>NC_092056.1:1692948-2012948 GCF_039877785.1 Chaetodon trifascialis
TTGCAGAAACAAGTGAAAAGTAGGTTCAAAATCTCCGAAATTCTGACAGAAAACGTCCGACTGTGGGTGGACGAGGCTCAGTAACACTTATAACTATGCATCAATAGCAAACACAGAGGGTTTAATTTAATTCCAATCACAGTAGCCAACGATGACAAGAAGCCTCTCCGCAGATCTTTAGACTGTCTGTGGTCACAAAAAAATATCTGCAGATTTTGATCTAATTTTAGTGGGTTTTGTATTCAAAGCCAGTGCTGGCTGAGACACTGGTCCGATTAAACTTTCCTACTGGCTTACGCTTTGTTGGCTAATTAGTCTTTTTCCAATATGTTCAAGCTCAAATATTAAAGAAGGTCTCATAAAGTATGCACACTGACAAAAGACTCGGACGCTGTAATGATTCTGTCTCTGCCCACCGGCTGCAAATAGATTCCTTCCTAAAGAGATTTCAATATGAAACATAGGGGACAAAAATCCATAGTCCCTGTTCTGGGCAGAAATGCACCCGTCAGCAAGAGCTAATATGCAATCTGAGAGCGCCGCACTAATGAGCATCCTCCATCCTTCTCAGGATAAGTTCCACTCACTTCAGGAGCAACAGTGAGCAGATGATGATGTTGACAGAGGACTGTGAGTGTTGTTACACACACATCTTTAAAAAATGGTTCACTGACCACTCAAAGCTCTACAACACGAGCCAGTGTTCACACTCAGACACTGCCCCCTGCTCATAAAAACCATTAAAGCACAATGAGCGTCACTGATCAGACCACCAACTTTCTAATTAAAGGACGGCGAAGGAGCCGCCCAAATGTGAAGCTGTCCTTTAAAGCTTTGCTTCAGGAAAACGTTGACAGAAGCTGATTTGACTCTTCAGATGACTACAGGAACAACTGTTTATTAATGCTTTCACTGATACCCCCTCCCTCCTGACTGCGTGGCTGGGCGGGCTCTGACCTGGTCATGAAGCTCAGACACTCCTGTGTTCCCGTGGCGGACTGGGTCTGACCCTCCTCCTGGTTCTGCTTGGTCAGCTCGCCCAGCACCGGGCTCACCCCCAGCAGCAGCAGGGCACAGCGGTGGATCACGGAGTTACAGGCTGCCGTGTACAGGTCCTGGCCCTCGGGGAGACCCGTGCTGCCCCGCCTCCCCTCTTGGGACAGAACGGCGTCCTCCTCCCCGCCTCCTCCGGCCCCGCTCCGGGAAACGGAGCCGGAGCCCAGTCCGGTGCTGCTGCTGGCTCGCTCTCTGTCCCGACTGCGAGCGACCTCCCGCGCTGAGAGGAAACATTGAAAGATTTCTGTGTTGTGCGAGATGCACATGCACACACACACACACACACACACACACACACAAACAAATCAAACACACACACACGATGCTGGGTTAGAGGACGAGCGCCAGCTGGAGTGCAGAGTTCATAACCGAAGGCCATGCAAACGCAACACGCCAAAACGCTGTCTAACACCGGCACATTCAGACCAAATGACAATCAGTTAATTAGATAGCTGAAATGAGATAAGAAGTACCTTAACTGACTCTACTGCATTCCTTCAGCGTGTCAGTGTGAAGGCCCTCTCATTAACACATGGCACAAACCACACTGAGCGAGATTACACAAGCTGATCGACTTATTATAAACTGCACAATATGTGTGAAACACTTTTCTATCCATGGAACTAAACCATGAACTGAGACATGCATATAAACTGGTTTCCATCTCAACTCCTGCACCTAAATGACACCTGACTGGAGCCCTGAAGGACTTTCACCAGAACTAAACCAACACGGCCAAACAGGATACAGCTTCAGGCTGATTCAGAGAAAAAAAGCTGCTGATCACCTTTCACCAGTCAATAAGAGCAGAGGTGTGAACGGATGGTGGCAGGCAGGGATTAAAAAACTGAGCTGAATCTAATCACACTGTTCCTGAGCACACGTCAGGCTGCTGCACTTACTTCCAGCAGTCATTACTTCATGCTCCCTGTCCTCCTCTTCATCGTCTTGCTCCTGATGACCCTCTTCTCTCTCACGGTCGGCTCTCTCCTCCAGCTCTGCCTCCTCATCGATGGTTCGGGTGAACGAGTGCTCCTGAGGGTCCATGTCCAGAGAGTCCTGATTGTCTGAAATCTGAGCGAAGCGAAGGACGTCCGTGAGTGTTTCTGTTCCATCCATTCGCAGAGGAAGCGCCTCATTAGAAAACACGTCCAGCTTGTTTACTCACCCTCCTCTCGCGCGAAGAAGATCTCGTCTGGATGAAATCCATGTTCTTACAGGCCAGCAGGCGGTTTCGTACCTTATAAACACTGCGATAGACCTCTGCGAGGGACTTGGATGGTTGGTACCTGATGGGAAAATAAAAACCAGTCAGTCAGCGTTCATATCACATGAGTTTAATCCAGGCTGGCGCTATGGACCAGCGTGAGAACCTGCGACGTGTCGTTCACATCCTGCCACAGTACCTGCCCTCTCCACAGCCTTGGCCCAGCAGTCCCGTGTGCTTCAACAAGGCCGCCAACACAAACCTGGACACGGTGTCCAACAGGGACTCGTTACTGAGAGATGCATTGTCCCAGTCTGCAAACAGAAAACACAGTCAGCACTCTGTCACTTCTGTTTGGAGACAAGTGTCTCTACCACAGAGACAGCAGAAGTCATTAGGTGTCTCATCAAAAGGCAGACCTTTGCTGATGGCGTAGTCCTGCATGTTGATCCAGAGGCTGTTGGCAGGTTCTTTAGAGGAGCCCAGAGCCAAATCCACTAGGACACTCAAGTCGGGCTGCAGCGTGCAGTCGAAGGGCTTCTGCTCTTCGTTTCCAGACAGAGCTGCCTCCAATAATGAGCTGATGCAGGCGTCTGAAGGACACGAGCGAACAAACATTCATCAGCTGGACAGCTCACGGAGGAAAGAATAATCGAATCAACAGCAAAAGCAGAAACACAAGTCAGCTGGACAAGAGCCTCAAGACTGTGAGGCGGTCCAAGAGAGTGAATTAAGTCTGGAATTTAACTTCACAACAGCGGGGCTAACTGCCAGCACGGTCCTGCATCTGTCCACTCCCTACCCAGCTGTGGGATGTCCATTTCCAAGCCGTTGCTGAAGAGCGGCGTTTTGAGCCAGTAAGCGGTGTCCTGTTCCTCCAGCGAGGTAGGAGCTCCCTGCAGCATTCCGCCGAGGCAGCGGCCTACCAGCAGAGCGACCGTCCTCTCCAGATCCACGAGCCACACCCAGGAGAGCGCCGCCGGCGGCAGGGACATCCCCGAGGCCGGCTCAGCAAAGTCTGACGTACCTGGAGAGTTATAAGAGGCGACAAGGGATGACGGTTAGAATAAATTCTACCTGTGATTGCTAAAGAAATCCAAAAAATTGATGATCCGATGCATATAAAGGTTGTTCCTGCTAACCATGAAGAGGCCACTGCAGCTCCTGGTCCTCCAGAGGGGAGGCGGCAGGCAGCAGTCTGTTGAGGCGGTCCAGAGGAGGCAGCAGGTCCAGCAGGTGGCTCAGCAGAGGCCTCGCCACCGACACCGGAAGCAGCAGTAAGGAGTTGATTATCTGGCACAGCATGCTGCCGGCCGCGGACACGTAGATCACATCTGCAGATGACAGACAGGGTCAGTGTTTGGTTTTAAAACTGCGGTCATGACGAGAGGAAGGAACATCAATGCCGACTGGAAAATGATTTCAGATTAAAAACACACAAGCAAAGTAAAAAGGAGGAAAAATGGGTGGCAGGGTCATAAAAAGATTCTTATTTCTGTTTACAGTGAGTGAATGATCCTAGAGTTTAATATCAGGACATATAACCATAACCTTGAGTCTGAAGCATGAGGTAAAAGATTGTAAGAAAGAGCAACAGAAATAAAGAGTGTTTCATGATGGAAGGCAGAAGTAAAGGAGAGGAGAAGAGAAGAGGCTGAACGGGCCGAGGTTAACGTGGGCGGAGTGGGAGACGTGGAGGCCTTCCAGCCTGGCTGGAAAGAGATCGATCGATCCGCTTCACCTTGTAGCTTCTCTCGTATGCTGCCGTTCCAGGAACTCTCCTTTATCAAAGTGGCTGAGCGGGAGAAGATATCTGTGGCATGAGGCAGCAGGAGCTGCAGATGTTTGTGGAGAAGAGCCACGCTGCTGGAGTTCTGCACAGAAAGGTGAAGATCAGGTGAGAAAATGACATGTTATTGACAAAGAATAAGTTGATCATCATGGAGAATCTGCTTGGTGCGTAACGTTGTGTAATCCACACTGAAACATCATGTTATCATCCGGAAAGACCTCAGTCACATGACCCTAATGGCACTGGACCAAGGAGTTTGTGCAGTTTTTATTGTGTAAAAGCTCTTTTCACCATAATAAAACCCTTATCTGTGGACGAGAGCGAGCGTGTTTGAACAGGGCGAGCATCAACAAACACAGGGACGGTTCGGGGTCATACCTCAGTCACAGAGTTAATGTGGCAGTATGCTAACAGCTGCTTCTGCAGGGAACACAGGAGCTGGTGGAGGTGAGCGGGTTGGCTGCTGTCAGATGAGGACGTGCCCTGCTGCAGCTTATCGCTGTTCTTCTCCAGCTCTCCAAACGCCTGATCCTGCACAAGGCAAACACACAAGTCAGATATGAAGTCTAAAGATGTTACCGACAGGTGTGCGAGGTGAGTGAACTTATCAATACAGAGGGGCAGGTGAAACAGAAACCAGAGCCAGAGGGAACAGAGTCCAGGAAATGTTCAGGAAGACGCAGTTTGTGCAGATTTAAAAGCATGAGACATGACTCTCGTGCCCAAATGCATCTCTGTTGTTTCTCCTGTTTGTCCTTTGAAAAATGATTTCAGATTTGTAGTTTTGAATCAACATGTTCCCATTTCTATTAATACAGCAGGAATGTAACATGTCAAACGGCAACCATGAGCCAATTATAGAGGCTGAATTCAGTGACAGTGACACACATGCCTTTGTTCCACCCTCCTTCTGAAATCTGGATTCTTGGTATCGTCAAATTTAGAGCACAAAAACCTCATTCATTTCTGTTTTTTATTATATTTAAGTTCTTTCATTTGTCATTTCCCTCAAAACAGAAAACAGAGCTGTGGAGATACAGTAAAGGAACGAGTGAGGAGAGCACAAATATCCAGAAGAAGCGACTCGAAGGCAGAAAGCCTCACAGTCTAATCATCCGTCTCTGCTCAGACCTGCATAATCAGCCACGCTCGAAAACAGCCTGTGTGTGTGTGCATGTGTGTGTGTGTGTTAAAATCAATAAATGGCGTCTTCAGAGAACGAGGCAGCCACTGCTGTGCCAGGAAAAAGGCAGCAGGTGATAATAAGAAAGGATTATATATGAGTCATGCTCTGCCTCCAGCACTCGAATGCTGAGAGAAGGCTGAGAGACGGAGGAGGGCGACAACGGTGCTCAATATGTCGACGTCACTGATGGCTTCCTTCCTGAGTAATGCCCGCCTTTGTCAATTCTAAATAGATCATAATGATCCCACAAATAATGGTTTGTTACTGAGTAACGCGGAAAGCGAAATCAATGAGAGCAAACTCTCCGCCCTCTGACGGAGCTCATGCAGTGTCTCCTTACAGTATAGAAGCCCAGGTTCCTCAGCAGCGTCTTCATGAGGATCTCAGCCAGGTGGGTGTCAGGGTGGCCCGCCGTGGCGCTGTACGCAGGGTCCGGGGAAGCTGTGAAGCCCGGGCCAGACGAAAGCACCTCAGGGCCGTCGGCGGGCGAGCTATAGCCCAGGAGCGAGGCCACGTGGGTGTGGTCCTGCAGGCTGGTCAGGATGATGTCGAGCTGCATCCTCTGTGGACACACACATTCAAGTGAGATTCACCGCCGTTATTTCTTTTCAGGGCAAAATCTTGCACAGTTGGTCACAACCATTCACTGCTCTCTAAGACAGTCCACAAGAATGAACTTTTGAAACAGTTCCTGGAAAGCAGCTGCCTCCATTGTTGAGGTCGCTGGAACTGCTGCCGAGCAGGCAGCTCCGCACAGACTGCTTTCCTATTGTTGAAATGCATGTTGGGAAGATTTGTGGCAGTAAGAGGCCGCTCAGAAGAACCAAACACAGCTTGTCTCTGTGCCCACACAGCCAGCTGAACACAGTGACCATTAACCAAATGGCGCTCTGACCGTACTTTCAAAGCCCATCAGTGAACGAATGAAGCAATGCTTAATATATACGCACCTTAACTGTACTCTGTTATAAAAGTGGTGTTTAACCTGGTGGGTGTGACCTGATTTTAATGGGTAATTATGAGATTAACGCCACAGGAAGAACTATACAAGTGTCAGAATTCAGCATCATCCACGTTTCCACTGATTACCACAAAATAAAAGAGGAAACATCCTGAAACAGAGAATCAAACGCTAACTAAGCTAAGCTAACTGAACTGAAGTGCATGTGGTCACATGGACCCTGCGGCGTTCCTCACAGGCTGCTGCTCCGCGGTCACGAAGCCAAAAGGTTCAGGTGTGTGTGTGAGGCAGCATACGGTACCTGGCCTTTGGAGAGACTCTCCCATCTGTCAGGGCCCTGAGGCAACAATGAGTGAAGCAGCTCCATCCTCTCTCTGAGCGGAGGCAGCAGCATGGTCGCCCCCACGGACAGAGTCTCAATCACCGCCTGATGGGGCAAACACACAGCCGTCAGGTGACGGAGAGGATTCACAGCGTGATGACGGTTTAACACATGACTCTGTCTCTCTACTCTCATCCTGTTCTCTATTAAAAGAACGGGATGCTTTTCAAGGCAACGTAATAAGTTCATCTGCAACTATTGCAAGCAACAGCGATGGTTCCAACTTCTAAATATGAGAATTTGGTGCTTTTTGTGTGTTTTATCAGTAAACTGAGTATCTGAACAGTTTGTCAAACATCAGAAAATAATCAGCTTGTTAATCAATAATAAAAATAACTGTCAGTTGCAGCCCCATTTATGTATTTCTAAGCGGATGATTTAAAGCGAATATCAGATTTTAATTTGCTGCTAACCCTCCTCATGCCCAGCAGCGAGTCTCCTTTTGTCTCACCTCCTGAATCTCATCTGGCACAGAGGAGTCCATCAGTCTGAAGAGCAGGTTCCTCAGGGGTCTGGCCTGCCGACCTAAGATGCTGGTGGCCACGCCCCCAGCCAGAGCCAGAGCCAGGTGATTGGACAAAAGCCGAAGGCACAGCTTGAGGAAGTTATGATGCTCCCTGCAAACAGATAAGTTACACATCGTGTTATAGTTTTACTTTCTATCAGCACATATGGACAAATGTGCGTGTACTGACCTGGATGAGGGGAACGGGAGAGGAGGAACCTCGCTGTTGATGCCGTCGCAGTAGCGTTCGAGGAAGGAGCGCAGGTGGGAGAAGGTGCTTTCTTCAAGGTCGACGCAGTAGGGCCTGTGCCAAGCCACCACTTGCCTACAGAGCCAGAGCGAGTAAAGATTGACAAGCGTTCTGGAGCTTCACAGGCGCTCGAGTGGAAGAGGAAAGAGTGTGACTGATGGAGCCAGTCATACAGTCAGGGGACTCAGAAAAGACAAATTCAATAAAGAACAGTCAAGACTGAAGCAGCAGAGCCAGAGATGTCCTGACTTTTAGTCCCCAGTGTGGGTCAAGCTCCAAAAACACTAGATCCTACAATTCCCACAATGCAACTCACATCATTATTACAACACGTTCACAGGCTGAGCAGGACTCAGCAAACTGAGGAAAATCAGCAGAGAGCGCCAAAAACCACATCAACTCTCAGAAAACAAGTTCTGTTGTGTTTGAACTTATGAATTCACGTCGTCTCACGGTCTCTCTGTGCACACACACGAGACCCCACTCTGATCTGAGAAAGCTGCTTGGCCGATCTAAAGGTAAGCTTTTAAGAATAGCAGAATAAATACTTCACTGTCTGTGCTGCAGGTCGTCACACAGACAGCGGGATCCTAACGGCCTCGTATAATCACTGCTGTACACTTCACGTGCAGCTCCTGACCTTTGACTTACTTTATACAATCCTCATTAAGCACAGGTTCACGGGTGTTGTGACATCAGCCCTCACCTTCACCCCCCCTCCCCCAGGTTACACTCAATGTCACCTTCACTCCAGTCAGTATTTACTCTGATGGCGGCTGACCTGTCTCTGGGCAGGGCGGTCCACGCCAGACTGTGGGAAGTGCCGGCCGAGATCTGCTGAATAGCGACTCCGTCCAGGCCGACGACCTTCTTGGGCTTGGTGATCGGCCCTGTGGAGTTCCCCTGGCCACACTGGCCCATGGAGTTGTTGCCCCATGCATACACTTCATTGTCTGGACGGTAGTTTGAGTGGAAGAAAGGCAACACGGTATCAGACAGGGCTGCAGTGATTGTTCATACCGCAGCTGAAATTACGCTGAATAACAATGAGGTAGAGTTTGTGCTGCACTGAGCTGAAATATGACCTGTTTCATGCCAGGCTTGAGTTAACAATTAGCTTAAACCAATTTGTCTGTGTATTTGCTATTACATCATGCGACTTGCAACAGTTGTGCCAGATGTTTAACAAATAAAATGCAAAATAACACTCGAACTGTGACTGACAGGGGCAGCAGGTTAGGCTGTTTGTACGGCAGCACTGAGCACTCACAGCATGCAGGCATGTCTCCATCAATGCAGCGAAAAAACTCCTTTAAAACAACAGACAGAGTGGGAGAAAGACAAATACCGTGGGACAAGGCCAGGCAGTGGCTGTCCCCGATGGAGATGTCCACCACCCTGGTGGTCGCCAGCTCCTCGATCAGTTTGGGTCTGAGTGCCGTGGCCTCAGAAGAACCACAGCCCAGGCAAGCACCACAGCCCCACGCGTACACCTAAAAAACAAACCGACATTAGGCCGGCATTTTATTTTGGTCCTTTCCCTGACAAAAACTCTTCTGATGAGAAAAAAAGAAGGAAATGAAACGAAAACCTTCGTTACGTAACAAGTCCTGATCTTAAAATATGTCACTGTCATATCCGAGAAGCTGTCGGTCAGAGCGCAGAAACATCTGCACAAAGCTCCTTCAGAGACAGCTGCTCAGGAAACTGACGGCTCCACGTCTTCTCATTAGACCACAGCGGGTATGACGTCCTACCTGTCCGGTTGAGGTTAAGGCGAGAGACGACTGGCTTCCTGCACACACTTTCCTGATGAACATGCCTTGCAGGGCCTCCACTACTTTTGGCTTGTAGACTCGATTTGTATCACCGTGACCGAGTTTTCCTGCAGGACGACGTGTTTTTTCTTTGCATTAGATCCATTTACAGTATGAACATAAAGGCACACGTTTGACAGCAGATGTCTGTACGCACCATTGTCCCCTCCTCCAAAGGACCACACCGTGCGTCCATCCTTGGACAGTGCGATAGTGTGGGAGCTCCCACACGACACCTCCCCCACATTGCTGATGTCTTTAACCAGGGTAGGAATGTTCCGGCTGTTGCTGTCGCCGTGACCTGCAATCCCAAACAATGAAAAAGGTCGACCTGTTTAAACCTGGAAATGAGCAGTTTCTCCTTGTGTGAATTGGTAAAAATAATGTTCAACAACTTGCTGAATGATTCGCTCGTATCAGCTTGAAGTATGTTTAATTTTCAGTTTCCAGTTGGTGCTGGTCCACGTGTCCACGCAGGAGGAATTAGGGTCACTTATTTTCTGATTATGGACCCTTTTTGTGTCCAAGTGACTGATGGAGATGACAATTTTTGAAGTTTTTTTTTCAGTATTTAGCGAGAGCGCTGCAGCCGTCAGCCGCGAAACAGGGTGGAACGTAATCCCTCCGACAGACTCAGATTGTTATAATAAGTGTCATCAGATCGACCTTTTTGTGAAAGAGTATGATCTGTTTCGTTAAACGAGAAACTGCTGCGACCTCTCTCACCAGACTCCATTCACAGAAACAGAGATTTTATCATGGTAAAACATATCTCATTCAAAAGCGTCAAAAACTGAATAAAATTCACCAAAACCATCGTGGTTCGTCAATCAAGTCTGGATTGGATGGATTCAACTCTCAATTCAGCGAATCGGAGGAGGAGTGAGAGAGACAGAGGGCGGACGGCGAAAACGGCGTGAAGAGCCGGAATGTTTTCACTTTTTGGACGGGAATTATGTTCACTGGAGTGATTTGTCAGATTTGTCAGGACACACTGCAGCTCGCATCTTCATCACACGTGCTCCCTGACCGCCACACGCAGCTCTTTGACCTCTGACTTCTTCGGACAGTACGATGCGTTCAGGCTGTGCTCGGACAGCTCATTAGCGAACACGCTCCACTACGCAGTCTGCTGCACGTCAGCGTAGAGGGTCCCTCTGAAGCACATTTGTAAATTTGGGTTACACATATAAAACTGACATAACTTGACAATATGTGCTTTGTACTGAAAAGTGTCATGACTTTAAGAAAACTGCCAATACGAACAGTATTCAGAGCACAATCAGTTCAGCCAAGCAAGATGTCCCCAGATATCAGAGCCAGAATCAAAGAACATTCACAGCCTGTGACACGAGGAGGGAAGATGAGCACTTGAGTTTCTACTGTACGTTATGGACTGAGCGCGTTGTCTGACCAGTGCTGCGTCCATGCTGCCTGCAGTTAGCAGCCTCTGTGAATTTCACTCCATTTGTTTTATTATTAGTGCACAATGCCACCGTTTTACAGGACGAAGAGAACTATGATTCAGGCTGAGGTCTGGAGACGGTAACACATGCTGCGAAATGACAAAGCTGTCAGCTGAATCGAACCCTGCAAATGTCAAACCAGTAAACCACAGCCTGATTGATCCCTACGGAAACTGATTAAAAACAATAAAGCAGGAGAGGCTTCGCTGCCACGTCGCTGGTGTGAGCTGGCCTTAAGCATGTTTTTCTGTGAAGAAGTAAACTGCACATTACGCTGAAGTGTAATATGTGTAATGATTGCAATGTTTCCTCCCTGCTGACATCAGCAGACGCATTGCGAACTGTCTGAAACGTCTGACGTATGTTAAGAAGCTCATCTCAGAATAAATCAGGAACTCACCCAATCTTCCAAAGTCTCCTTCACCCCATGTGTACAGCTCTCCATCCTCACTGACTGCAGCGCTGTGTCTGTAGCCAGCAGACACACAAACCACCACCTGACGGAGAACAAGCACCACATGCAGCATCACGACAGCAAGCACACAAACACAAAGACATCCATGGAGTTTCTCTTGTCCATTTTCACAACAGGCAGCAGAGGAGGAAGCAGCTATTCGAGCTCGAGTGAGGGGGGGCAAAAAGACAGTGGTACCTGCACTCAGTGCTGCTGTAAATCTATGACTGCACCACGCACCATGCCAACAAAATGTGTGAAACTGAGTGAAGAGCTGGGTGAGTCCCTACCTTCCCCTGCAGTGGCCCCTGGATAAGTTTAGGGTATTTCTGTGTTGAGCTGTTCCCGTGACCCAGTTTGCCATAATCACCGTCACCCCAGCTGAACACCTCACCCTCCGTAGTGAAGGCCAGCGTGTGGCCGTCTGAGCCCTTGGACGACGACACCTTCTTGATGGCGCGGTGGGGTTCGAAGGTCAGCTTCTTGAGCGTCGACTGGTTGTTCGAGTCCCCGAGGCCCAAGCGGCCGTAGCTGCCCTTCCCGCAGGCCCGGACCGAGCCATCAGAGGAGATTACAAAAGTGCAGTACTGACCCGCCTCAATCTGCAGAGAAAGGAGGAAAGAATGCGTGTTCGTACGCTGACTCAGCATTCTCACACACGGTGTAAGAGATAAAGTGATGCTACAGTGAGCTGTAAGACTCCAGCCCATACGACCCATCGGCCATATGTCACTTTTTGATAATTCATTATATTCGATTATTTACTTTCCTGCATTTTTGTTTTTTTTCCCATCATTCATAGCATCAGCACACAAGGAAAGACTATTGAGCAACCCCACTCCACAGAAATGCTCCATATCATCGCCCTGTAGGCAAAAGAACTGTGAATGAATTCGGTTTCTAACTGTCTGAAGCAGGAAAACAGAAGGCCTTGTTGGAGAGAAATGAAGATCTTGACGCTGTCTCTCCTCCATCCTGCACATTTCCTGTCTCAGGCTTTCTAATGAACGCAGCGTGCTGTAGCTTCCCTGTGGGAACCAGTGAAATCTGACTTTAAACGCCTTCTCGTCACGTCACCATGTCACACTCGTCTTTCATGCTGATCAGTTTAACTCACGCCTTCAGGGCGAAATACTTTCCCTTAAAAGTCAACAACGCAAAATCAGGCAAACTCCGTCTTATGATGAGAAGAGGAAAACAGATGTTTCCTTCCTTCTACACAGTTGATCTCTTACTGTCTGTGCATCGGCGAAGCTGGCGGCCAGCTTCGGCTGCAGGATCTTCTCCTGCGTGCCCTCCACCAGCTGGTGGCTGCTGTTACTGCCCCACACGTAAACCTCGCAGGTTTCAGACACCACGGGGGTCTCGCCGGTCTGAATGCTGTCTGGACTGACGCAGGTGCGAGAGTAGTCTGATGCCATCCGACACACCTGGAAGAACAGGACACGATCAAACAACCGCACATGTTTACTTCACGTGGCATGATGGTGCTGCACAGGCTACCCACTCCCAGAAATGACACAGAATACAAACACAGTACAATGAGGGTATGATTCTTAAGTAAAATGCTATTTAAACCTCTTACCTCCTCAAACAGACACAGTGCTGCCTCGTACAACGAGCACAGGCCATCAGAGGTCCGTGTGGGCTCTCGCCACTGGCTGCGATCTGCCGAGGAGCCCTGAGACAATCACACACACAAATCCACGTTGGCATCAACCAATAAAAGTGCAGATATTACACAGTATGAGCAGGCCTTGAAGCAGACTCCAATAAAGAAACATTCAATTATCTACGCACTGCTACATCTGATGGCACCCAAAAACAGCCCCCCTCCCACAATGCATTTTAGAGTCCCAAACATCATTAAAAAACATTATAACGTCTATGAGTCTGAAAGGTTTGACGGGAGATTTCTTACATCATCAGGTTTTTATTTCATGCTTTACTGATCATCTCCAAGTAACCGCTTCCCCTCATCACACCCTGAGATCATAACAGCTGCACTACGAAGCAAAGAGATGAATAATTTTGTTGCTCACTGTCCTGAACATATTTTGCATCATTGCAACTGTTTCCTCAGTTTTCCATATGAGAAAAAAAAGGGTTGAATGAATGTCTAATTTAATGCTGAACAGAAGGAGTCCGGCATTTTTAAGCCCATTTGACAGCTCAGAGCGATGAAAGCTGTTCAGGCTGCAGCGACTTCGACTTAAGCAGAGGGGATAAGGTTTGCTGCGTTCTGTTCTGAGTTATTAAACCACTAAGACAAAAAAACAAAGCGTCGGCCAGCATCGTTAATGTTTGCTTACCAAAGAGCGTCTCATCTGCATGAGGATGTTCATGAAGCAGTCGTAGCCGATAAGCCCCTCCTGGTTCTGAAGCACCTTGTTCTCCTGCATAGTACTGACCACGGCTGATGCAGCCAAGGCCATCTCAATCCACTCGAGCAAGTAGCGCAGGGAGCCTCTCTGGGAGGCCAGCCCTAGCAGGAGCTCTGAGGCGAGCCGGCGTCCTAAAATATCCGCCCCGGAGTTGGGCATGGTCACGCCCTTCAGGAACGTGGTGACCTGGGCCAGGCAGTCCAGGCCCATCGGTGGGATCTTGCTCTCATTGGCTAGAGAGAGGGGTGGCAGGGAGCTAACCACATCAATGGCTGTGTGAATGACGTCATTACACAAGTTTATGTTGCCCCCCGGACCTCCACCGGGGCTAGGTGGAGGAGGCATCATCCAGCTCTGGCGCAGCAGAGCGAAAAGAAGGCTAAGGCCCGTGCGAACACCCATCTCGATGAGGGCGTCGGTGCTGGAGCGAGGCCGCTCGCTGACCGAGTGCAGATCAGCTGAGCCCGAGTTGTTCTCCGGAGAGTGCTGCTGCTGCTTGACCTTTCCCTTGTCGTGGTATTTGTTGGACAGTGCATAGAAGATGCGCTGGAGCACCAGCACACGTTTGCGCAGGGCAGCGGCAAAGGGAGAGTCGGAGCAGACCATCTTGGCCAAAGCCAACTGGCTGCTGAGCAGAGCGTCCAGGTAGTGCTCCTGCTCATCGCTGGAGAGGGATTCACGCTCGAAGTCTGGAAGCTGGGGGCCCTTCAGACACAGCACCTGCTGGGGCAGCAGCACGGCCTCTTTGTTGGCCAGCAGCTTTGAGTAGAGCACCGAAACTCCCTCCCGTGTGGCTATCGACTCGCTGTCCTCTGTGATCCATGAGCTGTTGAGGTGCTCCAGCCATTTCAGTTTCACCGGGGGGATCATCAGAGCCATGGCATGTCACTCTGGAGCCATCAGTCCTGAAAAAATCGAGGGGACACCATACGAAATGTTCATGTCAAGCTTATGTACAGCAGTTTCTTCATCAAGCGTGTGGGCTGAATGAGTGACGCACGAGTTCTCCTCTTACTTCAAATTGCTCTCTGATACCAGCAAATACTTCCTATGGAAGTGAACGTGCATTACTGTAATGACGACTCATTAAAGGGTCATTTCACTGAAAGAAAACGTAGGATCACTTCTGTAAAGTGCTTAGTCATGTGCTAACTCATGGTTTGTTACCATCAGAATATAAAATAACGGCAGTATTTTTTTGGGGGGATATCGCTCAGCTCTAACTCCCACTTCTCATGTGGAACAAAATAATCCATCTGAGTGTTAACAGTCAGTAAACTGAACAAATTCTGACAGTTCACGTTCACTGTAAGTGCTTCTAGTATGTGTGTCTGCTCATTCACCAGTTTACGTTATCATTAGTCTGGATCCGGAAGATGTTTCAGGGCAGATGCATCAGACAATGCATCTGCTAACCGAGGTTGTGAGGTTTCTTACTGTGTTAGCTGACATCGTACTGAGAGGTGCTTCTGATATCTGTCCCCATCTTATATGTAAATTAGGATGGAGCCTTCCAGTACAACACCGCCATGACAAGAGCCTCAGAAACTACACCAGAATGTCATCAACATGCATTTGGGATGAAGTCAAGAAAAACTGAGTATTACAGATTTATTGCAGGGTTTCTTTAACCGATCACAGTTGAGGTTTCTCCTAGATTTAACGTTATTCGTGCAGACTGCAGCGTTTTAGCTTATTCCTGAAATAAGTCCCCATTCAGAGAGCACCTGCGCTGATCTTTCAGACCTGTGAACATGAACTGAATTAACTATGGACGCCAGCAGTGAAGTGCACGTGGACTGAGAGGACTGTGTATCTGCTGACAAACAGATTGTGGGTGGAATTGGCATCAGTCGATCAGTCTGGATATATCCTGTAAGGTTAAATACGGTAACATACAATTTCAGGCTCAGCTCCTGGTACAAAGTCCTGCGTCACGTATACAAAGGAAAACAGCAACACTCCCGGCCCGGGCGCACAAAACCTTACAACATGGTTACGACAGGTTCATACTGAGTAAGTGGGCCAATCACAAAGCGGGACATTACAGTCTACTACCTGATCCCAGCATGCATGTTGTCACTGTAGGTCTGACTGTTGAAAAAATGGCAAATTCTGGCTGCAAAGAAACAGAACTGCTACCACCGGGGGTTTGTTTGTTTGTTTGTTTGTTCAGGGGGCAACACTGTTAACTCACAAGCCAAACTCGAGGTCTGCTGTGAGCATAGCTTATCTATGCAGCATCACGTCACAGGAACAGACATGATAGATATTTCCTGCACATACAAAGCCTACATGTGAACGGCTGAAGCACCTACTTCTTTGAGAAACTGCTGCGGACTTTAACCAAACTGCTCCTGTTTACCCAGCATTTCCCCTGTATTTGATCAAAGTCATGTTTACTGATCTGTAATCTCTCAGGCTGTGGTTCAATGTGTCACTGTTCAATTAATGAGTGGTACTCATTAATCTCATGGAGGACTTCTGTATAATCACTACAGCCTGAGCTACTGTGCATCCATTCATCCATCACCCTACCGTATATGCAAATATCATGTTTATCGCTGATATTTTGTGCTTGCTTCCATCCCTCGTGTCTGTTGGGGTTTGGCCCCAGATTATTGTGAAGATGCGTGACTTCCTGCAGACACACCTTCTATGTGACAGTCACACCTATGGTTTCAGGCAACACTGCATCTGTTCAGGTGCGACAACCGTTTGATTAGAATCGGCTAGCACCTAGCTAGCTAGCTGGACAGCTCATCTGGAGCAACGGCCCATGCTAAAACTGGCTTAATAGTGGTTGTAGCAGAGGGTTTAGCACACAGCTAACCACCGCCAGATAACATTAGACAGCTAAATTAGCACCATGACAGGGCTAACCAGAGAGAGCAGATGGCTGCTAACGCGCTTCTTCTGTCAGATTAGAAGGCAGTTTCCCTGTGATGATAATCACCAGCAGCTAACTGTTGTACAAATCACTGACATCAACTTACAGGAGACTGGCAAACATTTAGCTAAGATGTAGCACTGTACCATTAACGTTAGCTGTAGCCTGACTAGCTGCTGAGGCAAACCGAAACTGTAAGGTTTATTGTTATTAGCAGTTTACTGTGCAACAAATCAAGAAGACGTCTGTCAGAAGACGCTACTGTTTACGTTAGCTAACGCTAGCTAACTTTCCTCACGTCACTCAGCTAGCAAAGCGTAAAATACCTAAACACAGACATAACACCTTAATTTACAGGTATGACAGGGGGCTGATACATCAGATAGGTAGTCGCATCCAGTTTGCACACCTGTGCAAAGAGCTCGGCTCCATAAAGCGTTAGCTTTTTTAACCAGTTATTAGGCTGGCTTATCTGCTGTATCATAGCGTCAAGCTAGCTTGCTAGCTGCACTTTCTAACGTTAGCTGGAATAAAACCTGGCTTACCAGTAACTGTCAGGGGCCTCCTCTTGTCCGCGCTGAGCTTACACAAGAGCCCAACTGTGCTTCATTGCATAAACACTAACAGTTCAGTCAATATCCGTACGCTTTGCTAGCGTTATTGTGAAAGGAGACAGAGCCATGCATGGATTTCCATGCCTCCGCCCGCCTCTCCGGTGCCTTCCAGTGCGATTAGCCTGTGTCCGCTCAGTCCCAGCCCCTCAGCGAGCCCCAGCGCAGGGCGGTGACGTTCGGACCTGTCTGTCCGCCCGCCCGTGTCTGCCTGCCTGCCTGCCTGCCTGCCTGGCTGTCTCTTTGTCTGCCTATCTGCCTGACTGTCTCTCTGCTCACACGTACTCTCTCTCTCTCTGTAAGTTATGCTGTTATGTTATGTAGTCAGCAGGGGCTCATTCACGCCCACAGAGACAAAGGGGTCCGGGACTCAGCGGGGGGGCATGATCAGTGGGTTCAGCAGAGGGTGGACACTGCCATCCCTGTTTAATGTCCCCTATGGTCTACAGTCTGTCTTCCCAGCACTGTCATGACATGTACGGATGAGTAAGTGAAATGTAAATAAAGGACGCATTTTCATTGGTCCAATAAGACAGGTGTCACATAATTGTTTATATGAGCAGCAAGCGGCGACACACTAACTTGTTTAATGATTATAGTTATCAGTTATTATGATGCTGAGATTAATAGAAAGTCACCCGGCGGTGACGTCATGTACTGTCACGTGGTGTGTGAAGTGGGTTTGGTGCTTATCTCGGACGTGCAGACGCAGATCAGCTCAGTCTCACTTACACTTCTCGCTTTATCTCAGAGGAACATCCTCTCTGCTGCTTGTTCCTCGTCTCTTACAAGCACATTTTTATGCCCTCTTAAGCAGCTGACATTAGACAGCTGACAGGGTGTGAGCGTGGGGTGTGACACGCTGCATGCCCTCAACCTCACTCCAACACCTGTAGGTCACCAGAGTGCCCCCTACCTGCTGCTCAGCACGCCCCAAAACACCTTTAAAATGCATCTAATTGACCGGCTTCAGTCTCATTAGCTCATGCTCTGTCACTTTGAAGGTGCAAACATCCTCAGTGAATCAAACACTGAGCGATATGTGTATCAGCCGTGCAGCAGGGGAGGATTATTATGGATCAGCAGGTTAAATTAATGCAGAGTTGCTCCTTAATTTGTGGAAGCTTTAATCCTCTTGCAGTGATATCAGTGCTCAGGCTGTGTTTTAGTCTGTACAGCTGAGTCTGGTCCTGTCAGCAACACCGCAAAGCTTCACCTTTCCACAGCACGTGTTTTTGAAATATTTTTCTTATTCTTATTATTATTATTTTCTTGGGTTTAAGTGAATTTTTCAGTTGAATCACATGTTATTTCTTTGTTTATGGGGCTGCAAATAAGGATTATTTTCTTTATCTGTTCATCTAGTTAATCAAATTTTACATTTAGAAAACCAAGCCTATTACTGACATAATGCTAAGAGCTCAAGGTGACATAAATATTCTTCATTTTGGCTGACTCCCATTCTAAAAACTGCCTTTATTCATCTGCAAATTTCAACATTTTACCAAATTTTAAATTGAAAATATAATCAGGTGGTAGAGTTCTGGAGTAAGGGGCTCTTCCTGGTTCTAACCTGGTTAAGTGACTTTAATATGTTAATAGGTAAACTGCTGTCTTTAGACACCATTCATTCAGGTGCGCAAAGTCAATGAGATAACAGTTTTTCAACAATGATCACATTAGGAGAGCTGACCGTTCATTCAGCCAGTTCCACGCTTCCTGAGCCACACATCCAGGTATTCACGCTCTGTTTAGCTCTGCTTGGCCTCCACCAAATACCTGAAAATACAACACATCACACAGGAAGTGTGTGGGACAAGCTGAGGGCTGTTTTATGGCTCATTTCTGGTTTTTGGCTATTTGCTCAGACATAAATTGTCAATGTTAACGTTTTAATACTGATCATTTACACAGAGCGTTTGCTGGCGTGAGAGCTGGTGAGAGCGGTGGGAAGGTTAACAGCCTCGACGTGTTCGAGAAAATGCCTTTAAATGTGCTCCATGTTTTACCTCCTGCAGCTTAAGTGTGATGGATTCTGAGTTTTTATGCTCAAATAATGTTTTCTGTCCCAAATCCTTCTCCTAAAAGAAGAAGCTGCAGGTGGTACTTAAATGCAGAGAGTTTGAAATGTTGTGTGGAAAAGAAGAATACGTTTAAACACCTTTTAGAGATCTGGAATATTTAGCTGTGCAGTGCTGGTCCAGTTTCCTGCAGCTCATGTGTGCTCTCAGAATAGTAGTGGGTATCTGCGTATGGTGTGGAGGCTCTCTCTCTGTCAGGGTGTTGATTTCAGGAGGTGCTGCTTCCCCTCCTGGTCTGAAGTCTCAGCCGGTCCCGGTCTCTGATCTGGTCCTGAATGTCCCCGCAGGTTGCACCTCTCATCACTGCATTGCTGACACACTTATCGGCTGCATGATTCAGCAGCTGGAGGAAAGTGACTGCAGGGTTTTAAATATCCTTTCAAATGAATGAGAACACCGTTTTCACCACCTCACCCAAAACAGTGATCAAAAAACCGTTTAGTCGTTTATTCTGCAGAGCTACTCATCAAAAATAGTGCATCAAGGAGCCGTCGCAGGTCTGGCTGCAGTGATGTGAATATGTTCTGTCACTCTTCATCATCTTAAATGCCAAAATGCTCCCAGCTGACTGGATCCAGCTGCCCTCCAGATAAAAAAGCTGAGTAATGTTGAAGTTCCCAACAAAAACTTCAGTCAGCTGAGACATAAACTGGTTCACTGGACTCGGGTTAACACTGCGCTGATCTCCTGTGCGTCCTGATATACAAATATAGATTCATAAGACCTGAAACAGCATTAATGATGCAGGTGTGACTCTCTAGTGCAAATTTACAAAGCAAACAATACTGTGTAATGAACCATCAGCTGGCTGTCACAGTGCTGACCAATCTGAACTCATGGGTAACCAGCATTTTACTGTCTGAATGAATCTAATTTCATTTAAAACACCAAATCAAATGATGTGAATTGATGTGATTTCATCAACAGTCTGCGAGCTGTTCTAACGACGCTGACAGCTACTGTCTGAACACACATCCACAGAACCAACACCAACATTCATACTGCTTTTATATGAAGACATCATCAATAAAATCCACACAAAACACAGCAGACTGACATTTTTGACTCAAAATGACACTGAAATGCTGATTTTCAGCATGAAAATACAGTTTTTATACAAAAACACTGTAAATGTTCTGTGATGTGAATCCAGCCCTGATTCTAAAATAACTGTGTGAAACCTAAATAAAACCATGTGATCATTTGCTCATCCTGTTTGACATAACAACATCGTAAAGTTTGCCCTCATCAGCTGTGTATTCCTTCTTATCGCTGTGACGTCGGATCTCCTCTGGTCACTGCTGTGATTCTAACGGTTTTGATATAAGTGTGAAGTTTCTGAGCGTTCATCTCTGCTGTCCACTCTCAAAGTCCAGGTTGATCCCGGACAGCAGCTCTCCTCCACAGGAGCGGTTCAGCAGCTCTTTCAGGGCTTCGTTCACGTCGTTGTTGAAGACGGTGGAGAAGCTGCAGTTGGGGTATCCTCCACCACCTCCGTCCATGGGAAACGAGCCCACCACCTCCTGCACCCACTTCAGCTCATTGCTCAGTTCCAGACGCAGCGCATCAAAGTGGTTCTGTCTCTCCTGGAAGCGGCTGCTGATGGCGCTCAGGCTGGAGCTGAAAGCCTGCATGTCGTCCTGCAGGCTCCTCTTGAAGGCCTCCACCTTACGGAACTCGTAGCGGATTTGTGAGAGGTCGTGGCGCACGCCTTCGCTCTCCTCCTTGTACCACGCCTCCTTTTCATTGTATATAGACACCATGGCGTCCACATCCTCTTGCAGGGAGTCATGAGCTGCCGCCAGGCTAACGAAGGAGCTCTCCATCTGGTCGATGTCCTCCACCACCTTGGCAAAGCGCTCGAAGTTTACGTAGGTGTTGTTGGGCGGCATGCTGGAGTGGGACTTGATGGTGTACTCCCTCAGGCGCTTGGTCTTCAGTTGGCGCCGCTCCCGTTTCTTCGGCTCCTGGGCCTTGTTTTCCTCCTTGTGCTCATTGGACTTCAGGGTTTAAAGCAGAGACAGTTAGTGACTGTGGTCCAGAGAGAGGCGCAGGCACAGATACAGAGAGCTCATGCAGGTATGTTAGTGCATCAGGTAGACTTGCACCAAAGGTGCATTACACACTACAAACACTGTTCCCGTCCTGTATCATGTGCACAGCACAGGCTTGTGCACAATGATCCAGAGGGAAGTTACCAGCGATGACATGATGCAGTGAAAACAGTCCAGAAAGAGGACTGCTGTCAGATGTTCAACGTGTCAGAGCTGAAAGGCGGCTGGAGGTTATTGCCACCATCTAATCAGAAACTATGGGATGGCCACCCGGCTGACCCTTTGGGTTTGTTTGTTTGGTTAAAGTCAAACACATGAACTCGAGGAGTTCATAGATCTCCACCAGGCCTCGCCCTTCTAAAACAAAGAAGAGATAATGAAAACAGGGATTTATTGATCTGGTACGGTGCCTCACTTTGGTGGATTGTAGCATTTCAGGTATGATTTAATCCTCCAGCTCATGATGAGACTCAGGTTTTCTGCTGTGACAAAGGCCGAAACGAGGCCTGAAACAGACTGTAAGCCTGCGAGAGTCGAGCAGGATCCCAGAAATGCCTTTTGCTTTTGTCCTGACTCATACTGTAAAAATGACTAAACATTTAGAATTAACGTTTTTGTGCACAGAGCACACAGCAGACATTTGATCTGGGCTGAATTATTAATTAATTGATAATTAATCTTAGATAAAGATTCTTCTGACACATAAAAATATATTCATCTTTGCTGAAAAACTGAATGTAAATGAAGAATCAGGGTCAACAGAATTCGTCAGATATTCTCAGTCAGGCTGCATCACAGCGTGTATTATATTTACACACATTTCCATTTCTCATCTCGAGCCGGACAGCATGAGTCACTTCAGTATTCTTGTTAAATCGAACTGGCGGGGTGCTCGGGGACATTTTTGGCATAAAAAATAGCTCCGATCTGGCACCTTGAAGCAGGTTTGCTTCAGGACGTTGCTTTTGGCTGCGTTCATTATTCAGCACATAATCAGTCCTCAGGTCTCTGCATCATGCATGGCTGCGATGCTGTAAGTGTAATCACATTACTGTTCGTCCTTGTTGATGCTACGCCGAGTAGTCAAAGTCAGAAATGTCTAAAAGTCTACACGTGGGATGCAATAATAAAAAAACATAAGGTTTCTGAAAAAGACACTTGGCTATAATTCAGGCTTTACCTTGATCCACGGGTGATTAAGGGCATCCTGAATCGTTAATCTTTTCCTGTGAGAGAAAACAGAAAATCCAAAATAATATTATTAAACCACCAGAAACACAAAGATGAACCTTTTTATTCTTTTTATTCTCTTACTTCTTATCCTTCTCCAACAACTGGCTGATGAATTTCTTGGCCGGCTCACTGGTGTGACAGAAGAACTCGTCATCAAACTCATAATTTATGGCTGAAATGTTCCTCAGGGTGTCCTGCTTGGTCTCCCCCAGGAAAGGCGACGCACCGCTCAGCCTGGGGCCGAACAGAAAAGGAGGAGCTGTTCATGGTGCTGTTTGAGTGTAACGTGTGGTACCCTGGGCGTGACGTGACGTGATGGGGCTTCACTTGCAGGATGTAGGTGATGACGCCGATGCTCCACATGTCTGCTTCTAACCCCAGAGGCTCATAGTTGACGATCTCTGGTGCTTAAAAGGTAAACAGATGACAGGCGGCATGAGGCGCTGTTAAAGTATCTGAAACATGAAGCATCATCACCTGACCGGCAGACGTTTCTGAAGTCGCTGGTTTTGAGGCATCTGATGATCTTTAGGTTACTGGGACAGACATGTTCCATTAATGGTGGGTGTCAGTTTGAACCATTACAGCCACATTTTTCTCTGAAAGGCCAGACTGAGTAAGACCTCGCTGTCAGTAACAGGGACCTCGTTTCATCTCTGGTCTTACCCTGAACTGCAGACATCTGGATATTTAATTCATTTAATGTAATAACTGGGAGACAACAATAACTGCATGCTTGCCGTATTGTTTTTTTTTTTTGGAGAAATCTTTGGAATCGTCCTCTGAGATCCAGCAGGCTTCAACGTTTTGTACGATTATAACTAAAAGGGATTCGTGTCTTTACTCACAGAGATTAGTTTGTGCTCTCAGAGTGGCTGAATGTGCCATAAATGACTTTTCTACGGTTCATCTTAACATGCATGTGATTCCATTCATGTGTTAAAAAAAGTTCAACATCAAACACGACAAACGAGCTCGTCTTACCGACAAACTCAGGCGTTCCAAAGATGTTTTTGAACTCAACCCCAGCTTCAATCTTGTGGGCGAGACCAAAATCGATGAGTTTGATTCTCGGTAGCGGCACGTTCTTGTCCAGCAGCATTATGTTTTCAGGCTGCAGACGAGAGGGACAAACGACATAAACACGTTAATAAGGTGCAAGGTCGGCTCGTTTTTGGCCCGACAGAAAAATCATCACCTCAGGTCAGTGAGAAATTAACATGCAGAGAAAAGCTATTTCAAAGTGACTGTGAACATCCCTTAAGAGAGATTTTTCCATTAAACACAGCTAATAGCTCCACCTAGTGGAACAAATCTTAGACCAGGGGCTCCAGTCATCACAGCCAAATGGTTCCAGTCACTGAACTCATCTGGTTTCACAATAAAACATCCCAAATCAGTCTGAGAGTCTGGCAAACCGGCCTCACGACCTTGTTGAATGACTCTTGGATCTAATCAGAACAAGCTGAACCCTGAAGGCCTGGTGGAAAACCTTTGAGCTGATGTTCACACTGTACTCTGACGTCCACCTTCACTCTCTGCGGCTCGGCCCGCCTGTGCCCAAAAACCCAAACTACTGCCAAGAAGAAGAAACACAAGCATCAGTCACTGGTCAGGCGACAGCAGTTCAGCCTGTGGGGACAGCAGACGGGAGCAGGACGGGCGGTCGGTTCAGTCCAGCGTGGACGGCTCAGCTCTGTGGAGGGACCAAACCACAAGCTGCTCCGCCTGAATACGAGGAAGCCTCCAAATCTGACACGTGTCCACACATCTCTCCTGTTTGTGCGCGTGAGCGTGATCGCAGAGGGATTAATAATGATAGAAAAAGAGAAAAGCAGCAAAAGAGAAGCTGGAGGAGAGAAAATGACTGAAACAATTAATTATCCAAATGACTTCAAATTCATTTTCCAAACAGAATCACAAAGAAGAAAAAGGTTTTGCTTGAACGCACATCTTATTACGTTCATCCTCCCAATTCAGGTCATGTTTTCAGGCATTTATACTGACTAATAATCTCGCTGCAGCGTCCATTTAGTGGCTTTTCTGGAGTTTTTGGTAATTTCACATGGTCGTCATCAGCAGATGAGGTTTATCTGGTTCAGACACATTTATCTCAAAAATCCTCACAGCTGAATTTTCCACATGGAAGAAAAGAGGCAGAAAATCCTGAAGAGCGAACCCACAGTTCAACCAGCCAACCAAAACAGACTTCCTCACCCTCACACATGGATGAGAAGTCATGAAAGTGCTCAGAAACGATGGAAATTTGAACATCTACAGTTCCACATAAAGCAGGCAAACTCCATCTGCTGATGAAGATCATGTGATACAATCGAAAGCTCCAGAACTGCGAGTAAACGGAGCTGGTGGTGAGATTAGTTTTTATCCACTGTCATGATGAAGGAGCGTCGCCCCCCCTCTGGGAGGAAAGCCTTCCAGGCCCTGCTGAGTCACCCTGAGCGGTGATCTCTGAGCGTGAAACGAGGTGAAGAGCTGGTCGTGAGTTTCAGAGCGACACTTCAGCTGAACGTGGTCTCGAGTGGACGAACCTTGAGATCGAAGTGGGCTATTTTCCTGGCGTGGAGGTAGTTGACGCCCTCCAGGATTTGCTTGATGAACTGAGTGGCCTCTTCCTCGCTCAGAGACTCCTTCTGCGCCAGGAAGTCAAACAGTTCACCTCCAGAGACTCTGGAACAGAGACACCATCATCCAGCTGCCTGCGTCACTGAATCGGTGCAGATCAACACGTTTTCAGACTTTCTACATCTGCATGAAAATGAGCGGCGACTGGCTGACGTTAGAGCCTGACGTGAGAAGTGCCATGGACAGACTGACTGTCTCTAACTGTCAATATGTCGTCATTCATAAACTTCAGAAGCATCATAAACATACAAACATGTGTTCTTACAATGTTGCTGTTGCTTTAAGAACACTGTAAAATGTTGATTTTCCTTTATTAGTCACAGTTTTATCACTCGTAGTGTAACTGAATTTATCCTCTCTGGAGTCTCACGTTGGACAGGACTGTCATGGCGGCTGCTCAGTCTGCCCTCCGTCTCTTTGATATTGGTATTTTTGGGGCCGGCGGTCACTCACAGCTCCAGGATGAGCACCACGTCGGTGCGGTTCTCGTAGACGTCGTGCAGCGTGACGATGTTGGGATGCTGGATCTGCTGCAGGATGTTCACCTCCCGCTCGATCTCCTCCCGCCTCACGCCTCGAGAGCTCGCCATGCTCTGCCGCTTCTTGATGAACTTGGCAGCGAACTGCAGACCAGAGCTTTTCTCTCTGCACTGCTTCACGATGGCGAACTGCCCGCTGAAACACAGACGGGACAGAAACGCTTATTCCACCATGAATGATCATCACACTGACAAAGTCCCACCGGTGGAACGCAATTAAGTCTGAATTTGAGGTACTTGTACTTCACTTGAGTACTTGAGTCTTTTCTTGTCGTGCCACTTGTCACTCCACCACAGAAATGTACTACTCAACAGTACAAACACGGCTGAAACGATTAGTCGATTCATCAATTAACTGGACACTGGAACAAACATGTCATGGTTCCAGCTTCGTAAATGTGAGGATTTTTGAGTACTTTTACTTTCAATACTTAAAGTACATTTTCCTGATAATACTAATATCTGTCTGAGATCTCCTGTCCTCATGTGGACATCCTAAACTGTCCCTTGTCTCTCATCGGGAACCACAGGGGACACAAACCAGAGACCTTGTGAAGAGACGACTGAAGAGACGAGTCTGGACTCCCCGCCGGCAGCCAACACCACTTCATTCTGCCATCCGTCCATCCACGACCCGGGCCTCTCCCTTCATCCCTCCATCCCTCCATCCCTCCATCCCTCCATCCCTCCATCCTCATTCCTTCACCCTATGGACCCTTATTCATCCCTCCGTCACCATCTCGGCTCTCCTCCACCCCCCCAGCCTTCCTAAATCTGTCTCTTACTGCCATGTTGGACATATTAAAGGTAACCACACAGTTCTGTGATGTTGATGTCCTGCTAACAGTTCAGACCACACTGAGACGTCCTGAGGAGGGTTAATTTTCACTGACTGGCCTGAAGGGGGCGCTTCAGCCAAAGGAGAACCTTTCAGACTTTGAGAAGCCACAACTGGTCCTATACTGGTCCAGTTTGATGGAATGTGAATGGATGTCACTGGTCCGGCTCACAGCTGATGGAGGCGGTGATGTAATTACCTTAATGATTGTTTTATTTGTGCATTGCTGAACTCAAACATCCCAAAACAAGCAAACACCTCACGTCAGCTGCTGGGTTTGGTGTCGTTAAGTATTTAAATGTCTGCGCAGCTGCATCTATTTTCTCTGGTTCACCCGACGGGTCTGTAAGCCAACACTCCGCCAGCACTCCACTTCCTCATCTGCAGCCCGTCTGGGAGCAGATTTAGCCACGGCTAAAGATAGAAGAGTCCTTTAAAAAGCAGCTCGGCCTGCAGAACAGTTGTCCCCACATGACAACACACTGCAGCAAAACTGGGCCCAAACACAAGCAGTTTATTTCCATTTCTTTTCTGCTGCGGGAATATTTCAGCGCAGTCTTTACAGAAAAACTTAAACAATGTGACGGCAACCAGGTCGAACAGGAAGCTTTGGGCAGTTTCAGTCGTATTAAAGCAGTCAGGAAAATCAGAAGTGCACTGCTGTGTTGTCGCAGGTGCAGGGGGGGTTTTGAGCGTGCAGTTAATGATTCAGTGTAATTTCCATACGGTTGGAGCTCAGCAGTAATAAGTGCTGCTGTGACCTACATGCTCCTCTGTGCCCTTGAGTTAAGGTGAAGTGACTCCTTGTTGTTCGATGTCTGTCGAGTTCCACCTTAAAATGTTATGAGAAATAAATCTCAGCAGCTCTACACCATCACTGACATCAGGGTCAGATTTCTCCTTATTATGATCTGTTTATTTATTTTAATGTCTGACTCATTGTTCCTGACAATGTCATGATTCCTTTGTATTTCTGCTTTATGTCCTAAATAAACTAAACGAGATGAAAGATATAATCCCATGATGCAGCACAGATTTTCCCTAAATCATTTCTTTATTATTTCTTGTCCACCACTTTGAGTGTCTTAATATTGATCTAATATCAGTTAATTCAGGTGACCTTATCAGACTGTCATGTACTGAAGTGTCTGCAGTCCTTTGGATTTTCATTAAACATCTCACCATTATTCACTTAACTACATTAAAAACAGTAAGATAAAGGCTGCTGCATGCATGCATGTCTGTACCTTCCCAACTCTTCACCAATCTCATAGAAATCCTCCACTTTCTGCTGTTTGAATACATCCATGTCTGCAGCCTTCAGTTTATTCCTCTGCTTCACTTCTCATCTCTTTCACCTGTAAAAACACAACACACGTATTTTATCAACTTCCACAACTTTTTCACCAAATGGCCAACAGATAAGAAAACTGAATGATCAGTTTGTAGGAAGTGTGTTATAGAAACTCATCAAAGTAAAACAGTCGGGGACGGTTTGTCTTTATGGACACTGGAGCCGTAAACTCGTTCATGTCCAGTCATAAATAAAACACCAGCAAACCGAAATAACAGCAGTAATCAGAAAATGTCGTACCGTGTTGAAAACTTCAGGTCTTTAATCGTGAAGTCTGTCCCTCGTCCTCCTCCTGTCCTGTGTGTCTCCAACGCTGTGCTCATGTCCCCACACATGTCGCTCACCAGCGCGGAGGCAGCGAACTTCATTCAGAAAACCACAAATTTAATGCAGTATTGCGCGTGACTGACGTACATTAAAGGAGTGGATTTTTTTCACCCTCTAGCACAGCAATCTGATTCAACTAAATATGAACTTTTGTTCACGCTGCTCCTCACACCATTACATGATAAAGCAGTCTGAAATCTTAAAAATATGATTTCACGTGTATTAATCTTATGCCGAATCGCAAACAAAGACCTACCAAGTCACGAAATGTATTCAAAAGTCTTAAATCCGGTACGTACCTCTGCAGATATTTGAGTACAGCTTCCCTTCGCAGTAACGTGAATGAGGTTTGGCGCGTCGTGCCGTGTTTCACACACAGCAGCTGTACACGCGCTCTGCCTGTTGGCTCGACCATCTGTTCAGCTCGTGCGTGAAACTATGACACCTGTTGTCTCGTGCACGCAGGCACACTGAAGTCTGAAAATCAATTGCTTTTATAGACACATTTCTTAATTAATAAGGCTGATTAATAGCTTTCTTATCAATAAAAAATAATCTATTTTTTTACACTTGCATTAGAGTTGGTAATCCTTTCTCCATATCTTGTTAAATTATCCACCTGGTTTAGGTTTCATCTGTGTCAGAGTTCAATAAGGTTGTTGATCAATAGCCTGAACACTGAATTCCATGAATACAGTTTACTCAATCCCCTTTTTATGGCGATGTCGGTCATTCACCTGGTTGAGTTTCAGGTAAATCAGCTCTGGATTTGAGCGACCCACAGAGGATGAATCAGAATGGCTCACCTGACCTTCTCCCTGTAGTACCTCCATCCAGCCAAACGTGCAGGTTTACATTAAATTTTTCCATTTAACACATTCACGCTCACATGAGAACGAACCTCTTCAATTTGAAACCACTGTCGAAGTTCAACCAAACTGCCAGAGAGATGGAAATGTTGGTCAGTCAGTCCACACTGAAATACCTCAGCAACTATTGGACTGATCGGCATTAAATTTGGTTCAGAGGTTCGTGGTCCCCATTGGCTGACTTTTCAACCTGAACCAGCATCAGACTGACATTCAGCATTTGGAGCAAAATGTCAATAAATATCGGATGGATTGCTCTGAAATTTGGTCCAGATATTCATGCTCCCCTCAGGCTGAGTTCATTTTGTGCCTTCATCAAGTCAAACTTTCACTTTGTCCAATAATTTGGTTCATGACCAAATTACCTGCAAAATGTGCTTCCTTGGTTTGGGATTGGCTGTTTGCAGCCATGTGGGAGGCGAGTCCCTGTAATGAAACGGTAGGCTGAGATTTTTGTCCCCACACAGCGATCAATACAAGGACAATCACAAACACTCACCATGTCCCCCGTCTCGACTTCAGCTCCTCCGTTTCCCACATGGTGGAACCAGTTGATCAAAGTAAAAAGAAAACAAGCCAAATGAGAAATGCATTATGTGACAAAGCCATTAAAGTTCAATCTGGAACAAGGAACACAGATAGTAAAATGAAACCGGCCGGCTGGGAGGTGGAAGAGTCACTGGCAGACAAACTGAAACAATACGGCTATTCAGACAGGTGAGATACTGAACAGCAACAGGCAAATGAGGCGCTGGTCTTCCTTCTGACAGCCAAACGTCACCTGAACAGACAGTACGAGCTGTCACAGCTCAGCTCAGGTAAAGGTGCGAGGATGGAGGAGAAGCCCGGCGTTGACCTCCACATGGAGCCATCAGAAGGAGGCCTGAAGGAGCTGGTGCTCAGGTGGTTCACGCAGACGCAGGCGCCGCTCATCCTCAACAACGGAAACTTCCCGGACTGGTTTCAAGGCTTTGCTGCAAGAAAGTAAGAAACACAAAATCTGTGGCGACAGAGCGGAGAGAGACGGCGTGGACGCTGAGCTTGATTTGACTTTGTGGGTTCTGCTTTAAATGACCTTTATTTAAATGGACTTCTGCAGCAGACGGTAGAAAGGTCTGCAGTCAACATGATGTTTATCCCATGTTTGTTTATCTGTTAGCTGCAGAGACGTAGATACTGAGGACACGAGCTCACGCAGTGATGGAAACTAAACACATTTATTAAAGTGTAAATATGACGTACCTCCACTTTAATCAAGCTTTTCCATTTCATGCAACTTTCTAATTCTACTACAGTTCAGAAGGACGTTACCCCTGAACACAGGTGTAGTAATCATCCAATAATATAGTAACACCCACAGCGGCCATTTATCTGCATGAGTACATTTACTTTTGATACTTGAAGTACAGTTGCTACTAATACTAACATACTTTTACTGCGTATGTACTACTTGATCTGAATACATCTTCCAGCACTCAGGTTATGTTCTCAGTGGTAATTCAGGGACTTTAAAACCTGTAGACGAAGGTTTGTCCTACAAACACTGACAGATGGTGGTACTTCATGTACTGATTGTAGTATTTTTAGACGCAACAGAACTGACTCGACTTAACTCTAACAAAAACAAACACAAGAAGGATTCAGTGTTTTTATGAAAATCCAAAGAATTCAATAATATTGACTTAAGGGTGGCTAATGTTAGCATTAGCAACATTAGCCAGCAGCAGTCACTGGTCACACCTGTAGCTGCAGGTGTACTGACCTGTTTTATTGCCTGGATAATGAATTCTATCATTATAGAAGAATAAGACTGTGAAGTTCTATGTAATGATGTAGTTATATATTCCTGCTTTGAAACACAAAGAACAGATGATTGATGTGATTCCTCCCAAAAAATCAATGTATTTGACAGGATGAAGGTTTAGAGGTGACACAGATGGACTTGTCATCCGCAGGGTGATTTCTGTGCGAGTGAATGAAAGAGACAGACGTGACGTGTTTAAATCTAATTTGCCTGTTGCTCTGCTTCATCGGCTCGGTGTCGCGCTCTGCTTCAGGGACACTGAAGATCTGCTGAGAGATAAAGCCCTGGGCTGTTTTCTCATTCGCCTCAGTGATAAAGCCATCGGATACATCCTGTCCTACAAGTAAGGCCGCTCACATCTGTTCAGCGTTGATCAGTTGCTTCTTTTCTGCCTCTCTGATTCGCCTGACTGGCCGTGCGTTTCCTCCGCAGGGGCCACGACAGGTGCCGCCATTTTGTCATCACCCAGAATCAAGACGGACAGTTCGTCATAGCGGGAGACTGTCAGACATACGGCAGTCTGACCGAGCTGATAGAGTATTACAAGGTCAGCCCCATCCAGCCCTTTGGAGAATACCTGACCTCCAGCTGCCATGAGGTGAGGAGGGGGCCTCTCAGCCACTGACAGGAAGTGCTTCACGGTTCCCAGACAATGTCTCCCAATGACTTCAGAGATCCTCTGACTTTCCATCAGCTCATCTTTCATTAGCTTCAGCTGTGTTTCGTTCCATTCAGGAAGTGCTAACATGCTAATATGCTAAGGTGTGAACTAGCAAGGGCCCACGAGCCGCAGATCTTCGATACGAAGACGAGAGGAGGTTGTAGAAAGATTTCTTTTAGTGAACTTTACTGCAGCACTGCAGGTTTCTAAATCTAAAAACACCACGGGTCTAGTTTACCCCCCGAAAAGAGACAACAATAACACAGGTTGTTGTTTTCAGGTAAACACAGGTGAGCTGTATGACGTGGTGAATTATAAAACCAAAGAGAAGCCTGGGGTGAGCGTCCAAGCTCTGCGGACTCTGTGGGACCAGAAAAAGCATCATCAGAGCAACCCTGGTAATAATCAAAGGACTCAGCAGCAGAGTGACGCTCCTGCGGCGCAGCCACCGGCGCTGCCACCCAAATCTAAGAGCAGGAAGCTGACGGGAGCGGTGTCTGTAGACACAGTGTCCCTGTCACAGGTGAGGCGCAGCCCATCCATTATTAGCTATAATGGCTATAAATATAATACTTATCTGGGTTTTGACTGTGCGTCATAAAGGAGAGATCATATTTTTTTAAGAACAGCCTCATTTGCATTGACAGTATTAAACCCTGCCAGTCCAGCTGTTTCCACAGCAAACAACCAGAAGTGCTGAGAGCAGGTATCTGCAGTCCTCCACCTCCTGAGGATGATGCTGTGTTTCGACCGCCACCAGCAGCTAAACGTCATCCTGTTCTCACTGTTCTGCTTTCAGGGTGTACCTCCGGTCCCAAAGAGAGGCGTCCCTCTGGGCTTGTCCCTCAGTGGATCTTTGCCTGACACCTCACATCCAAGACAGAGCGACACACACAGAGCAGAGAGGCCGAGAGGAAGCACGAACCCAGACAGAGACTCCTTCAGCACCACCGACACCACCTACCCAGGTGATCTCTGTCCGCCGGGGATCCTGTACTCTGTGCTGATGCAGGTGGAGAGCAGAAGCAGATCTCTACCCAGACTGAACAACAGCAGCACGGAGGAGGAGGAGGATGAGGAAGAGTACTCGAACCAGGTCTGCAGTTCCTCCTTCACCTGCTCAGCGTGTTACTCGCCCACTCCTCTGAAGAGGGTCACCTGTCACACCTACTCCCTCCACGACCCCCGAGACGGCCTGAAGCTGAGCAGCTGCAGGCCAGAGCAGCAGGGACATGATGTGGAGATGTCCAGGTCCAACCCGCTGTACCAGGCCTCTGAGGGGCCCGGGCCAGCGCAGCAGGGTGCCATGTACGCCGAGGTTCCCCAGAGGCCGACGCCAGCCGGGCTGCCCGACGACACCTACGAGCAGATCCCCGGGGAGGCCGCCGCGGTGCAGGGAAACACCTACGAGTCCGTGGAGGATATGAAGACCAAGAAGGCCAAATCCACCTGGGGGAAAAATGTAAGTGAGCCAGACGGAGCAGAACTGTTGATCCGTCTGAGAGCAGAGCGTTTGATTTAACGACTCTCCTTTTTTCTGTTTGCAGAATGCCAAATGGAAGAAATTCCTTCCTGACTACAAGAAGAAATAAATGTGACTGTTTGATATTTTGAGACACAAATTAAATGAGTATTATGAATAAATCACTTTTATAATATGATTTTTTTATGAAGCAAGAAAGTCACGTAGGATTCAGATGTTGAAACCAGCCGATATAAACGCAGCAGGAGTTATGGTTGTGTACGTTCTTGTCATTTTCCTTCAAATTTAAAATGTTTTGTACCTCCAGATTTTTTAAAATAAATTGAAGAAAACATGATTAAGATACATTTCTTTGTATTATTATCATTTTTATTATTACCAGCAGTAGTAGTGGCATTGTACAACTGTGACGACTGTAGCAGCAGTTGCATTAAAGGTGGTTAAGTATTTACTCTTTTTTCTTTTTTTTAATTTAATTTATCTTTAAATTTAGACAAATTAACTTTTTCCTTTACTATTATACACAAACATACATCATCATCAGTTCATATCCACGTTTGTTTTGATTTATTAATGGATCTATTCAGCGTAATAATCCAGTAGAAACATTTGCAAACTGGACGTATTACTTTCTGTCCATCAGTGACCTGAGAGCTGGGACATGTGACAGGAAGACGAGTTTTAAAGCTAAAGGACGATCATGACGATAATAATGAATACATCTGATCCACAGTTTCACATGTGATGTCACAGTCTGCTCACAGGTGAAGGGCAGCAGTCCTGTAAAAGACTGCAGTGGCTGAGTTGCATTGTGGGTAATGTAGAAGCCATGTTTTTATTGTCCACTGTGAGAGGACAGACTGACAGACGGAGGTCCAGACTCTGGACTGACCTGTTAGATCCAGTCATCTGTTTTTTTTTCATGGCAGCTTTTCTTGCAGTTTTCTCCTCATTTCCTCTGAGTGGACTGAACACATCACCTCCTCTTCATCTACAGAGTCTTCCTCATGAGGCCCGGTCCTGCCCAAAGCCTCCCTCCTCTTGATGCTGTGCTCTTCATCTGAAATGCCTTCATGCTCCTTTTGAAGTGACTCCCTCTCCTTCATGACGAGTTCTTTCTCCATCTGAAACTCTGTCCTCATTATCCACATCTCTGTCACCTCCCTCCCAGGGGGCTGCCCTCCTCCTCCTCTGAGGAGCCTTCTCTTCTTCTCAAAGGCCTTCCTCTTTCCCTTGAGCCCTCCCTCCTCTTTTCAAAAGGCCTCTTGTCCTCTTATGGTCACCTCCTCATCACGAAGGATCTGTCTCTTCTCAGTCCAGCCTGCCGTCTCTGCATTGCTCACATGCCAGACTCCTGGCAGCTGATTGGTCAAAATATATAATAAAATCATACAACTGTTTATAGTAGAACGTTTATGGAATATTCCAGATCCAAGGCTAAACTGACAGAAGGGCAGGAATGAAATGTGAATGAAAAGTGCTAAATTGTCCCAACGTCCGACAAAGGTGTTGGACAGTTCCCCCTCCTCGCCACGAGATGTCGCAATTGTCGCCGTGTGCTGCCAATAGGCCGCCAGAGAAGAAGAAGAAGAAATTACGGAAGTACGGCTCCCAAACAGATTCCCGTTGGAAGAGTAAAATACAGTAGATCGCCTTCCTTTCATTAGATCATATTAAATCTCGGGCCACCAATTTCTCAATAAGACGATGGGCACTAGAGATGACGAATATGATTATTTGTTCAAAGGTAAAGCAAAGATTTTTGTCGTTATTGTTACAACTCTCCAGTCCTGTTAGCTGGCAGGCTAAACAGGCCAGCTGATTAACTGTCAGGCTATGCTAACTTAGCCACCGTCAACCTTTGTGCACCGATTGCTTATCACCGAGCTTTCTGGGAAATGTCAGCAAGTGCAGTTAATTTACATGACATAAAGCGGCCTTTTCTAAACCACGGAAGTACAGTTTGTGTTGTATTCATCACGTTCCGTCCGTTATCGGTAAACGGCAGCGCGTCTTGAACGATGGCTAACATTAACTGATGCTAACATTAGCTGTTAGCTGCTGTTAGCTTCTGTCAGTGGGCGCGGACCAGCCGCACGTCGGACACACCTAACGTTACCCGTTATCGCATCATCTTCTCTGGATCCAGCTAGCCAAGCGTGCAGCGGCATTAACGATATTAAAACGTACAAGAAACGCGTTTAATCGCTAGCGTACAGTAAATCATGCCGCTTACTAAACTAGGCTCATTGTTAGCTAAGTTAGTATTTAAAACTGCAGTCAAGGCGAACAATAAGATCAGAGAAACGCCTGTAAACAAACTGCTGTGTGTCCTGTTAGCTTCTACTCAGCTCAGACTGGTTCATAAGATATGATTTCAGGATGGGATGGTAATTAATTAAATAATTGTATAACGTTAGCAAGTAAAAAAGGCTAATGATTTTTAAATATACTGGTTCGAAGGGCTCAGCATTTTTATTTGTAATATTCAATAATGTTGATCCTCTGGCCGCTACAAAGCAATAAACACAACAATAAGGACGCCAGAATATAAGAATGAAGTTAATATGAAAATGATAGAAAATGAAAGTTTAGACATGATAGAGCAGTAAATATAAAAAGTAGAAGCATTGTTTAAGAATAACCTGATACCTAAAGTGAGAAATGATTTATTCATGTGGTTGATGAGCAGCATAGCATCAGAAATTCACATCAGTGAGTCTGTTAGAAAGCAGCTGTCAAAATCTGGAAAAACCCATCAGTGTTCACACGTTTTCTAACATCCTGTGTATTTGTCTTCTGTTAAAATGTCTTTTCTCTGTCCTGTCGTCCAGTGGTCCTCATCGGTGACTCGGGTGTGGGGAAGAGTAACCTGCTGTCCCGTTTTACCCGGAATGAGTTCAACCTGGAGAGCAAGAGCACCATCGGAGTCGAGTTCGCCACGCGTAGCATCCAAGTGGACGGGAAGACGGTGAAGGCTCAGATATGGGACACGGCCGGCCAGGAGCGCTACCGCGCCATCACATCAGCGTGAGTACGGGGGGGGGGGGGGGGCCGCACGCCTGGTTCCTGTTCATAATGTGAAGATACACAAAGCGTCCCTGCTGTAGCAGATACTCCTCAGCAGCATGTTGTTTACAAATGACAGCCAATGAGATTAGTTATTTCTGTTTATGATTTCTGAAAGGCTGATAAATGAAACTAACCGCTCAGCAGAAACACAGAGGACCAGCCCGATCACTCTGTAGATGTTCTGCTGTCTGGCTCTCATGATGAAGATGAGGATGATGAGCAGCCTTCCTGAGTGTGCATGTGGCTCTGCTGCAGGTACTACCGTGGGGCTGTGGGGGCTCTGCTGGTCTACGACATCGCCAAGCATCTAACTTATGAGAACGTGGAGCGCTGGCTGAAGGAGCTGAGGGACCACGCCGACAGCAACATCGTCATCATGCTGGTGGGCAACAAGAGTGACCTGCGTCACCTCCGGGCTGTTCCCACCGACGAGGCGCGGGCTTTTGCTGGTAAGAAAGTTATTTTTCAGCATTTTTTAACCAGAAACAACGTATTAAAAAAGTCTTCCTGAGCTGTGCAGCAGTAAGAGCCAAGAGGCTTCAGTACGAGCTCAGAGATCCTGCGTCTCTGCTGAATGCGTTCAGATGAAAATGCAGATGAAATGTTCTTGGACTTATTGCGTCCTCACTGAAGGCCAGAGCTGCCTTTGTCTGTTTGTCCACCACATGTTTGTGCTAACGGGTCAAACTGGTCTGTTATCTGAGGAATGCTGCTCGTTGGAAACTGACTCAAATGTTGTTCGGCTTTCCTCCGCAGAGAAGAACGGTCTGTCTTTTCTGGAGACGTCGGCTCTTGACTCCACCAACGTCGAGACGGCCTTCCAGACCATTCTGACAGGTGAGTCTCAGAGAGAGGCGTCCCCGACATGCCTGTCCGTCCTCTTCACGTGTCCATTCGCCCCCAGCAGTGATCACAGCGAGCTCATGTTCAACAGCCACCACTTTCTCCTCTGTTAACACTCTGACAAACCAACAGGCTGAAGGTTATTGAGGAAGTGTTCGACCCTTGTTCCTCAGCTGATTTTCTTATCAGCGCTGAGAGCCGCCCTTTGAATGAGGGTGATTACAGCGAGGAGGAAGTTGAACAGACCGCAGAGCAGCACTGGATTATCTTTATGACATGACACGGTCTGAGGTTTATCTTTAGGCTGGCAAATCTTTTTTATCCCGAGTGAGAAGACCAGCGGCGAAGACCATGTTCTGTTTGTCCTGCTGAAGACATCGTCTGGTCTGTGCTGCGTCAGTAAACACAATGTCTTCATTCAGTCAGACAGGAAAGAAACTGATCGATCAAAACTAATATTCAGTCAGCTTACAGAGGAAGCCGCCATCGATGTGATTTTACGCTTTTCTAAGACTTTTCTCCGATCATTAATGTGGGAAAAACACAGAAAAGTCCTGCCTTATCTTATCTTATCTTATCTTACTTGTAGCCCAGATTTAACAATACATTCTAAACATGTGGAAATGTCCTGAAAAGGGGTGGGCAAAAATATCGATATGGCAATATATCGCGATACTTTGTCTTCCGATTCAATATCGATATTTAAATTTTGAATATCGATATTGAATCGGAAGACAAATTATCGCGATATATTGCCATATCGATATTTTTGCCCACCCCTAGTCCTGAAACCATTTTTAGTGGAAGATATTGAAGAACTTGCATGATTAGAAATGTTTACTGTGACTCTACTGAAATGTTTACTCTACTGACTTTGCTCGGTCACGTCAGAACTTCATTTCACAATAAATTTGTGTTTTTAAATGCGTGCGATGTGGCGGGATGTAAAGTGGCCGTGGACTCTGAATGACGCTGTTTTTCTGCCCCCCCCCCCCCAGAGATCTACCGCATCGTCTCCCAGAAGCAGATGTCGGAGCGTCAGGAGAGCGACATGTCGCCTAGCAACAACGTGGTCAACATCCAGGTGCAGCCCACCGAGAACAAACCAAAGATGCAGTGCTGTCAGAACATCTAGCCCGGCCGTGGATCTGCTGCTACCCCTCCTCCCCCTGCGCCCGCTCTCTCTCTCCCTGCCCCCCCCCGCCAGCTCACAGCTCCTCAACCCCCCCCCCCCCCCCAGAGAATAGACTGCCTCGGTGTACTGCGTGTGTGTGCGGGAGCGCCGAGCCACAGCTCCAACGCTGTGACCCCGACTCTGCACCTCCCTGTACCCGCCCCCCTCCCCCGCCCAGTCCCTCCTCCCCCCCGCCCCAGGTTAACATACCCCAGTATAAGAAGTCACCGCATGGGGTGGCCCCCCAGCAGAGCCCCTCTGTCGTTAGGCTACTGCAGGACAGCAGGCAGCAGGCGTTTCATATCACTTTAGATTTCATTACTGTAGATGCGCTGACGTCACGAAAATGTCTTAATCTCTGAATGTGATTTCTTCTTTTCTTTGTGCTTCGCGTTGATTTCTCCACGTTTTTATGATCTGTCTTGTATCATGTATCTACGACTGGGTCAGTATGAATTTAAAGCACATCAAAGTCGCTCTGAGGTGTATTCCTGTATTCAGCTTCTCCTCTGCCCCCCCCTCGTGCAGCGTACTGTTTTGGAACCACGAGGACGCATCGAGCGCGGCGTGGACGTGCCGCGCTCCGGTAGCGTCACGCCGTTTGATCTGATTGCTGTGAATACGACGCTAATGAAACATAGAAACTTGTGCATTCGCCGAGCTTCGGTTCGCGCGGCGGGAAGCTCGAGAGCTCGCATGTCGCACGCCGCCTCGCGAGCAGGTGGCGGGTCCGGGCCGGCTTCGCATGTCTTTCAGAGGTGGCGCTCTGTCGTGCTGCATGCTTCATGTGTCATTGCCTTCAGGATGTGTAGTTTTAGGCGTCGTCCCGCTCGCGGTCTCAGCCACGCGTCTGCGGCCGTCCATCAGGCTTTTCCCGCTCCGGCGTTGAACAAACAGTACGCATCATTCTTGACGACTATGCAGAAACTGGCACGCTGCTGTTCGTTCTGTTCTCAGTGCACTTCTACAGCAAATGAAGGAACGATGAAACGGCAGCAGTCTGAGCACTGAGGTGGTTCTCCTGTATGACATTCTTATGATACTCATTAATATTATAATCAGTCTCTCCTCGTGTAGAAAAGGACACTTTGCATGTAACACTGAACTCTAGTTAGGACGCGCTGAGAGAGTAAAGAAGAAGAAACCGTCTGACGTCGTGAGCGTCCTGCACTGAACCTCAGCAGCTCATCTCTTTGTTTAGGGTTAGATTTTTACTGCACGCTGAGAATCTGGACCTGCTCTCAGATTGGACACACAGCCAAACTCTAACGCTGCAGAGCCGAGGCCGAGTCTCAAAAGTCTTTCCTCACGTCCTCAAGCTGACAGAAGGCTTCTCCTCCGCCGAGCTTTAAAGCAGACACGAGGAGTCAGGCGGACCGGAGGGACTCCGCCCGCTCTGCTCGCTTCAGGCCGCAGTGCCTCCTTCACCTGCGTACCTGTCCGAAAACGCCTCTCATTCACCTGCTGACAGCTCGCCGTCACAGCTCGCCGTCGCACCCGCCTCCCCTGAACCGATCGCCCTGCTCCGTCTGTCCGTCACATTAAGCCTACGTACACCGAGCTGCCTCTGATTCAACACAATGCATGGCTTTCTGTGCGACCGCCGTGTCGCGCTGCCTTACGTAGCTCGCATCGTCATCGCTGTCCAGGAAACGCGCTGAGGCTCGGTGTGTGCGGCGACGGACGCCTCGCTGAAACCCCCGAGTGTGTGTTCTGCTGAGCGCTGTAGCCGTGCCGGTGTGCGATGGTGTTAGCAGACATATTGGATGCCTGAGCTCGGTGTGTGTGTGTGTGTGTGTGTGTGTGTGTGTGTGTGTGTGTGTGTGTGTGTGTGTGTGTGTGTGTGTTTAGAGGCAGAGGGTGGATGCGGCGCTCTGGAGCCGTCGAGCTCGGCTGCCAGCGCCAATGGCGTTTTTTGTCGGAACAGACGGCGCCGCCAGCCGGGCCGCTCCAGGGCCGCTCGCCGGCAGTCCGTTCAAGAAGTGATTCCTTTTTTCTGAGAATATGATTTTCACGTACCTCCATTGTTCTGTGTTTTTTTAAGACGTGTGTTTTGATTTCTTTTCCTTTTTTTACTCTGTTGGATTCTCAAACTGACTGTAATTCCAGTGTAAACGTGTCCGAGTGAAATTGCTTCATTTCAGTGAATCTGGAGGGTTAAATGTAAGAGGGGGGTCAAATGAATGCTTTTATGTTTTGTACAGGTTGATAAATTGTACAATTGTGTCTATATCTTAAGTTATCAGTTCATCTTAATAAAGCGCACCAGTCATAAACCTTTACACGACCTCCTGTCTTCCATGGATCGATGCTGCTGATCAGACGCTGTTCACTCATTAATGCCACTCCTCACACGAGTCTTTTCTGACGGCTTCGAATCGAAACCAGTCGACAGTAAATGTAGATTTAATTAGTTTTAAATGAATCTGTCACTTTGAGATCAGAGCTGAAGTCATTAATCAATTAGCTGCTGAAATAATGAATTATTTGTCTGAATATTAATCAGCATCGCTTGACAAACTGTTAATTATTCATGAGGTCAAACTGTCAATAAATTCTCTGGTTGCAGCTTTTCACTCGTGAGGATTTGCAGCATTTTCTTTCAGGTTAAAGACGCTTATGATGAACTCTGACGTTTCACTTTTTCTGCACGTTTTCTGGCTGAAACCAGAAATAAAAAGACGAATCAGTGACGGCCTGAATGAAACTTTTAGCAGCAGTTTTCTGGAAATCAAACATCTGCTCACAAACTCACCACGAACTCCATCAACGATGTGAAATTGACTTTTTCTTTCTCACAAACTCGAATTAACGAGTGGCTAATTATTCTCTATTTGCTCTTTAATTAGTACCAAATTACAGACTCTTCTGCAGGACCTGGCTGAGGACGTACGGGACCCACCAGACAAAGCGCCACTAAACGAGCTAATTGATCAGAAACACGTCCTGAAGCGTGATTGGTCGGCCAGCTTGCGCGACACCTGAGAGCCCTGCAGACCTCTCAGGTGTTCTGTGGCTCAGGTGGGAGGAGAGCAGAAGGTGTGACCTCAAGAGGACACCTCATGTTCTTATCAGCTGCCCTCAGTGAAGGAGCTAAATGGAATTCAGCCCTCATGAATTCATTACTGACACTTTCTTCTTCTTCTGCTCTTCTTCCAGAGCTCGTTGATGTGATGGCAGAATGTGACGTGTTCAGTTAATTAACTGGACCCAGTATTTTATCCATCATCAGTAACTCTTTACCTGAAGGCACTTTTCCAGCCTCTTTCAAAGAAACCTACACTCCTATTTTCAGTAATTTTAGACCAATTTCTAATCTTCCATTTTTATCTAAGGTTTTAGAGAAAGTGGTTTCAGCCCAGCTTTTAGATTTTATGTCTCTTAACAACCTTTTTGAGGAGTTCCAGTCAGGTTTTAGAGCACAACATAATACAGAAACTGCACTCCTCAAAGTGACCAATGACATTCTTTTAGCTGCTGATACGAGCGAAAGTGCAATTTTAATCCTAAATCTAACAGCAGCATTTGACACAATAGATCACAGCATTTTAATTAATCGTCTGTAGACGTGGGTTGGCATCATGGGCCCTGCACTCAGCTGCTTTCATTCGTACCTGTTAGATCGAACCACCTCCTCCAAAGCTGTGGCTGCCTGTGGTGTACCGCAAGGTTCAATTTTAGGTCCACTTTTATTTTCTATATACATGCTACTACTTGGGCAGCTTACCTGTCGCCATAAAGTTTCTTTCCATTCCTACGCGGACGTCACACAGATTTACCTTCCGTTAAGACCTGACGACCCTGCAAACCTAGCTGCTGTGTTCACCGTTTTAAAATGTTGGATGCCCCAAAACTTTCTTCAGCTCAATGAATCAAAAACAGAAATTTTGTCGTTCACTCCCCCACATTCCACCTTTCCCACGGAAAACACCCTGAGCCCACTGTCCACGTACATCCAGCCCACCTTCCAACCCCACATTAATGAACTGGTCCAGTCCTGCTTCTTCCAGTTACGCACCATCTCCAAAATCAAACCCATGCTCTCACGCACCAACCTAGAAAAAATAATACACTCCTTCATCTTTTCAAGACTGGACTACTGCAGCTCACTCTTCTCCGGCATAAACAATAAAACACTCTCTCGCCTCCAACTGATCTCTTATTTTATTGTATTGTAATTTTTTTTTTATCGCTTTCTCTTTGTCTCCTTTTTTTAGAAATTGATCTTACCTTCTTACTCTTGACCTTCTTATTCTCCTTCATCTTTTTATTTTATTTTGCTCGTGACCTAAGCACGCTCAGCCTGTTCACTGGCCCTCTGCTCTGTAAAGCACTTTGTAAACCTTGTTTTTAAAGGTGCTATATAAATAATGTTATTATTATTATTGTGTCAGCGGCTGTGCTAATGCTAACGCTGCTATGCTAACACACAAGGAGGATGTTTAGTGTGCAAACGTTCAGGGGATGTTTCACGTCTTCACTCTTAGTGCTGTGTGCTAAAGTTGCTAATCAGTGCTAACCAATGAGCTGAGGCTGAGGGCGGAGTTGGAGGTTTTTCAGGTTTTGGTCAGTTTGGTTGGCGCAAGGTGAAAAGTGAGGGGATCATTCATGACTTTTTTTATGTTTTCAGACACATCGTTCTGCGTGATTTTGCCATAATTTTGCTTAAACAGCTGCTTTTTAATATGATGCTTGTGTGTAAGAAGAGGCGAGTGTGCTGCTTCACAAAGTTCATCATGTGGACGGTTCGTCTCAGAATGAGGTGATAATAAAGTTTACTTGATATTGAAGCGTTCTTTAGATCTAATGTGGTCTTCTTCTCTGAAGTTAACCTGTAACGTGATGAAGCTCCACCTCGCTTCCTCATCACCTGTGTCTGTGTGTGTGTGTGTGTGTGTGTGTGTACTTGTCGTGTAATATGTGTGTTTTCCATCTTCTGCTGTTGTTTGTCACTGATCTGTAAAGTGTTCAGAGCCTCCGGGTGATGAAGCTGAAGATGAAGCTGAAGCTGAAGTTGACACCACTCCCCTGAGCTATGACAACTTTATTGAGTTTAGGGCTGGAAACAAAAGAGCACCAAGCAGCACTCGACACGCAGACTGTACGTGACGTACAGTTTGGATCAGAGCTGAGGAAAGGACACGCGAGCGAGAGGAAGTCAAGCGGAACAAAGGCGGGAAAGCGTCATGGGAACACAAAGCGTCCACTTCTGATTGTCAACATGTCCTGTTATTGCTTCTTTGGGTTCTGGACCGTCGATCAGACAAAACGAGACATCTGAGGACGTCGTTTCGGCCTTCTGGACATTTTTCATTATTTGATGTTTTTGTAGGTAATGAAATCAGAATGAAAATAATCGTTAGCTGCAGCCCAGCAGTGAATATTCCCAGAAAGTCTTGCTGTCCAAGTTGAGACAGTCAGGGACACCAGAGGACACAGAGGGGATTTCCTGCCTAACTACTAGAACAATCTTTGGCATGCATGTGAATTAAGCTCGACACAACAAAAGGAAATCACAGTAATAATCACTAGTGTACAGTAAGTGTACGGCCGACACGCCACGCTGCCTACAGCACATACAAAAAGAGAAAACGTGGATCCTGAAGGATCTTTAAATACAGGAAATAAGAAACCATGTGTAAAAAGAGCAGAGCTGTACAGCCCAGACCGCCGTCTGTGTGCGACTTCTTCCCTTTGTGGGAGTTTATCAGAGTGATGAGCACCTTTTGTCCAGAGCCGTCTGTTTGCGCTGCAGACCATAATGTCCTCCGACGCGTCCTCTCTGTACAGGTGTGGCAGATCCACTGAATCCAGGTGTGACGTTCAGGGACTCGTCTCGTCTTTGGCAACTTTTCAGCATAACTCTGGTTTGAAGACAAATTTACACGAGTCACTTTTTCTTTTGTCCTCGGCCGTCTGTCCGTCCTCTGACCCGGGACGTAACAAAAGGACAGATCAGCGCACTGGGAGACGGTACACCTGTGTGCATACGTACACCTGTGCCCCCTCTGCTGACACTCGGATGAGGGCGAATTTACAAAACAACACTAACATGAAGAAGTGACACGAAAACACAGTTTGGATATAATACAGTGATGAAATATCAAACGGCAGTGCAACACACACGCGCACACACGCGCACACACACAGAAAACGTGTCCTCTGAATGCCCGTCTGCGCTCACCCATGAAAAAAATAAATTAAAAAGCTGATTTTCCACATTTTGTCCTTGTTCACAGTTTCCTGGCTGTGGGTGAACTGGGAGCACTGGTCCAGTGTCCGGTCCGGGTGCTGGGGGTCTAGAGCAGCGAGCTGGTGGGGCTGCCGGGCAGGGGGGGGCTGTGGCTGTGGGAGGGGCTGGGGCGCACGGGCAGCAGGTCGTAGTGGCTCGGGATGTGGCTGTTCCTGGGCAGGTCGTAGGGGTTCTGAGGGTAGCTGGGCGCCACGAGGCCGCCGGCGCCCTGCACGATGCTGATGGTCGGTTCTGAAAGAGGAAGAGGAGTTTGTTTAGTCTGACACGGGGCTGAAAGCAAACATAAACCCCCCCTCCGGCCTCCAGCGTACCCATGTCGTAGACGTTCTTGGCGGGTGTGGTGGCGGCGGTGGTGGTGGTGGTGGTGATGATGGCGGGGGAGCAGCAGTGCGTGGCGTGTTCGTGACGAGCCGGCGACTTCATCTCCACGTAGCTGCTCTCGGAGTGTTTGCACAGACCGGGCGGGTCGTTGATGGTGGCGTACGGGTTCTCGCTGTTCAGGGAGCAGGTGCTGGACAAGGAGCCCTTCATGTAGTCTGAAACACAAAGACAGGCGGCGCCGTTACCTGTGCGCTTGGCCACTCAGGTGAGCGCAACATGAATCAATAGCAAAGAGGCTCGAAGCTGAAAGTTTCCCAAACTGAAACATCTCCTGCGACGTGACGAACAGGACGTCTGGTTATCAGTCACCACCATCAGCATCAGCATCAGCTCTGACTCTGAAAGAACGACCTCAGCACTCTGCTGTGAGGCGAAGAGGCCGGCGTTCGTCTTCATTCTCCTTCTTCTCTCCGTGTGACGCTCACCCTGAAGCCTGATTGGTTCCCACTAAAGACGTAAATCTTTCAAAGTGTCTAAAAAATAAGCAGCTTCATTTTAAGGTTCAGTAATTCCCTAAAACAGCTGCTCACTGTAGCTTTTAGTCAAACAGGAGGAAGCAGCATCTGCTGGGGACTATTTTCAGGGGCGGATTAATCCACACTCAGTGCTGTAGTGAGCGTTTGTGGCTGAAGAAGAAAAATGAAGACTTTCACCAGACTGATCCTCTCACAGACACGTCAGAGAAATCAACGTCAACGTTCAGCAGCAAGTCAGGTGACAAACAGACGGCGAGCGAAGCTGCAGCTGAAGGAAACACGCAGGAAAACCAGCATTCAGCTATCGTGAAGGACAAGTTCTCCAGGTGAGGTTCAGGAGTGACGGGGCAGAGCAGGAGGAGGACACACAGAGGAGAGGACTCGGGTTCGTCCTGCAGAGACACAAACACACCTGTAAGCAGCTGATTGGTGCATGTCAACAGGTCAGTTTACACTCATTCAAGACGGAGCGTTCAGGTTCCGGCTGGGATACCTGAGCTCAGGTGAGTCACATCAGCTTCAGCTCTCTGAACTCTGCTCGTATCAGTACTTCACTTTCTACTCCACCATATATATATTACATGTATATTTAATATACATGCAGCACGAGTCACATCCACACACCAAGCTGAGGTTTAAATGCAACAGAGGCAGTCATTGGCTGAGGGAACTGTTCGAGCAAGAGGATTGGCTGAGGGCTCAGAGGTGATGAGGTCATACAGGCTGAGTCCACCTGACACTGTACCTCTGTAACGCGGCTCCACATGGTAGCTGTAACGCCGGTCGATGCAGTAAACGCCTGCAGGGGAAGAGAGAGAGGAAAGGTCCTGAAAGGTAGAAACGACCGGAACAAACAGAACGAACAGAACGAACGAACAAAACAAACAGAACGAACGAACAAAACAAACAGAACGAACAAACAAAACTAACAGAACGAAGAGAACGAACGAACCAAAAAACAGAACAAACAGAACAAATAAACAGAATGAACAAACAGAACAAACAGAACAAACAAACAGAACAAACAGAAAGAAAAGAACAAACTAACAGAACAAACAGAACAAACAAACAGAACGAAGAGAACGAACGAACAGATTCTTCACGCTGTTAAAGCACCTGAAACTCCTCTGAGACATTCTGACATCATTAGCGACTGAATTCTTGAGTTTTGGTAAAACGTGTGTGAAGTCACAGCGACCTTTGACCCCTGACATCAGCTGATTCTTGAGTTGAAGCAGATATTTGATCCAAATCTGAACATTTTGGAGATTTCACCCTGAGGAGAAGCGGAAACATGGCGGCTGTCTGCAGCTCAGAGGCATGAAAACAGAGAGAGGGAGAAGCTGCGACTGACCGAGCTCACCGAGGTTACAGTAGGCCCCCCACTCCGGAGCGCTGTTCCTGTGTCGCTTCTTCGTCTTCATCTGGACAAAAGAGAGAGACGACAAAATGCATGGAGTCGTGACGAAAACAGAATCCTCTGTAAAAAACAGCATGCTGCAGAAGAAAAAAGGATTCGTCCAGATGTGTGAGCAGATGTGTGTCAGCTCCTCTGTGGTGGTTTCTGATGAGAACAGCAGCAGATTTAATACTTCAAAAATCTTTGAAACAACGAGTCAGACGGACTAAAGCAGCTTCTCATCTCCAGCCAGGGCAGATTTCAACACAAGTTAGCAAGCTAACTACGCTAAAGCTAAAGCTAAAGCTAAAGCTAACTGCATCGCGGGCTGACGTTTTCTTCTTTCTTAAACATGACTTATAACCACACAAGCTGATGTAGTTAATAGTTTGTTCGTTAGCTTTAGGAGCAGTGTTAGCCGTTAGCATGTGGTCAGACATGCTAACAAGACAAACACACTGTTCAATCGCTATGATTGGATAACTGATGTCTGGGGGCGGGGTTTATCAAATGTTTTATTTACTCTTTCTTGTGTAAGAGGTCAAGTTACATTTTACAGTTTCTTTAACTGTGGCTGACAATAAAAATCCGAACTTGGAGAGGACAGTAAATATTAAAGCGCTGTTTCACCAAAAGATTTCTGTTTCTTCCTGTGAAAGCAGATTAATTCACCTCACTGGATTCAGCTGGAGGCAGAGACGTCAGAGACTCTGGAGGAGGCCAAAAAACCCAAAACTGACGCTTACATCTAAACGCTTTGAACAGAATAAATCCTGAAATCTGAAACGTCTCATGAATACTCAGCATCCTGCAGCCCCAGCTGTTGACAGCTTCCCTCCAGTACAAGTCAAGAAGGCCTTGAACGCACCTTGGCGGAGCTCCTCTTGTCTGGCTTGGCGTAGTGGGCGGCGTAGGTGCAGGGTCCCAGGGTTCGGTAGCTGGGGTTGGAGAAGCAGCGGCCTGCAGAGCTGTTACTGGGGGAGGACTCTGCAGAGGACAGCAGGCCTGTGCACTGCAGCCCTGCTGTCAGCACACACCAGCACAGCGACTTACAACTCTACCATCACCGTCATACACACACACGCACACACACGCACACACACACCTGACCACCTGACACAAGCTGGAAGTGACGCTGTTGTCCAAAGCTGCAAAACAAACAAGGAACTGCAACTGGAACCACGAGGGGGAGCTTCAGCCCTTCATTTCCTGCTGCTCAGGACGGTTAAGAGACACAGACGCTCATGACTGACAGATGATCTATTGTCCCGAGGATTAACCGAACAAACGTGTGCAGAAAATCACTTCCTGCCCTCCATCTGCAGTTCACGCCACAATAAAAGAGCAATGTGACATCATCTGCAAACAACTTTTTGAGCCTGTTGATCAAGAAAACAAAATATTTCAAGATGTTTCTTCAGAATTTTTCGACACATAAACATGAAAACAACAGTTCCAGAGAGAGAGAAGCACCTGAAGAAGAGAAGCACCTGAAGAAGAGAAGCACCTGAAGAAGAGAAACACCTGAAGAAGAAAAACACCTGAAGAAGAACCTGAAGAAGAGAAACACCTGAAGAAGAAAAACACCTGAAGAAGAACCTGAAGAAGAGAAACACCTGAAGAAGAAAAATACCTGAAGAAGAGAAACACCTGAAGAAGAGAAACACCTGAAGAAGAGAAACACCTGAAGAAGAAAAACACCTGAAGAAGAACACCTGAAGAAGAAAAACACCTGAAGAAGAAAAACACCTGAAGCAGAGAAACACCTGAAGAAGAAAAACACCTGAAGAAGAGAAACACCTGAAGAAGAAAAATACCTGAAGAAGAGAAACATCTGAAGAAGAGAAACACCTGAAGAAGAGAAACACCTGAAGAAGAGCACCTGGCAGGAGGAGCAGAAAAGCCGGCGTGTTACCTGAGAGCGAGTAGTCGGTGGAGTTGATGTGCAGCGCCGGCGTGTAGGTGACGCTCGGCACGTGGTGGCCTTTCTCTCTCTGCCGGTAGCGGAACCAGATCACCAGGCTGAGCATGGCCATGATGAGCAGCAGCAGGAAGACGATGCCCAGCACGGCGCCGGCCGACTGGCGCTCCGACGCCAGAGCCGGGCTGATCTTGGTGTAGGGGTTCAGTTCCTCCATCATCAGAGCCGCTGAGGGGGGACGGGAGGACAGGGGGGACAGACGGATGGACGGACAGACAGACGGCCGGACAGACAGAGTCTCAGTGCACCGAGCAGTCCTTTTCAAAATAAAAGTCCTCACATTTCACTTATCGCTGACTTTTTCTTTCACGCTGAGCCTCCTGTGTTACATATATTTACATTTACAACGAAAGCAGTTAGTCATCCACATCTTCCAGGTGCAAGTTCACCAATTTTCCATTAGCAATATTATTTTTATACTCCTTTCGTAAAGAATGTGCATCTACACAGCTGATTTTTATTTTGTATTTTAAATCTTTATTCTCCTCTGCGCCTCCTTTTCATTCCTGCTACTGTCGCTTCTGTCTGTAACGGCATCATTTCCCCGGCGGGGGTTAATAAACTTATATCTTAATCAAACCGGTGTTGGTTGATTTGAACTTGTGACACATTATTCCTCTAAATCTGTAATTAATCTGTGTGTTTGGCCGGAACGGACTAATTCTTCATCAGCTTATTACAAACGATGACTCCACCTGTCACAGTTCAACAAAATGGGCAACTGCTGCAGACGTGTCCGTCCATCAGGGGACTCTCTGTGCCTCCATCTGATCTGATCTTATCTTATCTGATCTTATCTTATCTTATCTGATCTTATCTTACCCTGGTCGCAGCGGATGCCTTTGAAGCCGATGCTGCAGTAGCAGGTTCCCGTCACGTAGTCGCAGGTGGCGTTGTTCATGCACTCGCACAGCTGCTGGCAGCCGTAACCAAACGTCCCCGCGGGACACTCTGGACGCAGGAGCACAGGTGGGAGATTATTTGGGTTTCAACGAAACACTTTCAATGACACTGACTTCTCCTGGATGTTGGAAACGTGACACTGTCTTCCTGCTTTGCATCATGCTCTTAATATCTGCAGTACTGGTTTCACTGGGTTTCTTCTGTCTGTGGGTGACGGATAAAATCTCTTTACATGTAATTTGATCTTGTGCTCATAATGTATATCATGATACACATTTTCTTGAAAAGTCAGCGAAGAGCAGCTGATAAAATCACCAGGCGTCTGTTTTTGAGTCATCCAGCAAATAAAATGTCTGGAAAATTGAATTTTATCGCATTGATGTCAAAAATCAAAAGCAGTGCTGCTTATTGTGAACATGGTTCACCACAGGGAGGGACACCACAGTACTGCAAACAGTACTGCAAACAGTTCTGCAAAGTCTTCTCAGAGTACGTCATTTGATCTCCTCCCGTTTTATTCCACTGAAATTCATTTTAATATGTGAGAGGAGATTTTCATTAATGCTGAAATATGACGTAATAAACAGCATCATGTCGTCGTTATTTTGTCACTGAAGAATAAAAAAACATCTGAAAGCCTCAAACAAGCCGTTGACCTTTCACCCTGCATGCTGCGCACACACACACTCACTGAGCTCGCAGCTCTGTCCGATGAAGCCCGTCCTGCAGGAGCACTGTCCGCTGATGTGGTCGCAGTCCGCCCCGTTCTGACAGCGACACACTTCGGCGCACTGAGAGCCGTAGAAACCCGTCGGACAGCCTGAGGACGAAACGCAGCGAGTCCTCACACCTTCAGCATCAGCTGTTCTCTCTTCAAACTCCAGAGATGATCCGAAGCTGGAGGCTGGAGGCGCGTTTGGAAGCAGCTTTTCTGGCATCGGCTAATCTGCTCTGTCACAGCCGAACCAGCGTGGATCATCTCTGCAGATTGAACCCAGTTTGCATTTCAGGCAGATTTAAACAACTTCTGAGAGGACGAGTCAGTGTCCTTCCTGCTTTTCCGTTCTGCTGACTCATCAGGGAAGACGACGTTCACTCAGGAGGAAAACAAAGACGGAAACATCCAACAGACGAGACTCACGAGGACAAACAACACAACCCTGATGACGGGGAGGTCTGGACTCGACGCCAATAAACCAGAATCAGTCATCAATAATCAATCTGTTCACTGGAAGCAGTTTTCATTTATGAATCTCCTTCATCCTTCATGTGTTCACAGAGTGATGAACTCTCTCCATCCTCTGTGAGCGACTGAGCCTTTCCAGGACGCCCCTTTCATAGCCAATCACGATCCTCTCACCTGTCACCAATCAGCCTGTTTACCTGTGGAATGATCCAAACAGGTGTTTCTGGAGCGTTCCACATCTTTCAGTCTGTGAAACGTGTCGCCGCATCAGATATTTACAGAAACCAATGAAGCTGATGAGGAAGAACATGAAATATTTGTCCAAAAAGCATTTGCAAATTCTCTTTTCTGGATGTTTTACACGTTTACCCTGAAAAGGCTGCAGACATAAATCACAGCGATGTGCAGATTCCTGTTCTCTCCTCTTGGTTCGTTTGGAAAAAGTCTGTTTGAACGTGAACCTGAACGCCACACGTGTCCTCGGCCTGGACAAACGTTTCTGCTCAGGACATTAACGATGACAAATCAAAAACACGACTTGAAGAGGCGTGAGGCTACGTGATTACTGCATTAAACGAGTGGTGAAAGGAGGAGGGAGGAAAGGAAGGAAGGACTCAAAGGCGATGAAGGGATGAACGTCTTCAGGCGTGTAGTTTTTTTTATTTGCCACCAGATGGAAGTATAGGTGTGAGACATTCAAAGACAGAGACCTGCAGCCCAGAGTTCATCACTGTGTGTGTGTGTGTGTGTGAGAGAGAGAGAGAGAGAGAGAGAGACATACGCTGAGTACAGTAGAGTCCCGTCCATCCAGGGCTGCAGTCACACTCTCCGTCTGTGGCGCTGCACTGGGCTCCATTGTGACAGTTACATGTGTGGATGCAGTCTGGACCCCACGAGCCCTGAGGACACGCTGCCAATAACAACCAATAACACACACACACACACACACACACACACACACACACACACACACACACACACACACACACACACACACACACACACACACACACACACACACACACACACACACACACACACACACACACACACACACGTCAGTAGCCTGAGGACTGGACGTGGTCAGGACGGTCTGCACCTTCATTAGCTCCACATGTGATGGAGTGATTGTGGAGCTCCGCTCGGCGTACGATGGATAATTAATGTCACAGCCGACGCAGTAATTGCCTTTAAGTTTTTTTTCTCCGCGGCTGTCTCTGTCGACTCGAGTGCAGCGAGTGAATAAGCATTGAGGGAATTCATTTCAGCCGTCTCGTCTTTGTGAAACACAGAATCGAGGCGGTGAGCGAAGGAGAGGAGTGTGTGAAAGGTGGAGGGGGACTCACGTTTGGAGCAGTCGTCGCCGATCCACCCGGGGTAGCACTGACAGGAGCCGTCGATGGGGTTACACGTGCCGTTGTTGGTGCACAAACACGTCTCAGCGCAGGCTTTGCCGAACTTTCCACTGGGACACACTGCAGAGATGCACACACACACACGCACACACACAACATGTACAGTTACTTCTTATTAGCACTGCTCTTATACAGCACAGAGTACAAATACTCTTAGCATCAAAAGTACTCATTATGCAGAAAGGCCTATTTCAGAATAATATAGTACTGACTTCTAATTATTGATGCATGATTTTCATGTTGCAGCTGGTAAATCTGCGCTTCATTCTCGTTCTATGAACCGGCGCTCGAGTCTCTGGAGTCGGGTCGAAGCGCCTGACCGCCTGCAGGCGGACCGCGGTGACGTCAGATGGCTTCGTTAGCATTCAGAGAGGTTCAGCCTCTGCTGTGGTTGCCTTTATTGTTATTGACGGAGCAGATACGTCATCAGTTTCTACTGCGCCTCGAAGCTAACAACCGTTGCACGGTGTGACGGTGAACAGCGCTAAAGAGGTTTCAAAGGTCATCGATTAAAGAGACACCTTCAGGTGAGTGGTCCTGCTGTGATGGAGATGCAGATCTGTGCTGCGCTGGGCTGATGTGCTGAGCCAAGCAAAGCCGGAGCATGTGTCAGGAAAAGGGCGGCTGGTGGCCCGAGGTTAGAAGGTCTTCCTGAGCCTCTGGGTGCTGGTCTGGTGTGTCCTTCGAGCACCGTTATCGGGTGGTTGGGATTCTTAATGATCCTCTCGGCGCCTGGTGTTACGATCAGGATAGAGCACCACCTTTGGTATGCTCACCTGAGCGAGCACTGCAGGGCCTTACGGTCCCGTTCAGAGCTGATTCTGGACCTGGTGGCGACGTTCCCGGTCCGGATGTTCTCGAAGGTGCAGAGTAGAAGTTCCTCAGTATTTGAGGGTGTCTGAGGTGAAACACTGAGTCAGTGTGCAGTGACCAGCTCAGGCCCCCGGTGACGTGGACATCAAGGTTCTTGATGCGCAGCTCTGCTAATCTATGCTTCTAGATGTGGAATCATTTTGATTAAATCAAATGCTCATGAAACAGTGAATGAGGATGAAAAGAACTGGGTATGTAGCTGAATAAGAGTCCACAGTCTGACTTCAGCAGACATAATGTTCTCCATCTAAGTTTACATGTCAGCGTGCTAACGTCCATGTCATTAGTTTCACATATTTGCTCATAAACCAAAGAAGTGAAGATTAGCCTGATGATGGCGCTGTAAAGCCCACAAACACTACAGTTCACCCTGAGCGGAACCAAAGCTCAGAGGAACCATCAAACAGCTGTCAGGACATTTTACTTTGCAACACAAATGAGTCAAAAGAGTGAGAGGATGACCGAAGTCAGCAGGATTCAACCTCTGGAGAGCGTGAACGTCATTTCATCCAGAGGATATGGAGCATATGAACGGCTGAATGACGGACAGACAGACAGAGAAGTTAAGGCTTAGAAATGTAAAAGTAAGACCTCAAATGTTCAACCAGTGTGTTAATGAACCCGTGAACCAGCTTTACAGAAGCAGCAGCAGTCATTATACTACAGACATAGTATAATTACCTCCTGGTCTGCCATGACATTCATCTCTCTGTAACACTAACATGTGAGTGGACTGTTGCAGTATTTATTCTTTTTAGCCGTTTCTTTGTGTTTATGTTCTTTTGTGTGCGTTTCTGTTTTCTCTCTCTTTGAAAACTGTAATTAAAAGAAGTTTAGGCTGCAGAAAATGTGTAACTCTGAAGCAGAACATCATAATCGTACCTGTATCAGTATCAACAGTGTGTTCGACTCGAGCAAAGAGACGCTGAAATGCTGATGGAAAGCTGTTCTAAGAAGAATAAAACAGACAAAACGCAGGTTTGATGAAAGAAGTCGAAAAGTCGTCTGAAAAGTGTCTTTTCAGACGAAGCTTCGCTGACCTTCTCGGTCAACACGACACTCACAACAAGACTCATTTCAATCATCGTCGCTCCACTTCTTCTTGCATTCGACGAGACGTGAGCTTTTGTTGAGCTTCAGCCTGTCAGCAGCTTTCAAAGCTGCGTATTAAAGAGCCTGAAATGAATCCTCTCAGCTGATTGTTTCTGATGCGATGAGCGTCTCTGCTCGTCCAGCTGGAGGAAGCAAAGTTTCTTTCCTGGTTAATCACTTTAGGGAAATGCACACGCTGCTGCTTAAGGATGTAATATTTCTGCTTCTTCTGCTCAGGTTTCAGTGGATGTAGTCACACTGATAAAACACCGAGGCTCAGACACTGCAGTGTCAGACAGCCTGATGATATATTAATGCGCTCTGGGGCTTTTTGATTATTCCCAATTAACACGAGAGGACGCACTGCTGCGACGGCGTTCATATACCAATATAACGTTTGGTTTTAACTGAAATTTGTGAGTTCATTGAGTTAAACGAGTTAAAAGTATCTTGTAAAACTCGATAAACAGAAGCTGCACAGTGTTACTGTGCAGCAGAAAACCATCGTGCGACATTTCAAACAGCTCAAAGTGTAAAGTTAGAAATATTATGAGCTGGCATTTAACTTGACCTTCCCTCATGATAGCAAACTTTAAAGTGTTTAACGACTGTTTGCGCTGCATAATCAGGACAGCGCACAATAAAAGATAAAGAGAGCTTAAAGTAATCTTGGTAAAACATTACAGCCACACTCACTTTTATGAATGTGTGCCATTTCATCCTAATGCTAATGTTTGCTTGGTAAGATAAATACATTATATATACATGAGCTATGTAGAGATTCATTATTTTTACATTGCTCTTCTACGCTGATTTGCATTTTAGAACATCTTCCACCTGTTGCATGAAATGTATTGTGTTCATTAAAAGGTCTGTGCGGATAATAACTATTAGCCAGCCGAGCATATTGTTTCACTAAGAGAATAAAACCCAGAAGGGATTCTTAACTGTGAATATGAGTCTAATAAAGATCATTAGGATGCTTTAATGAAGTCCACCTCTCCACTTATGTAACTGTTACCAGCGTCTGAGCAGTGTCTGTAAAGTCTGGATCAAAGCAAACACCGTGTGTGAGTAACAGGAGATTAGCAGGAATAATTAGCAGCAGAGGGACGGCTCGTTAGCTCCCCGCTGACCTTCTGTTCACTTTCATTCATTCGTTATTCAGCTGCAGTAGCAGCAGCGATCCAGTCGTTCAGCCCAGAGTGAAGCATCTGCAAAACTACTGGAGGGACTGAAAAGAAGTTTCATGCAAACATTCAGCTTCTCCAGAGGATGAATCCTGACGACGATGGACTTTGATTCACGACACCTCTCAAACCACCAGCACCAGCTTTGAGCTCGATGCTAAAACACTGCAGCATTTCAACACTACGACCGCACACAGACGTGCTAACGCATTAGATGTTAGCTGCTAAACATTAGCAACACACTTCAGCATTGAGCTGAAGCTTAAAACACGTGAGGCTGCTGTGCAGCTTCTGGTTCTGTTCCTCATTGTCTTTCTTTTTTAAAGGCGGGTTACTGGCTTTACCCGTGACATGATCATGAGGATGAAGATGATGAGTAAGGCCTGGATCAGGCTCGATCATGTCACATGTGTGGACAGAGTTTAAGAGCAACGATCACACCAACACTGGTCAGTTTCCGTTCAAGTCTCCTTGAATGAACTGCAGAGCATGTCTTCATCAAAAGAAGATGCTCTTCTGCTGCGTCGTTAGCCTGTGATTGGTGGTGACAGACAGGCGGTTCATCCAATCACCTTCCAGGCATGTTTTGGTGAGTTCCTGCTCTTTTCCAAACAGTTTCCACCAAAGAGCCGCAGAGGAATCGGATCACAGACTGAATGTGATTAACATTTCCGGCCGTCGTGGCACCAACGATTGATGTCTGCGGCTGCAAAGGTGAGTTTAAAGTTTAAAGAGTTCTGGCGTGTTCGGCCGTCTGAAGGCGACTGCGCCGATGTTTTCGGCTTTGAAAAGAGGAGATCCTTGTTTTGGTGAGATTTGCAGGTGAAGCTCAGAGAGCACTGCATCCTCCCTCAGAGGACGTGTCTGCTGCCTAAACCTTGGACAGTTTCCACTGGAGGTGGAAAAAAGCATTTGGTCTCAGTTAACGGTTCGCTCTTACTGACACAATGAGCTGTTCTGTTCTGCGATGCAACACACCCTCTGAGGGTTCGCCAGTCAATAACATCATTAGCTGGTACAAAGGGGCATCAAACATGGAGGGAACAGGGATGAGCGTGACCGGCTCTTCAGGCGGTTAAAAGCCTCCGTGCTGGACGCCTGATTTATCAAGGCTGCCCAGTTATCTATGGGCCTGCTCAAAGGCTGCTCTGCAGTGGCCAGCAGAATGGCTAATGTAGGACAGGGCATAACTAAGGCCGTCTTCATGTTTAATGATGATGAATATTTCACAGCACTCTCCTCCACTGTCTCTATTTAAAATTCGCCTTGGCAACGAACCTTGGACCAACTGCCTTCATCGGAGAATTAACACCTGTTTAACCTGCAGAGGAGCCACATTGAAAAACCACACTGAAATAATGATGTAGAGGAGGAACTGACAAAAAGAGTATTCAGACAAAAAGAAGAAGAGGGAGGAGTTGTGAAAAGGGACACAGAATGAGCTCAAGGTTTAAAGTTTTTCCTTCCTCCATTTTTTAATGAGATGCAGACGTCCAAGGGCTTCGCTTAGTGTGCAGAGCTTCAGCGCTAACGTGCAGCTCATAAGAGGTTTTACAACAGAAAGGCTGCGTAACTGAAGATGTCAAGAGGCTGAATGCAGCGGCTAAACTCTTCTGTGCTGGTGCTAAATCACCTGGCTGTCTGTCAGAAAACTGAGGTTGAAGGCTGAGACAGCTTCGAGTGGAGAGTCAGCGTCCTCTCTGCGTGGACGACATGGAAGACCGAGATCACGCCGGCTCGCTGCACGTCTCACTGAGCGAGACGCCGTGTGACAAACACAGATTTATTAAAGGCAGGAATAAGGAGCCTTTTCCTTCCTCCTGTGAGCAGCAGTGATCTGATTTAACGCTGCTCACAGAAGGTGGAGGTGTGCAGCCTGCAGGCCTCCATCAGCTCACCGCGGCTCCTCATTGGTCCATTACTTCCTGTAATACTTCAACTAATCTGCCGCTAAAAAATGCACAAAGTGACGCATTCATGATGAACGATGACAGTCAGCATAAAGCTCACTGACAAACAATGCATTTCCTGTGACTACTTCATAATAAAAGTCAACCTATTAAATGCTTTTAATGTGACACTGCAGCAGCAGGAAATGTTCTGTTTGCATTAACACTAACTTAATCCTTTTTTCTGAGAATCAGGTCATAATACTGCAATACTTAGGCTCAATGACCTTTGTGTTTCCTCACTGGGTGATAGATCGTGACCTGACAGACGTTTACTTCCTGTAAATGAAAATCCTGGAGACACTCGAGGTCCAGCAGACTTAAACCTGTGAAACATCAGTGGAAAACTTGGTCTGAACGGGAACTTTGGTTGGTTTGAGTGCAGAAACTTTCCCTCTCACTTTGAAAACTGTAAAGCTGCAGGTTTTCACAGTACGTATAAATACTGCATGACGGGTGCAGTGGAGGGATTGTTTAAAGAGGCTGAGTCCTCCTCGTGGAATGACCCGTTATTCTGTCCAGACTTTCTCTGGATGAAGAGCACGAAAGTCTCTGTTTCTGACTGCGGGGATGCAACAACCTTAAAGCAAACACAGCGGGGCCTTCAGGGAACGAAGGAAAAGACAAACTGAAGCTGACCTTGATTACAGAGCGAGCCGAAGAAGCCGGAGAGACATTCACAATGGCCGGTGATGTGGTGGCACGCCCCGTCGCTGTGGATGCACTGAGGGCACGACTGGCTGCAGCGATGGCCGTAGAAACCAGGCGAACACGCTGCAGAGAGCACACACGCTGTTAGAAGGAGAGTGTGTGTGTGTGTGTGTGTGTGTGTTAAGTCCATTCCAGGTCTACGGGGAACTTTCTGATTAGTCCTCTGATTAGTTTTTTGATCATTTTAATAATGGATTTCACGGTCCACTCAGTCCCAATTTAAGCTGCGTTCTTCAAACTCTGTATGATGTATATGAAAGCTTAATGTCGCCTGCGTCCACCACACCTACATAATTGTGTGTGTGTGCAGAAGTGTGTCCCTGGACGTGCCTCCCCGGCCGCCGCCTCCTCTCCGGGTCAACCTGTTGGCTGCACTGCCTTTGTTTTGCTTCCACCACAGATCCTCCCTCATACGTCTTCCAAAGCCTTTAATTTGCTTTAATTGATGTGACTCTAAGTGGTGAGACAAGCCGGTGCAGGCTGGCCTCCCGCCTCTCTCGTGCTATACAGGATTTTCCTAATTAAGATAATTACCTAAACTGTGAACCGAGACCCGTTAAATTTATCACCCTGATGGAGGGGGAAGCCGAGCAGAGCTGGTGTGTGTTACCCTGCAGACGACATCGAGACGCAGCCTCAGACTTCATGTCAAGCAGACGGTGCAGCAGGTGATTGACAGTTCTCTCCTTCAATCACATTTTAAAGAAACACGGTGAAAACACGGCGGCTCCGGAAACATCGAATTCCTCCGTAACAGTCCATCAAAACTCTTTCAAACTTTAAAAATCTGAATAAAACGCAGGTGAGAAACGAAGCGCGCAGCTGCCTTCAGTGCTGCTCACACGCTGGTCGATATCAACGGGCTCATCGAGCGTTATTAGCTTTATCTTTCAACATTTGCTACAATAAGCACGACTCAATCACCTCCAGTTTGCTGAGAGGGAAGAAACAGCTTTTCGTAGCGGCCTAATCAATGTCCTCGGTGTGTATCTACAACCTGAAAATGAGATGAGCTGAATAATATATGAGACGTTCGATTAACAGCTGCAGCTTCCTTCACTTCACCGGCTGCTTCCTGCAAACACTGAAGGTCCTGATTCACAAGCATGAGTCCTCAGTGGATTCACGTGAGCTGAGATTCTGACCACTTCAGCACTACGGAGCAATGCTTTATGGGTAGGTCCTTGTTTTAGTGGAGCAGAGCGTCTCCGAGGGGAAATTTGTCACCTGGTGTCTGAAACGTTTGGCGTGATGCTGGAAAGCTGCTGCACACACAGACGCCTGACTCCAAAACTTCACGCTGTTCCGCTGACCTACAGGTGGCGCCGAGGTGCACGAAGCAGGAATAAAGATGCAAACAGGTAAACACGGACGGAAACAAATCAGGTTTCAACCTTTTATGAAAAAGGACTTTTGCAAACATGCGGGAGGAAATTAATTTTTCTACCCCGAGGATCTGCACAATGAGCTCTGAGAGAGCGCAAACAAAACTGTGTTTGTAAGAAAGCTCCACAGGGCGTTGGATGCACAGGTTCACTGTGGAAAACACGGCCAATCACACGCCGTCATGAGGAAAACCAGCTTCCTGCACTTTTATCTAATCACACGCAGGCTTTCGGTCCCTGTGTGGCCACCAGCGCGCGTCCTAACTGAACAAACTCTGGGTCCTTGTTTCAGCCCAGAGACACGTTACGCTGCAGCATGTCGACATTATTTAAGAGTTTTTCTCCACCTGTGAAGAAGCTCGTGATCCCGACTGATCTGACAGCAGAAAATCATCATTCAGGGATTTTCGTTGTTCATCAACATGCGGCTGCTACCACGAGCTCTTCCTCCATCGCTGCAGCCATGATGGCACGAGTGCAGCGTGTGTGTGTGTGTGTGCGTGTGTGTGTGCGTGTGTGTGTGTGTGTGTGTGTGTGCGTAGGTTTCTTTACTCCGTCTGCAGTTGGTGCCGCGGTAGCCGGGAGCGCACACACAGGTGCCGTCCTCTGGGGAGCAGGAGCCTCCGTTCTCGCAGGTGCAGCTGTAGGAGCAGTTGGGTCCCCAGCGTCCTTCCTCACACACACTGTCACAATGGACACCTGCACAGAAAACACACACACACACACACACACACACACACACACACACACACACACACACACACACACTCTTAGTCTATGCTAAACCGAGAGGCTTTGTTCTCAGCCCCCAGCTCTTAAAGTCAAACCGACTTCTCAAACGCGGCTCGCAAACTCTCAGACGTGTCACTGAAACTAAAAAAGGCAGAATGACGTAAAAAGGGCGAGAGAGGGAACATTAGCAAAAGACGCTTTAAGCTCCTGCTCTGACACCGAGCTGCCAGGGGAGCCCAGACTGGAGGAGACGCATCGAGAGGAGGGACGGGACAGATCAGAGACACAGGAGTCGTCTCCCTGCTAAAGGCTACGGCTGCTGACGCTCTGCAGGCTGTCTGTGTCGACGAATCCCATGAAAAGAGGTAACAAACTGTGTGTGTGTGTCTGTGTGTGTGTGTGTGTGTGTGTGTCACAGCTGATCCATTGAAACGCATCAGTGAGCCTCACTGGTCATCACCGTGAAAATACACACACACACACACACACACACACACACACACACACACACAAACACACACACTGCAGCAGCAAATGTGGATTCATTCGCCGCTGAAAATAGTCCCAACAAATGCTCCATACCCTCCTGTTGGTCTGATAAAAACTGTTTGAGGAAACGACTGAAGCTTTAAAAGCAGAAACTAAATGTTTGTGAGGTGCTTTTAAAGGTTTGTCTGAGCGGGAACCAATGAGCTTTGAGCTGAGAGCCACAGACAGGAAGTCAGACGAACTCACTGTTAGATTTGGTGTTTCCGTGGGATTTGTTGACAGTAAGAACAAAACCTTCCTGACAGGAAGTCAACCAACAAACCTTTGAGAAAAGACAAATTCACTGACTCATCGATTCATAAAATCTCGACCGGATAGCAGCTCTGAAGGAGGGTGTTGGTGTTTTATTATTTTTGGGTAACTACACATTTTACAGCTCACTAGCGCTAAAGCGCTAAAGCTAACATGATGTGGTAGCAAATTAAAGTCTTTTTAAAATACAACAAAAAGAAATTCAAGAAATTTGTGTCATGTCTTAAAAGCATCGACAGAGCCATGCTAGCAGCTTGGCTACTGGTCCACATGGTAAACATCACCTGCTTAACATCAGCGTATTAGTCACTGTTAGCACGTTAGCATGCTAACATTAGCATTTGGCTCAAAGCACGGCGGCTGCAGACTCACAAATCTTGTAATGATATTGTTTGTTGATAAATCATAAAGATCTGAGGATGAAAAGTGAAACAGCGGCCATGTTGTTGAAGTTTTGGCTCAGGATCCCTTAAATCTGATCCCGGATCTGTCCTGAAGGAGACATTTGACATGTTTGAACCGACTCATCGCTGACGTTAAGATTCAAAAACACGCCAAGTAAAGCAGAGAATCAGTTTTCACGTCAGCTCCAATGAGCAAATATTTTAGGCTAAAAGCTAAATTCCCCAAATTCTGCCAGAGACTTTTTGCCCTTTAATCATTTTCTGAAGTGTCTCCCTCTTTCATCAGTCTTGCATGTGTGTGTGTGTGTGTGTGTGTGTGTGTGTGTGTCCTACGAGGCAGCAGTCTGTCTCCGCTCAAGCTGGTTTGCAGAGCGGATCAGAGGCCTCGCGGCTCACGGGGGACGGTCTGGAGACCGCGGCGCCCGAGAGACTCGTGATACGTTAATGCTCAGCTACACGCAGGAAGACGCTTTCCACCTCGTCCAAATATAGAAACAGACAGACGGACGGAGGGACGGAGGGATGGAGGGACGGAGGGACGGAGGGACGGAGGGACGGAGGGAGAATAGTCTATGTGCAAGTACAGTACACCCCCCCACACTGTCTGCTGCCCGCCGTATCTGCAGCTCATTAGAAACTTCCTTTGACAGAATATGAGAGAATACGAGAGTGGGGCCCCGGCAGCCATTATAACTCAATTAATCAACTACCTCTGAGCCACAGAGTGGGAGAAGGCTCCATTCGTTAGGCCGCGGAGTTAAAACAAAGGGAGGGAGCGAGAGGACGAGGAGCTGGAGGAGGTCGGCTCTGCACTGAAGTTTGGAAAGCAAACACCTGGCGTTCGCTTCCCGGGCGGCGGCGTGGAAAGAAAAACAAAAAACCTGGTTTGATGCAAATAATGTTAAATCTTCTGACGGCGTTCAGTTCAGCAGAAAAGATGATGAAATGAAGGAAAACACTTAAAGTAACTGCAGTTGGAACATTGAGCCGCTGTTTCAACAGCTGATTCCTCCTCATGAACGTGTCCCAGTTTTACTGCTGCGCACTAATACTTCAGCACGCTCAAACGTGTCAGTGCACACACGAATCCTCGTGGATTCTGAGTGTGGAGATGGAGGGTGCCGCCTTCCCACAATGCAATTCTCCAGAGGGAAACGAGCTGCTGACAGAGGGAGAGACGAGGATCGTCACATGATCATCCACAGACATCCTGAACTCTGTCTGTTCACTTTCCAGCTGCCAAACTGACTTTTCTAACGTCACAGTTCGACTTTCATCCAGTATTTCCTTTTGTTCTTACGCTCTCGTATCACTAACTCTGCACACGTGGTGTTAAGATTAGAAAATGCTCATCTCAAAACGGCTGCGCAGCGTTCTGACGTCTGCTAAACCTTCAACCCTGATTCCAGAACAGTTTGGACGCTGTGTGAAACATCAATCAAACAGAATGTGATCATCATCATCTGACACAAACTATCCTGAAATCAGCTCAAAGTCAACATATCTGCCAATCAGCTTCACTGATTTCTGTAAATATCTGATGCAGCGACACGTTTCGCAGACTGAAAGATGTGGAACGCTCCAAAAACACCTGTTTGGATCATTCCACAGGTAAACAGGTGAGAGGACCATGATTGGCTATGAAAGGATGGAGCGAGTTCACCACTTTGTGAACACATGATGGACTCAGAGACACTTCAGGAAGCTGCTGTCAGTATTGATGACTGGTTGTGGATTATTGATGAATCAGGGTCGTATCGTATCAAACTGGACTTGCTGTCAAATGTTTTTCTTCTTTCGCTCTGAGCTTTAATCAACAAAACTCCTTCAGACTCACTCATTTCTCTGAACTTTTGATCTAAATATTCATTGATACATTGAAGTTCCCCTCAGTGTCGATTCGTTCCTGGTTCTCCCTTCGGCAGTTCAATTAAAACGCCCTCTCCATATTCATGAGCGCTCGTATCGATCGGTGCTGACCGCGCCTCCGCCGATCAACGATCAGCAGCTAAAACCAGCGAAGCTGCAGCTCGAACGCGACGATCATTGAAGCAAACAAAGGTTTGAACAGAGAGGCGTCATGGCTGAGGATGATTTACTGAAACAGACACGAGAGTCCGCCAGCGAAGCCGAGCGCCGCCTCCGCCGGGAACTCTTGTGGAGCTGAATTATTGACGAGCGCCGAGCTGTCGGACTCATCCGAGCCTGAATCTCCGTCAGGTTCAGAATTACAGGCTGGAATTTCTTGTGTCATATCGATTTGTTGTCACGGCGTTGGCAGCGCCGCCTCCCTCTCGGCCCGGCCTCGGACTGCTTCCCTCTCTCTGTTCTGGTGTTTTCCGTACCTGCCTCACCTGAACTCTAAACCCTCCACTCAGGAGCTGGATGTGCATCATGAAGGACTGTCCTCCAAAGGCCAGACTGATGGGAAATCCTCCCCGGCGGCGATACTGAACTGATTCTGGAGTGTTTTTGATGAACATGGAGCAGATCATTCGCTCGAGGATAGATGGAATATCTCATTAACGTCAGCTACGATCAATACTGAGGTCGCGTCGCTTATCATCTCCAGTTTATCTAATGTGATCATTCGCTCTGACTCTGAGAGATGCAGCAGGTTACTTCCTCACCTGGCCTGAAAAAGAAACCTTGTCAATGCAAATGTTTGCATTCCCAGAAGCCTGAACATCCAAAGAAAGCGGAGCAGGTGACTCACCTGTCCAACCTGCCGCGCAGCGACAGACGCCGGTCACCGGATCGCAGCCGTCAGCGTTGAGGCAGTCGCACCTCTCTCTGCAGTCCAGCCCGTAGGATCCCTCCTGCGACACAAACACAAACACCTCAACACAAACAGCGCGCGACAAGCTCGGACCGGATGAGAGCTAACGGCGCCGGCGGCACTCACGGCGCACGGCTCGTCGCAGTATTCGTCCCTCCAGCCCGGCGAGCAGGTGCAGGTCCCGTTGATGGGGTCGCAGGCGGCGCCGTTGGCACACTGACACGTCTGATTGCAGCTCAGCCCCCAGGAGCCGCTGGAGCAGGGGATGGAGCAGTCTACGCCCTGCCAGCCTGGACGGAGACGTGGCACAGGGACGACACGGTCAAACACTCACTGAGTTTAAGCCTGTGAAGCTGCTCTGGGATGGAAAGATTCAGCAAAAATAAGGCAAAATTCCATCTTTTCACATCATTATTTTCAGCTCATGACCACGACCACCCGGTGATCTCAGCTTCTTCATTTCAGGGTCAAACTGAAACCCTGAAGCGTTATTAATAATGTGTATTTGTGAAGAAAATCACAGCTTGAGTGAGAAGCTGAAGCAGGAGGTGAGTCTTCCTCAGTTTCCTGTTCAGGTTTGTTTCTCCTCAGTAAAGCTGTGACTTCAGATATCAGCGATTAATGAGGTGAATATATTAAATTATCAACAGAACTAACAAGAGAAATATGATCCAAGTCCACCTGTAGCCTGTTCAGGCCTAATGATTCCCGTCTAAGCACCATAACTGGCCTGAAGTCAGCAGTGACTTCTCATATATGATGTGTAAAAACTCATGAATGCTGTTTTTGGAGCAGTTCAGCTGTTCGGCTTCAGTTATTCCAGCTGAAAACACTTGAAGCACATTTCTGTCATTTCGTGGTCGTCCAGCTTTGAGTACGTCTCCTTTGCTCTGAGTTTCAGTGTCTGGTGGTGAACATGTGGGGAGCTCTCGTTTCCTGTCAGCCATCTAATGAAAGCATGAAAAGTGCTCCCATGATGCAGCTGGAGGCGTCTCTCAGCAGTGACTTCCATGTTTTTAAACGTGTCTTTTACAGTAAGGATCTCATGTCTTTAGTTTTTAATCCTGAGGATGGAAAGTTTGCGTCGATGCATCATCTCATAAATCCGTCAGACATCCTCCTGATACGCAGAAGCAGCTGGACGCCATGACACCTCTTTAGGGGACGAAAGTTTGACTCCTCATCGTTTACCGAACGGCACAGATTATCAGAGGTTTGAGGTCAGAGGAGCACACGTCTGACACGAAAAGAAAGAGGAAACAAAGGTCTGCGGGGTGACGACAGACGCCCACTCGCGCCAGCCGAAGCTCGCCGCTCTGCCTCAGATGTCTCTCCGCTTTAATTACCCACGAGGCTCAGCGGCGCATTAATATTTAAAGATGCTGATATTGAGAGATATTAAGGAAGTGAAGTGGAAAACAAAATGTGAGACAAGAGAAAGTTCTGCACATCGTTAAGGTCGCTGCTCTTATGCTTCTGGATGGTCGGGAGAGAAAAGTGCATCAAAAGTTTAAAAAAATGAATTAAAACCAGCAAAAATCACCTCACACGCACTGACGATTAGATCTGTTATTGATCGATCTGCACATCTTTTCTGACTGCTGTCGATTATTCAGCTGGTCTAAAAAATGTCATCAGTACAAAACCCCAAAGATTTTCTTTTTTTTTGAGTCGTGACAAAGAAAAGCAGGAAATCCTCACGCTCGGATCGTTAATAATGATCAAAACAGCTGCTGATGACGTTCCCCTCAATCAACGAGCCGAGAAGAAGAGTAACAGAGGAGAAGAACAGAGCGAAGGAGGTGAAAGGAGGCGGCAGAGAGGAGGCTAAAAGGAGTTTTCAGAGCTCAGAGATGTGTCTGACCGCTGATTGGAAAATGGTTAAAACCCCAATTTCAGCCCAGAGCCTCTGCAGCAGACACAGCAAACGCCGTGAAACGGCGCTTCAACTCTGTACACACCAAACGAACACTTTTCCTGCTCGGTGGAGATTTCTTAGTGGAAAACAAATCGATCAAAGACGCTTATATCGCTGTTAGACGTTTCCACGTGAAGCGGAGGCTTCGATCCAACGTGTTGGCTGTAAATGTTCAAGCTCGAAAGGAAAGAATTAAAGAGTAAAACAAGCTGAAATGCATCCACTTAAGCAGCACAGACACCTCCACCTGCAGCAGAGGGGGAGTGTCAACGGGCTCTCAGGGAACAGCCAATCAAAGGGAGGAGAGGCCTGTTTTCTGCCTGAACGCTGTGATTTTTCACAATTCACACGATTGCTGGAAGTTGATTGGCCAGTCGATAACAGCAGCAGTTAAAGATGCTAACGTCAGCTTCCAACACGCCGACGGCGACGACACCTCCCACTCGGTGAAAAGAAGCACAGGAAGCGTCAGCAAAGCGCTGCGACAGCTGAAATCGACCATCTCTGGGAGCCGCACTCGAATACAGTGAAACGGGGAAAGACACGGCGAGCAGCCATCGTCAGACATGTGGCCTCCAAACACTTTCATGTTTCTGCTCCAGAGGTTTTATGTTCCATTTCTATGATTTGTGTCTCTACGTCCGTCAGCTCTTGTTCTGAAAGTTTGCTTATTTACTTCCATGTGATGGTGTGTTTACACACAGCTGCAGCTGAGCAGCGAGCTAGCTCTGCAGCTAACAGGTTAGCGGCAGCGCCTCCTGGTGGACGTTTGTTTTGTAGCTCGTTCAGAGACTTAAAGCGAAGGACAAAACGCCTTCAGCGGGAGAGCTGATGTGGGCTGTTGTGCAGACTTGGTGTGGCGTCTGCGTTTGATTGGACACTGATGTTACTGATTCATGCAAAGATTTGATTGGCTGTATGGAAACAGGCTCCTCCATCGCAGAGCAGCAGCGCAGGTAACCATCTGATGCCGCAGCATCGGGGGCGGTTTTGGGGTTCAGTATCTCGCCGGAGGATACTTCAGCATGTGGACTGCCGAGGCCAGGAATCGAACCACCGACCTTCTGATAGGTGGACGACTGCACTACCTCCTGAGCCACAGCTGCCTCCTCAGCACACCTTTCTCATGTTTTTCAGGGTTAGGATTTTAGGTTAGAAATCAGCGCTGGAAAGAAATAACGCAGATTTACTCAAGTACAATTTGAGGTACTTGTACTTCAGCCGAGTGTTTTGATTTCACACAACTTTGTCCCACTTATTGTGTTTGGCAGGTGAAGCTGGCTCCGCCTCTGAACCTCTCACGCTTCCTTTAGAGGACCAGAGAGTCAGGTGTAGGCGGAGCTACTGGAGGGATGTGGAATATTCATAGTTCTGCTTTCATTAGTGCCAAATCACCTGAAAATATGAATCACTGCGTTTTTGTCACCTGACAATGAGCTCGTACCTGTAATGGAGTGTTTTTCCATCATTTTATTGCTAGTTTCATCGAATGAATGGATCTGAATACTCCCACTTTCATTTCTCATCTGGGGCATGGTTCACCTCTGAAGAGCTGCTGGGACGCTCAGACGCTAACACATGTCCAGGTTTGACCAGGTTTGACCAGGTCTTAACCCACGTCCCTCTGATTGGATCTAACTCCTCCTCAAATACGCTGACGGTCATAAAGAGCTGAACGAACCTTCTCTGCAGATACAGGCGCCGTCGACGTGAAAGCAGGAGATCTCGTTGTGGCAGGAGCACGACGAGGTGCAGTTGGTCCCGTAGAGGCCTGCAGGACAGCTGATGGAGCAGTCGTCCCCCTGGACACAAAGGACGGAGCGGGACAGAATCAAACGTTGGCACAGAACAACTGTAACTTAGTTTACAAGCATGACACATCAAAACATTCAGAGTTTATACCTTAAAACAAGAAAAAATGCTTTCAAATGAACATTTCATCCAAATTTTGCACATTTCATTCTCTTTGTTTTACACGTCTTCATACCACAGAGTACATGGCCGATATTTCACATCAGAGCCAGGTCGATATTTCAGCTGATATTAGCTTTTTGGAGACACGACATTTCACCACCAGAGAGCACCAGGCGATTTCACATCCACAAAACCTCCTGCTCAGCGTGAATCCTGGTCATAAATAAATAAATAAATACAAATATAACTCTGAGGGATCCACATCACCACTGGCTGATACATAGTTAAATATCAGTATCAGCACTGGCCTCAAAAATCCAGTATCGGTCAGGCCGTGCTGACCAGCTCGACAGCGGTCTGAAGGAGGTGGTTCTTCTTCATGAGCTGCATCGCTGCAGGCGGACGAATGCTGACACCGACTGACTGCACGTTTGGAGCCGACTGATGGCGAGCGCTCGCCGTCTCCCCCTCCTGCTGCTCAGCTCCAGCGAGAGAGGGTACCACTCAGGGTTCACCTTTAAAGTCTTTATAAGCTCCATTAAACTCGAAGCTGGAGATGCAGCAAACAAGCGCATGCATTATGGAGGAGAGGCGATCATCACTGATGTCCCTGCAGAGAAACATGATGTCTGTGCCTGTCCAATCAACAGAGGACATGGTCAGAGCGGCTAGAAGGACGTCTTGGCATTAGCAGGATGTCTAACCTCATCGGGCGCTGTTAGCATGCTGCGAGAGCGGGCCGCACACACCCCGAACCTCCAGCGCGCTGTCGCATTGATCAGGACCTTCAACATATAAACTGTGCTAATTAAAGCTGCTGCTTCCAACCTGCTGCTGCTAAATCGCTATTAATCTAATATTCACAAAGCCGGCCGAATGTGCCGAGACAGGAGACGAGCGAGGCCTTATTAAAAGTTGGTGAATGAAGGACTTTTTAAAAAAAACTTTGTTAATAAATAAAGCGCGTGGTCCAATAAGGGAAATCATCCGAATTTCCCCGAGGAGGCAGGAGTTCTAACGAGTGACCTCTGGAATAATAAATCCGTGCAGATCGATGGATCCTGATATTTATCATGCAATTTTGAGCTCAAAGAGGGCGCGTGGAGCTTCATCAGCCTGCTGCTCCTCTTCGTCTCTTTACAATTAAGAAATAAACTGGCACTTTTCTCCTTTAAACTGTATTCAGAGAGGAAAATCCCGTTAATTACACGCTCTTCCTCAGACTGGAGGAGCATTATTAGGTTAATGACCCTCTCACACCTTCCGGATATTAATGGGAAAACACACTTCCAGGTGTGAAGGTGTGTGTGGGGCTGTGCTTCTACACCGGCCTGGTTAGACAAAGGTCACGAGAGCACGATGGCGGTTTTCCTCGTTAAGGCGACACGAGGCCTGGAAACAAGACGCTGGAACAGATCGTCCGACTGAAGGTCACACAGTCCCATACTGTAAGGCAGGTGCCCGTCGTCACCCCCCATGCCTTCAAATGGACCCTTCCATCCACATGGGGTCAGGGGTCAAGCAGCAAATCATCAAGACAGAAAGAGTCCAAATCAAAAGCACAAATGAAGTGAAAACGGTTAGCAGTTCTACATTTATCGAGGAGGAAGAGGAGGAGGAAGAGGAGGCCGCTGCCACATGACGACCTCCCAGCAGGTGATGCTGCTGCTGCTGCTGCCAGGTGACAGACGAGTGTCTCGGCCAATCATTTTGCTCCAGCAGCTGAGGGGACGGAGCCCCCGTGAGACCCTCAGACCAGGTCCGGTGGATGCTTGAAGACCTCGTCCTCTGCCTCTGACATGAGAAAACAAACAGCTGCTGAGGTCTGTCAGAGGTCACTGGGACCAGCTGTGTTCAGGCTGAACTTTATTCACATCAGCTGCTGCTGACGATGACGACGTCGTTCCTCCATGAACGTGCTTCAGTGTCTGAATTTGAACCTTTAATTCACAGTTAACGACCTTCTTTCCAAACTGTCATCCGACCGCCACAGCTGTCTTTACGTCCGCGTTCAGTGTCTCTCACCACATTAAACCGTCTGTCCGTCTGTGGATGTCCTGCTCCTGCCTGGAGGCGGGGTCAGAGAGGAGGACGCTGTCCGAGTTAAGTGTCACTCTGGACGACGGTCCAGAGTGACACTGCTGGAGGAGCAGAGGAGGTCACTCTGTGCCAGCCCCCCCTCCAGGTTGTTTCCTGTGGACGCTCCTTTAAACAGGGACGTCTTCAGGAAGTGTCCCGCTCATAACGAGCAGGAGGCTCACAGATACAGACACAGCTCCTCCTCAGTGAAAGCAACCGCTCCTCCTCCTCATCGTGTGACGGATCAGCGTCGGTGTGCAGGCGTCCAGCCGCGGCCCAGAGACGCACAAGTTTACAGGTATCGACCCGTCCGTCCAGAGTGGGGACAGCAGCACATATAAATCCGGTTTAAGGCTGCCTTCCTGTCCACGCAGTGACACACAGAGTACCAAACGGCGAGTTACCAGCGGAGCATAAATTCACTTTAAATCAATAACAGTCCGCTGAGAGCAACATGTCTCTGAACGCAGCTGCTATAAACCAAACGACGCTCGTTTACACGCTCGGCCCAAAAATCCACAAAGTTCTCGTCCAGCTTTCAAAGTCTGTCATCTCTGTGCTGCAAGGCGTCTCAGGTGTATATATAAACACACACACAAAGACACACATACACGCACACAGATACACATACAGTATATACACTGACACAGACACACACATACATATACACACACACGCACACATATATACACACAGACACAAATAGTCACATAGGGACACACACACACACACACAAACACACACAGACAGAACGACAGATACACACATACACGCACACACACACAGCACACATACAGTATATACAGTGACACAGACACAGATACACACACACACAGACAGACAGAACGACACATACACGCACACACGCACACACGCACACACACAGTAAAACAGTAAAAAGGAGTAAACAGATTTAAATGATCTGTTGTTAATCTCTGTTTAGTAAATCAAAGCAAATTCGACGTAAACCAAAAGCAAACAGAGTTTAATCAGAACGGAGATGCTAAAAAAATGAACGTGTGTGCTGTCGGAGGAAAACGTTCAGCTGCTGTGTGTTCGCGTTGGCCGCTCTCGGCGGCTCAGCAGAGAAACTCTCTTCTTCACGCTCTTCATCGTTAAAAGTGGATCCTCGTGGCCGCTGAGCGTTGAGTCGACTCTCAGCTGCTCTCATTACTGCTGACGGACGCGCCGCCGCCCTGACATCCACGCTCCATACATGTTGACCTACATCACGGCGTGCACCTGCAGCGGCCTTTCATCAGAAACCACGTAACTCCACGACTCCGCCTGCAGCTGATGGATGTTCTGCACCTGCAGCCGCACGCACCGTCTCCACATGCTGGCTGGAAGAACCAGCGTGTTCATCTGAGGACAAAGACGCTGAAGCTGTGGACGCTCGAGTTCAGGCGTGTTTCAGGGTAACTGTTCCACACAAACACACACATCAGCTTCACCGTTTATTAAGAGACGGAGGATCGAGGTGGAGACAGAACAGCGCATTTCTCTGTTTGAACATTAATGTGCTGGGGACTAGAAAAGATTTATGAAGCACTTTGTTTTATAGTTACTGAAGCTTCCGGCTACATTAGCTAAACACCTGCAGCTGCTTCACAGCGGCCTTAGACTTTGGAGCTGGACGTTATCTCCTGTGCTGATTCATTGCAGAAGGCTTCCTGCTCTGCGCCGCCTCGCGCCTCTCTTAGAAGGAAAGTGGAGAAAAGGTTGGGTCTGTTTGCAGGATGCAGTCGGCGTTGGCGGAGGTGGAGGCGGAGTCTGTACGTCTGCTCGTATCAGTAGAGAAGATTAATCACGTGGACGATCTGGAGGACACGCTGTCAGCAGCCTTCAGTCAAAGGGGAAACGTCTTCTATAGAAACTCATTGTTTTCATGAACGCTGCACAGAGAGAGAACGTGCAGCGTTCAAAGGAAACCTCACGCCGCCGATGATCTGAATCAGCGCGGCGATCGGGATCGTTCAGCAAAGCAGAAAAGCTTTCACCTGAGTGATCAACAGCTGCTTCGGTCCCGAGTCGTCTCTCCGTCACGTCGGTGTTTGTGGATTCTTTTGTCGTCATTTTCGCTTTGAAACTGACATTTTGAATCAGTGGAACTGATCAGATCTACACGACAACGACATGATAAGCAACTTATCTCTTCTTAAAAACACTCAGTGATGTCAGCCAGCTGCTGAAGCACACTCCATGCTCTGCACTGAGTGCCCTCTTCACCACCAGGTGTGAAGCTCGTCCTGGACTCACCTCAGAGCAGGTGTGTCTTTGTACTTACGATGTAACCTGGAGCGCACATGCAGGCTCCGGTGACGCCGTCGCAGTCGGCCCCGTTGGCGCAGGCGCACAGCTCTCTGCAGCCCTCGCCATAGTAACCCGCCGGACAGGTCTCGTTACAGTAAAGCCCCGCCCATCCTGCCGCACAGGTGCACTCACCTGACAGAGGGTGGCAGCTGAGAGGGTGAGAGAGAGCAGTCGGTCAGTCTACAGAGTGAAGTGCACAAATAGCAGAAGAGGCTGATTCAAGCACAGCCGCCTCCTGTCACACTGCACCTGAGAGTGTTCGCAGCCTTGCAGGGACAGTATTTGTCACAGATGAGTCCGTAGAGGCCCGTGGGACAGAAGCGGTCCTGGCAGCTGGGGCCCTTGAAGCCCTCGTTGCACAGGCAGGCCCCGTTGATGTGGTAGCACTTGGCCCCGTTCTGGCAGTCACACTTGTGGGCACACTGCGGCCCGTAGGTGCCCACCGGGCATTCGTCCTGGCATCTGGGTAGAATGAGAAGAATGAAGGAGAAGAGGCGTGAAGCTTGAGGAAGACCCGTTTGTCTAAATGTGATCGAGCGAGGTCGTCCCTCAGAAATGCACCAGCGGAGAAACACAGGAAAACTCCAGGTAAGGTGCTTTAAACCTGTGTTCCTACGTCCACTGCTGCAGCCCCGAAACTCACAGGAACCGCCAGGAGACCTCCTGAAGGTTACAGCCAGGAGACCTCCTGAAGGTTACAGCCAGGAGACCTCCTGAAGGTTACAGCCAGGAGACCTCCTGAAGGTTACAGCCAGGAGACCTCCTGAAGGTTCCTGTGAGTTTCTTCCTGCTGTAATGAATTATTCTCCAACAGTTTTCTGACCAGCTTTCACTCCACTCTGAGAACATGTTCAGGTTGATGTGGTCTGACATGAGGACCTCTGAGGTGTGGTTGTTGTTTAAACATGATCTTCAGACTTTCATCATTTCAGAGCTCCTCTCATCAACATCCTCTGCAATTCGTTCTGCCTCATTTCGAGGTTTCAGCTGAGGAAAAGTCGCTGATTGAGAAATTATTCTTTGGAGTAATAATGGCTGCTGAGGTTTAGCTGGTGGAGCAGGTCGTCCTCTAACGAAGCCTGATTACTCACGGTGATGCAGTGATGTGTGAATGGATGAATGACGGGAAAGGGTCACTCAAAGCAGCCCATTCAGAAAGAGGCACTAAGGATGCAAACCTTACCTTTCAGTTTCAGCTTACTTAAGTAAAAGTATTTAATAATCTGCAAAAGGTGCTTAAAGTACTTAAAGTAAAAGTACACATGTTGCAGTAATGTGTTCATATCTGCTTAATGCTGTAGATGTTTCAGCTGGAGCTCATTGAACTCGTTTATATCCTGTTGCTGCTTTAATCTTCATCAATGCTTCAGATTCATCATCTGTCTGCAGCGCGGCGTCCTGTGAGAACCACGTATCTCCAAAAAGTGGACGAGCTCAGAAAAACAGGCTGTTTTAAGCTTTGTGACGAAGCTTTTTCAGCTGATCCAAGAGGCTTTTTAAAGAGTTTACTGAGCTGAAGAAGACATGGAGGAACTCTTCATCCTTTAGTTCAGCACAAACATTCAACATCAGCACATCTGGAGATACGAGCTTTTCACTGGACAGGAAGGGGATGAGAAACTATAATCTGAAATCTAACGAAACATGTAAAAAGTGCAATATTTTTAAATTTGCTTCTGAAGCGTAGTTGAGTGGAAGCATAAGGTGGAAAAACTCAAGTAAAGTACAAGTACCTCAAATCTGTATTTAAAGAGAATAAAGCAAAATGAAACAGAAAGAAAAGAAATGCTACGTTTAGACGGCCGTATGTAGACCAGTTCAAACCTGCTGACTGACACAGAGCGGCTAACATGCTAACAATTGAAAGACAGACCTGGATCTGCTCAATGTGCAGAACGACCCTTTAAACTCTCGTCTACGATCCAGACAGCAGTGAACGATTCTCGTCTGCACACTGACAATAAACCCTGAGCCGCGCTCGCAGATCTCCACCATCACACCTCCGCCTCCGTCAGGTCAACAGGCGTCACGTGACCCTGAGACGTCTCTCTAACGAGCAGCGAAGTGAGCGGAAATCCGTTTAAGTGAAGTTAAAGCCGGAGTCAGGCTGACGTCTCTGCATCATTCTCAACACGTCCGCCGGTTGAAACCATTAAGAAATAGACAAATCACTCAATTAAAATGGCTCAGTGAGGATTTCTGTTTTGTGTCACGTTTAAATCACGCCGACTTCCTCGGGACTCTTATCTCGGCTAATTCCATTAGGACGCGGACGGGCGGAGGAGAAGTCGGTCCAGGAATTATTCCATGTTGGCTAATTCACCTGTCTGAGGCCTAAATGAATGGAGGTAATTTGGCTCAATTGGGAGGAACGATGGAGGAGGAGAGGAAGGAGGAGAGAGACGGAGCTGACCGGAGGGAGGCGGAGTGGAGAAAGTCTTCTTAGACTAATCGACAGTGTCAGAGATGATGGAGGAAATGAAGGAGAAGACGGCTCTTCGTTAAAATCTCCCACTTTGGCTGAAAGGAGGCCAAAAAAGAGGGAAGTCAACAGCACCGACTCGTCTGTTTGAAGTCTGTCAGCAACTCGTTTACGAGCGTTCGATTCATTACAATGATGGATGTATTTACTGCTGGCCAGTTTAATCTACAATAAGACGCCATGATTGTTTGTTTGTTTCATTTTGTTTTCTGTGTTTGTTTACAATCTGAATGTTCAGAGAAAAGCTCACAGAGGCTTTAAAAAGTGGATGAAAAGGTCAAACATTTGTCTCTGAAATTGAAAAAACTGAAAAAAGTGGAGTAGTACAAAGTAACTGAAAATGTGAAGTATAAGTACCTCAAAAGGCAGTACTTGAGGTACTGGTGAGGTGGAATGAAATGAAACATGGAGCGATCTGATTTGACTCTGAAAAACACCGAGAGGTGGAGGAGCGCTGGGCTCCACCCACACCTCCCTCACCACGAGGCGGAGCGAGGGAGCAACACACAACCACTGTGAGGTCGCACCGTTAGCCGCGTTGACACGCAAGCTAACGATCTGCAGAGGCGCTTTAACGTTCGCTCGTCAGCCAAGTTTTAAAATATCAGACTGAACGAGCAGAACTTGAGACGTTCTTTATGGTTTAATATTCACTCAGATTTGGATTTTTTATCCTTTGAAGTCAAACACTGTGTGTTGAAAAGGTGATGATAATGTATTATATTAAATATTTATCTGTCTAATCACATGAATACCTGATGGACATCACTGATGAAACGCAGCACTGTGTACTGACGACCAGAGGCATTAATTTCAATGCAAATCCCTTAAAATGATCCATACTGATAACTCAGTGACTCATATATAAACATAAACTCTCTCTCACGCTGACGCTGGCAGCAGCTGGATGGCCTTCATGACATCATCTTCCTCCCTGCTCAATCTGCATGCAGCTCGTTTCCCCGAGGCGTGCGGTCTGAAATTTCCCCACTGTGGGACTAATAAAGGTATATCTTAATCTTAATCTTAACGCTCCGCACGCTCTCGCGGTCGTGCTTTGGCGCCGTACCTCTCTCCGATGTATCCGGCGGTGCACTGGCACTGACCGCTGATGTGGTCGCACAGGCCTCCGTTACGACACGTGCACTCCTGCGAGCAGTTGATGCCGAATGATCCGAACGGACACGGCTGAGCACAGACGGGACCCTGAAGAGGAAGATCACATGACCGTCACCTTCACGTGCACGTCAAACACGAGGCCTTTCAGGTGTCAACGTGTGTGACCGCACGCTCAATACATGGATGAAACTGAGTCACAGTGTCTTCAAAATGCTGAAATATGATAAAATATGAATCACTTTTTATGCTGCTAAAGGTAAAAACGCTAAAATAAATATGTTTTATCCCAAATAATGAATCATTTGTCATGATCTGAGCACGCTGGCTGTGACACAAACCCCTGATTTTGCTGCTGAGTTGAGTTCTTTCAGTAACTTTTAAAGCAGAGAAAGACATCTGATGTTAAAGCAGCATCGCTGAGATTTGGAGGGTTTTTCAGGCAGCGTGAGTCCGATCAGACCGACAGCAGCACTCTGCAGCCGCTGTCATTCCGAACGCTTTGACAGCCGATCAATACCTTCGTGTGAGGAGGATGACTTTCTGGAAAACTCTTTCAAACTGAACGTCTCGTTTTCAGTGTTTCTTGTTGTCTTAATACAATCAGCTGTGCAGGACGTTTACCTGAAAGAGTCTAAAATATCCAAATGATGAAGAAGAGGGAGGCAGCTTTGACACCTTGGTCACATCAAGGTTCGACGCTCATCCTGAACTCTTTCTGTTTGTTAAATTTAAGGATAGAAATGTGTTTTTACGGCTGCAGCGCGTCACTGAACTGCCTCTGCTTCCTGATGTAAACGCTGCCATCGATGAGGCTTTTCCAGCCTACAAACGCATCTCCTTGACCTAAAAAAGCTGTGACCTCAAACTCAGCTTCAAACCCAAACGCAGCGGCCTCAGGTGTTGCTGTCGTACCACCCAGCCGGCGGGACACGAGCACTCTCCGGTCACGTGATGGCAGGTTCCTCCGTTCTGACAGGGACAGCGCTGCTCACACAGAGCGCCGTGTTTCCCTGGAGGACAAGGCTCCTCGCAGCTGGAGGGAAAGGACAGAAGAGACGGACGTTTGTGTTCAGACACGATGTGAAATGAACGATGAATGTTTCAGTTCCCAATGAAGAGAAAGATGCTTTCCATATAAAAGCAGCATGAATTAATTTTTTTTACACTTCTGTGCTTCGCTACATTATTTTTCCCCGATGTTCAATTCTTGTGTCTTTTCAGGAAAATGTAACTTTTCACCCTGAGTCTTCAGTCTGATAACAACCTCCAGCAGGGAGGCAGGAAGCCTGTTTGTAGCCTGAGACCAAACTCAGGGCAGCAGGTGTCATGCAAATGAAACACACAGCCTAAAATATTTCGTCCATTTCAGCTTCAGTTTGAAATGAACGTCCACTTTGATTTGACGCAGCGTCCACAGAGACGCTTGTTTTTGGCTCTGAGTGTTTTCAGCTTTCAGGCTCCACTGTGTCATTTCACTGATTCTACGAGAGCTCTGACAACACAACACATTTCAGAAGATTTGTTGTTCTTCAAACTGGAACATGCATCCATCCATTATCTATACCGCCTATCCCTTTCGGGGTTGCGGGGGGCTGGAGCCTATCCCAGCTACAATGGGCGAGAGGCGGGGTACACCCTGAACCGGTCGCCAGCCGATTGCAGGGCCCAAACTGGAACAGAAAACAAAAAACCTAACACATTTGAAACTTTGCGTTGAACAGAAATGAAACTATTATATCTTTAATAAAAGCTGCTAATGTTGAATTTGTTTGTTAATCTTATAATTACATGAAGAGGCTGGAGTTCAACCTCGCTGCTTTGGTTTTGGAAATGTTTGCCATGAAAAGGTTTGGAGCTGAACTCACAAGGCTCCGGTGTATCCGGGCGCGCAGAGGCACTCGCCGGTCTGATGGTGGCAGGTGGCGCCGTTGAGGCACTGGCACTCCAGCAGGCAGTCCTTGCCGTAGAGGCCGGCGTCACAGGGCTCCTCGCAGCGCCAGCCCTGGTAGCCGTCGGTGCAGACGCAGGCCCCGGTGATGGGGTTGCATTTGGCCCCGTTCCGGCACTGGCATCGGTTACTGCAGTGGGGCCCCCAGAAGTCACTCTCGCAGCCTGGACGGAGAGGGGGCCACGAGGGTCAGGGTTAGGGTCAACACGTGGTTCACAACTGAGCTCGACAACATGTGCAGGAGTCACGAGGCCTCAGACCAACGGGTGACTTAAAGAAGACTGATAAACATCAAGAATGAAGATGAATGGAAAGTGACTGAAGAGAAGAGAAGAGAAGAGAAGAGAAGAGAAGAGAAGAGAAGAGAAGACGACACAAGAGAGGAGAGGAGAAGAAAAGAAGTGAAAAGTTGAAGTAACAAAAGAAGAAGAAGAGGAGGAGGAGGAGAGGAGCTGTTTGGTCTTCAGAGGAAAAGTCTTGTAAGTTGTTGCTGTTAAAGGAAACAAACAATAAAAGAACAGTGAAAGAATGAAAGAATGAACTGTTTCCTATGACGTCATGAATATAAACAATAACAAAGCTCAGTTCAAACTTCAGATCATCACCGACACCAAACAACCAACGAACCACCGACAGAGACCACAGAAGAAGATCCAGAGGCCCATCGTGACGTCTTCATTAGCGTACGATCACCTGTTAACCAGCTGTATTACCTGCAGGTGGAGTGGCCTACCCTGCCTCTGATTGGCTAGTGCTCATACAGCATTGGGCATGAGGAGCAATGATTGGTTAGTGGTCGGTAAAAATGCCGGGCTAAGCCAATGGCAGTGTTCTTAAATTTGACTCCTCCACAGAATCCGGCATGTTTCTACAGCAGCCCTGAAAGGACAAACCAAACGCTGAGTTTTATGGTCGCTTGCAGTCTGCAGCCTCACCACTAGATGTCACTGAAGGCTCCACAGTGTCCTCATGTGCTGCTTTAGTTTTAAGTCTTAATCACTGTTTACACTTTTTATCTGTTGTGTTTGTTTTATTCTGACTTTATTTATTTTTAACATTTTATTGTGATTCTTTCGTCTCGTCGTCGCTCCAAGCTGCACGTTAGCATGACAGACGCTACAGAAATAAAGGTGAGCTGAGCTAAACTGGGAAAATCTGAATGCTCTTTAATTACACAGCCCATCTCGCCCACTTTTCCAGGCTTTGTAGATAAACCTTAACGCATCAATAATTAACAGCTATTCCAGTTTTGGCTCATTTGTTCACCAGAATATTTCAGTTTTTTGAGCTGTTTCTCTTTAACGGCTGCGGACGAACACATTAGACAACAGTCCAGCGTACAGATATCCTTTGCTGTCACAAGAGAATATATAGTAGGTCCCAGTCATTATGAATACTGGCAGAAATAAATTAATTTTACAGCAGTTTCACCTACGCTGAGGCACCTTGAACGCCTCCCTGAAGGGAACAGATGTGATAACTCTGCACGCTGTCGGCCTGAAATGTCAACGAGAGGCGACGGCTGAAAAGTTCGGATGTGAACTTCCATAAAGACCAAACGTTAACTCCACACGGCACACGGTGTTTACCGGCCCAGCTGGTCTGAGATCTGCTCACACTGACAGAAACCTCAGTGCAGGCAAGCCAAGTCAGCTGTATTTATAGAGTGATTTTAAAATGTAAACCCTCATACACAAAGCACAGAAACAGGCTTCAGGAGGAGCTTCAATGTTTCAGTTAATCTGATGCTTTGGAGGAGAGAAATCACAGTCTGCAGCAGAAATCAGCCGCTGATGTTTGGCTGCTGGTGGGGGTAAAAAAAAAAACAGATTTGACTCTTTTTACAGCAATTACTACACTATATTAGCCCCTGAGAAAAGTAATTAATTATTCCGTTTCATACGTTTGACCTAAAATAAGAAGAGTTTTAATATAAAATTCCCACATTTCCAGTTTCCCAGACGTATCCACTTTGCTGGCTTCTTCAAATGTGCTGTAGGATTATATTTCCAACGTGACTTGAAGGCCAGAAAAGACCAAACCGATCGTGTTACAGCAGCTTCAGCGCAAGGTTGAAGTGAACCGAGCTGTCACTGCTGGACCAGATGCTTCAGCTGGGTTCAGGTGGTGCATCCAGGTGAAGTATCCCAGGTGAACTGGGTACTTCAGTACTACAGGTACTGCCATTCGTCCCACTCCAAAGGCATCAGTACGCTCAAACCACAGCTTCCAGTTTCGACTCTCTGAGACCGGCGATGTGACGCTCACACCCACGTCATGCAGTGATTGGTCAGCACATCTCTCAAGCTTCAACCCTGACACGGCGAGGCCTTCGGGCAGGACGCACCTGAGAGCGTCCGACTCCCAGGTGCGCATTAACGCCGACATACTGCTCCACATTTATCCTGATGTGACATGATAACAGCTCACAACAAACGCCACGACCGTCAGCCTGCTGCGGCGTCATGGAGCGTGATGGATGCAGCTTCCTCCACACGAGCACCATCAGGCTGAAGCAGCAGAAAATTCAGCATTTAGCATTTTAATTCTCTCAGCAGCTGCATTCTGCTGAATAAAGCGGAAGGACGGCGAGGCGATGGATGAGGGGGTTCTCTTCTAATGGACCCTTATTTACAGAAATGAAATCTACATATCAGCGGCGCAGTTATTTCCATCTGTTTTTCTCTCCGCTCACCACGTGGGTGGAACATTCTGGATAAGCGAAGCTTTCCTCGACGTGTCTCCTTCCTTTTTATGCACAGACGGGTGGATCCTCAGCATCTGTATTCAGAAAATACATCACAGGTCTGTGAGCAGATGAATAGCTGGTATAAATCAGGAGCCGCAGACTTTAAATGAAAACAAGTGCAAAAGACGGACCGTTTTATTGTATATTACATCAGATAACATAAATCAAAGCACTATTATCTTTTTGATATATGCTCACGGGGTGAAACGCACTCCCCACAAGGGAAGTAAAGTACCCAGAGTCTGAGTGCCAAGAGCTGTGGATGAATGGCCCGAAGCGAGGAGGAAAAACCCGAAAACTGCGGCGAAGCGAGGCCGAGGAGTCCACGCTGGGGGAGCTTGCTCTCCAAACGTGGGTGGTGGCTTTGCAGATATTAAAGTGTTAAATGTTTGATCAGTGCCGTGGTTGACAGAGCTCTGAGCAGACAAAGCATAACTCACACTCCCTCCTTTCCAATCGTTCTCTAATTTCCTCTCCTCGCCTCCTTCTGTTTTCCATGCATCTCTCCGCTCCTCCTGCCCTCCCTCCATCTCTCTGCTCCTCAAAGAGGGCAGTTCTCTTTATTTCTCTTAACTAGTGAGCCAGCATAGTCAAATCCTTTATCCTCTCACAGCCTCAATTATTCAGCAGCACAGAGTCCAAATCAAGTGACTAATGACTTTGATCAAGAGTAGCTCGCTGGCACTAAGCAGAACTTTCTGCACTAAATTAAGCGCTGCATGATATACTCTGGCAAGGGCTAACTCTTTAAGGAATATTTTTAGGCTCGTCTGTGATGTGGTCACGCTTTGCCAATAATAAAATCGGAGCTTTCTCAGGAGGTTTGACTCCTTTCTTTCACCTGGATTACAAAGTGAACCTGGCTCCACCTGCTCTCCTGCAGACACGCCAGGTCTTGATTGAAGGAATCGTCAGAAATTTGGGGGAATACGCTTATTTGCTTTCACACCGAGCGTTAGATGAGAAGATCTGTACCACCCTCATATATTAAGAGTCTGCATTAAGCGTGAAGCTAGCGCCAGGAGACGATTAGCTTAGTGTAAGGACGAGAGGTGGAGGGGACACGTCCACAGCTCACTAATGAACATGCTGTCTTTTTTCCCCGTCTTTACACTGAGCTAAGCTAAGCTAAGCTAAGCTAAGCTAAGCTAAGCTAATCATCAGCTTCACTCTTACACAAACTGACATGATGTGAAATGTCAAAGTATTCCTTTAAGAACAGAAAACTGAATAAAACTTTGGACGAATGAAAAACTGAAAAGCATGTAAATGATTTAAAGGACAAATCCTCCTTAAAAACACTTAAGTGCCAGTGCCTCCATTTAAGGAAGAAATGAACATTATGACCACAGATCATGTCTGAAATGTTCGAGTTAAGAGTTTCCGAGCTTCAGGTCGTTTGACTGCTTCTGCTGGGTGTGGAGGTGAAACCTGGCGTCCTGCCCCCTAGTGGCCAGAAGTCACTTAACGCAGCTTTAAAATGTAAGACGCAGGGTTTAATAGCGAGAGTCCTTCAAAATAAAAGCAAGGGAGAGACGTGAAGGCATTTTGAACCACGACCAACGTAATACCACATTTAAACTCTGTGTTTTATATTCATATCTGACAGGTGCAATTCAAAATGTTTCCATCGAGAATCTGAATTTTCATTTTTATACTCTTTTTATATAATGTACATAAATGCAGTTGATTTTTATTGTTTCCTTTTATTCTTTTTCTATGTCTCTTTTTTATTCTTGCTGTCTGTAACAACTGAGCTTCCCCAGCGTGGCATCAATGAAGTTTTATCTTATCTTAATCTCACCTTCTGTCAGTCTGCACTTACAGCAGGTGGCTGCAGCTGTGCAGTCTGCATCACTGTCAGCGTAAAACCCTGAAAGTGACAGTGAAACTCCAGGTTTTCAAACCTTGAAGACAGCTTGGCAGGTTCAGCAGGCGGTTCAGTATGGTATTGAAAGCTAAATTCAAAAGAAATTTAATGTGGGGTTGATTTTACTACATGTTTGAAGTGCAGCTAAATGTTTGTACAAGGCAGTCCTGAGGAGCACTTCCAGCAGGAGCAGCTGAATGTTGACTCACTGATACTGATGGAGAATCATTTAATGTATTTTTAAAGCAGAAACGTAATAAATGACAACCGGCTCAACTCACGACAGGACGGCTGTTAGAGCAGCTTCCAAATATAAAGTTCATTACTGCCTTTACTCTGCACGCTCACACACACAGAACACGCTGAAATATTGATGGTTAAAACTTCTTTTTTAATGCAGCAGCTAATTGGAAGATCCACAGACATCCCTCCCACGCAGAACAAGAACTTCTATCACCACGAGGTTCTTTATTTCTCCTCTGACAGAGCTCTAATGTGTGAAACCTGACTTTCTATCTGCATCAACTGACCTGCGTCCAACATCAGAGGCAACAAGAGCACCAGAGGAGGAGAGACAACTGAAGGGAGGCGATTAAAAACTTCAAAAAATAAAGCAATCAAATGCTATAATGGAGTCCGACGGGAGGAAGTCCAGAGTTTTACGTTCAGAGGACGCTAAAATGGTCCCTGTTGCACAAGCTGAAGGATTCTATAATGAGTCAAAAACACAGAAAACAAGAGGACGCATCATGACTCATATCCAGCTCAGCCTGTCTGCTGGCATCCTGCGCATCAACATGATGTGCATTAAGGCGGACGTGAGCGTACCGCCGTCTGTATTTCCAGTGCAAATTGCTGTAAAAGACATAGTCTGATGACTTTAACTGCCAGACATGCAGCAGCAATAAGGCTGGAAGCAGGTAGCGACCAGGCCGACTCTCTGAAGTTCACAAATACACCAAGACGACAATTTGTGCAATTAGAGGGAGAGGAGAGGTTTGTTCATCGGCCTGCTCCTCTGCTGCCTCCAGACAGACGCGAGAGCGCCATCGATCTCCTCGTCTGAAGCTTAGCCAGAAATAAGTCGACAAGTCCTCTAAATGAAACCACGCGGTTTGTAACGCCCCTCCAGAACGACGCACGGATTCAGATTAGCTAAGCACACCTTTGCCTGGTGGTGCGTTTGCACGGCACGCCATGTTTCAGGTGGATCCTCATCATGAAGCGGGATCAGACACCCGGAGCAGAGCCACAGCTGAAAAGAGAAAACTGAGGTGGTTCAGGCCTCTGATCAGGATCCGTCCACCTGGTGGGAGAGCCCGAGGAGGACAGAGAAGACTTCGAAGACAGATTTCAGAGTTACAGACAGGAGGACCGAACGCAGCTTTGCACTCGCTGATGAGTTGAATTGGTTTATGCTGCTCTTAAAGTATTTTAACCAGAGCAGATCGTCTCCACAGTTCAGTTCGGGACCAAAGATTTGGACATGTGGACAAGAGACTGACATTAGACATAAAGCTAAATGACCTCATGTCCTGCACACACGTGGGGACAGATGGAGGACGGACAAACAGGCCGAACGTCTGCTGAGCTCTGAGGTTACACCGAGCGTTTCAAGAACAAATGATCTGGAAACGACCATCCAGCAGATCTGGAGCGAGCTCAGTGTTCGTAGAGGAGATGACCTCTCGAGCTCGAGCATCGCTTTGTGTTTCCATCTTTCCTCTTATCAACGCTCTGTTTTAAAGGAGACATGTCCCCTGTCTGCGGTCTTTGTCCTGCACATGTTCACCTATAAAAGCCCATCAGAAACTCAGCTACATGCACACAGGGAGACACTTTCGAGGTGCTCTGCATCTAGAGAAGCTTGTTTTCAGATACAAAGCAGCAGCTCATCACTTTGCTGTTAAAGTGCATTCAGACCTCTCTGATGATGAGCACACCTTCATCATTCTCCATATAACTCCATTACATGTTACTGTGCATATCTGAAGGAGGCGCAGCCCCTTTTTTAATTCAGTGTATTAAAGAGGAAAAGCTGCTGTGATGCTGGTTCACACTGCTGCTTCTTTTTCCATTCAGCATAAAGTTATGCAGATATTAAGTGCTGACCACACTACAACAGCTTTGTCTATTAGAGAAAATACACCCCCCCCCAAAAAAAGTTCTAATTTGAAGTCCATGATGTGATTACGCACCTGCTTGGCCATTGTTTGGCTGGTATTAAATGGTATTCCAGAGGCCTGTGAAGTGCTTCAGGTAACGTCTGCACACGCGCCGCGCATGGCTGATTGATGTCGTCATTAAATCGTCTGCTGCACCTACTTTAAATGCTGTTTTCTCTTGTCTTTCCAGCCATTCGTAAAAAAAGAGGAACCTTCAGGGTTTCGCTGCGTTGCTTTTTCATGACACAGGCAAAAGTTATGCAAATGTAATAATCCTTCATTAGTCACTATCAGGCGCAAGTCAGTTGCTTGAGTTGTTTTGTTTTCACAAGTGCTCTGTGGCCTGAGCAGAAACATTTCAATATGCATCTCTGGGCTGTGCTGCTCTCAGTGCGCACAGATCCGTTTCCCCAAACTCTGATTTATCCAGCAAATGCTCCTCAGGACGGCTCTCAGCAGCATCCTGCTTCACATTTACACTGTTTCAAACATGTGTGCATGCAGACCAGTGCAGCCAGTGCTGCGCTGCACAAACACAGTGGTCCAGTGGAGCCAAACTGGATGCAGTTTCTAGCCAGTGCGAGAAAATCCGAACCCTCTCCAGCGTTAAATTAATATTGAAAACCGCTCTTCCCACTCCTGCACACTGACATCTGCATGATGAGAAGTTTCCATCTAATCAAACCTGCTCGTGTCCAGCAGTCAATGCAGTCACAGGGTGGACCACAAGGTTACGTGAAAGAAAAAAATCAAGCCCTGCATTCAAAAGCGTCCATTCACGAGAGCAGAAGAAGCATCTGCAATTGAATTAGCTGCTTTTGTGGGACTCCTGACTGTGCTTCATTTTCCAGCTGATTGAATCAGAATTGAACTGGTGGACAAGTAAAACCACAACGCTCAGAGGACGGCATCGATTGTTGACTTCCAAAGACCCACCAGAGAACATTTCATATGAGAAAGTTTGGGTGTTTACCGGAGGAATCAAAGTCCGAATCGCACAGACGGCCTCCCGCCAGAAGTCACCGCAGAAACACCAAGATTCAGGAGACAATCACAGTCTGAGACAGGTGACTTCAGCCCAGGAGGATGAGAGAGCAGCTCCCCCGTAAAGAGGATGCATGTGCACCGCGAGACGGTGATGGACGAGCAGCCGGTCAGACAGGAAGTGGGGGAACACCCTGCCAATAAGCGAGGCAGAGGGATTGTGCTGAGTGGCCGAAAACAGCAGCGCTCTGACTGCCACTGGGCCATGTGTTGATCTATGGAGCAGCCCCCCCCTCGTTTGTCTCGGCTCTGGCCTGCTGATCACATCCTGTGCTCTCCGGTTTGACTCGAGTCGGTGGTTTTATTTGGGTTTCTCGGTGTCCACCTGGACAAACGAGGGGGGTGCACGGGGAGAGGAGAGGGAAACGGGAAGGGGTGGGTCCAGTGTCCAAGCAGATATCCATGGACAGGCCTGTGTGGGGGGCAAACAGGGACCAGCTGCTGCGGGGGGCGGGGGGCATTTATTAAGATTACAGCTGTTTTATCATGTGACTCAGATTTAAAGAAGCGCTGAGAGGCGGGCGGAGGCAGTTTAGAGGACGTTCAGACGACTTCGCATCATTTCCTCAACATCCATCCACGAGTGTGATCGCTGCGTCCGAAGCAGGAAAAGCAAAATCGATACGCAGTGAACGTTTTGAAGATCATTCGAAACGTTTCCTTATCGCTCTGATAAAAAGTGTGATCCAATTTAAACATCACTTGGAGCAGACAGTCCTAAAAAAGTGCAGCAGCATCCAGAACAAAACTAATGAAGACTTACAGCTGCAGAGCAGATGGACTGCTGCAAAAACTCTTTATTAACAACGTGCTAACATTTAGCACTGCAGACCTGATTGCCTATTAGGAAGTGGAAAGTATTTATTATTGCATTATTCTTGAAAACACTATATTTTTATTGAAGCTGGTAAAAGGGATTTTTTATTTAAACATCAGATTGGGAACTTCTTGGAAACGTAACGTCAGCAACTTGTGCTGCACCAGAGGAGGAAGAACCAGGGGAAGCATTAATAAAGCCGTTATTTACACGTTTCATTAAGACAGTTATTGTTTAAGTTTTTAGCTCAGAGAAAAACAACACCTACACAAACACACATCCAAACATCCAAAGACACACACACAAGCCTGAAGACACACAGGAAGCAGGGCGCCACATGCAGCTGACTGCAGGCAGACAGAGGGCCCCGTCCTCCGTGAACCCGGAGCCACTAAACTGCTCGTCGCAGGGATGAATAAATGATTATAAAGTCGTTCTGCATCTGTCATCGAGCTCGACTTCGAGATTTCACCCTGTCAAGATGCTGCCGATCGATGCTGCTGTCAGCCAATGAACGCCTTCAAAGCATCTGCTGGGCAAAAGCCAATGGACTATCCAGGCAGCGCACACACACACACGCACACACGCACGCACACACGCACGCACGCACGCACACACGCAGCCTCTAGCTTAATTCATTCAGCTTTAATTGAACGGCATCTCCGTCAGAAACCCTGAACAAGCAGAGAAACAATCTGAAGATTCTTGTTTTCGTGACTTTGACAGCACCTTCGGTGATAAGCAGTCGCAGTTCTGGTGTTTTGCATTTACCACGGGCACCGGCTCAATATAATCTATTATTAAATACTGCTCTCTTATATTTGTTCCAAACAAACTGCTATTATTGCTCCCATAAACACAAAGGCGATAAGTTGCTGTGCAGCAGAGGAAAGAGAGCCGAGCAGCAAAGTCAGGCCTCTAAAACAATGCACTGCTGGTTGACTCATTACTGTATCGGCGGGGTGAAAATGTGTTTTATTTAGATGAAAAACTTGGAAATGATTACTTTAAGGCGCAGCAAATCACACGCAGACGGCTCTCTGACTGAAACGCCCCGCAGGCTCATTGGGAAAGGTCAACGACGGGGACGAGCTGAGCCTCTGCAGTCACAGACCTGAAGTACAGTACGCTTCTATTTCCAGGGTATTGCCCGGCAATGCAGCACTTTATTCACGGCCGCGCTGCTCGCATGAGTAAAACTATTTTCATCAGCACGCTGTCAGACAGCCGCTGTGCTCTCCCTTGACAAATGAGTAAACAATACTTTGGCAGCAGTGGGGGCGAGTGTTTTCTGTAGTAAGCCACTTTCACCTCCAAAACAAAACTGATGAAAGTCGCCGCCAACAGAACTCTGGATGCTGGAGCGGCCGCTGACGGCGTGTGGGGCGCACTCTGAAACACCCCGTCAGTAGATAAGTATGTCAGGGGAGCCGAGTTATTAGGAGACGGCTGACCCATATACAAACACACACGCTTGTGTTTAATTCAGAGACATTGATTTCCTATTTCCAATTAATAATTGTAATTAGTGGCAGCGCAGTTCAGGCTGCATGGGATGCGGGTCGATGGGGGGGGGGGCTGTGATGGAGGACGGGCCAGATGGATGACACAGTTTGCTGCTCGCAGGCCTGGAATAAAGCGTCGGTTTACTGTGACACCGAATGACTCAACGACTGCGTGTGTTTGTGCGTGGAGGTGATTGACTTCTCACGGACTTTCCTGTTAATGAGGCCATTTTCACGTCCAGATAATAAGGCGGGAAAGTCAACACCGCGCTAATCAATGCCACAGCGATCATTTTAAGCCCGCCGGCCGAACGTATCAGGCCTGCAGTCATTGTGGGAGCCTTCACCGCCTTCGACGCTCCGCGCTTTGTGCATTGTTTTGTTTTTTAGACTAAATAATTGCTGTCATTAGCGGCCGTCAAAAATGCTGCTGTGGAATGATGCATGAGACCTTTCGCTCGATCATTTGCTGCTGTTTGTTGTGTGTGGAGGACTCGTTCAGGCGTGGTCCGGCTTGCTTTCTTCTATGGTAATTGCATTTTAATGATCTCCTTTTATGCAAACCTTGGGCGTGAATTTGAGTTCAGGTCTAATGGCTCCTGGCAGGTGGCTGTCCTCCCACCGACCCGCTGACAAATATAAAGAGGTGAGAGGTGCACATCACACAGCTGATGGCTCCATTTGGCTGAGGTCAGAGGTCAAATATCATCCTGGTCACCCAACGGACGTCGAAGAGGTGACTTTATTTCCTGTCTGCAGTCAACAGAGCGAGAACAGTTAAGAACAGACGTGTTGAAGGCACAATAAGCTGTAAGCAGAACAAACTGTTATGGCCTCATAAAGCTGCTATTTGTTCTAAAACATCTGCATTGCTGTTACACAGCAACATTACCAGAACGGGAGAATGTAAGAACAAAATATTCTCTTTCCTTTAGCGCTCTGTTTTTGGTTGATATCTGTCTCTTTAGCCGCTAAATGCTTCACTATTTTCACCAGCCAGTCGTCCACGTTGCCTGTTTGCTGCCTGATCCAGAGAGCAGCGGGACTCAAAACGGTAAATCTGAAGGCTGGAAAACCAAAACAAGGAGCCAAAAGACACTAAAACAGTTTGCAGGCGAGCTGCAGAGTCTGGTGATCATCATCAGTGGGTTTGGAGCAACGAGCAGCAGTTTGACATTAGTCATTTGACTTTTGTAATATTAATCTATAAATGAGCTTTAGACATCTGTAGCGTTAGCTTAGCTGCTACTGAACATGATGACTGACGCAGATCAGCTGTTTCAGCGCAGCCGACGTTAACAGACCCCGTCAGAGTGATTCATCACAGCCGTGAGCTGCAGCTGTCTGCGTCCCAGCAGCCTCAGCTGCACTTTGTGTTTACTGCTAATTAGCAAATGCCAACCTGCTAACATGCTAAACTATGATGGCAAACATGGTAACATCAGCACGTTAGCATGCATGCCATCTAAAAATCACACAGTCTTCTCTGTGGCAGCACTGTGGGATGCCTGTTTAAAAAGGACCCACAGTAGCATGTAGCCTGTTAGCATTTAGCTCAGAATGTAACATTAAACTGTTAGCTACTTTAAAATAACACTAATAATAATATGTTCTCCACGGATGCTGTTCTTTGAGCACATAGGACATGTTTGACCGCACATTTTATTTCATATTCTTGCACATTCTGGTTTTTCTGCTGTTCCCCTTCGCTGCGTCCTCGTGGTATTTGTCCTGGACGACATTTCATCCATCAGGGATCAGTGAGGTATCATCCTATCCTAAACCCAGAGTGTGCTCTGAGTCAGTCCGTGTGCCATCCTAGAGAGCAGGCTGGCTTTAGGGGATCCTTTAGGAATCAACAGAGCAACCTTCACTCGCACTTGGAGGTCACAGCTCCCTCCTCTGCACCACGAGCCCCTTTGGGAAAGGTCAAGATGGCTTGAAGTGCAAAATGACTGAGAGAGAAGTGGATGAGGAAATAAAGAGACTGGGGAGGCTGCGATTGTGCCCCTCTTCTCTGAGCAAATGTAAAGTGGAGGAAGGCAGTCGATGAATAATTCCTGGCCATTTTCAAAGTCAAAGCGAAGTCAGTGGTGTGGGGAGGAAAAGGATCTATTCTGCCGGTCACTTCAGCTGAAAGGCGGCAGCGGACGATAAACAAGTTTGTTTGGAAATTAATCAGAGCGCATAGAGAGAGAGAGAGGGAGGGAAATGTGGAGAGCGAAGGCAGACTGGCCAAGTCGTTATATTCCTTTAATGGGTTGTCTGTCGTGAGGTTTGTCCAGCGTGGGCTCACGTGGCGTTCGAAGGAAAACGGGTAATCAAAAGGTTTCCGAGGTGAGGTGCCAGTCCATTTCCCCCCTCACTCCCAGACACACAAGATTGATGGCGTGCAGGGGGAGAAAGAGAAGGACTCTGTGGATTTGATGGGAAAACAGCAGCCTGAAATTTGTTTGCTGATGGAGTCTGTATTCTCCAAATCCGTTCACAGAGCGGCTGAAGCGCAGAACTACACACACATCAAACTCCATAAAAGTAATCCGACATCCAGTGTGTTGATGTGACGAGCTACGCCTGCTGCTGATGGGGTACAACCACCATTCAGTGGTTTTATTTGCACAGATCTGAGGCAAAAGCCCCTTCAAATTTTATTCAGCATCTATGGATGGCATTTTTCAGCAGCAGCAGCCTTTCAGCGTAATTCATTTCTGTATCTTCGTCTCTCGATGGCACAGCCTCACTGCTGCTGGTGGAGGCCACGCAGGATTCACAGGAACCAAAGTCACACATTTCAGAGCTCTCATCTGATTTAAAAAGCCTCGCAGTGTACTCACAGCTCCCCGCAGCCACGTCAGCGCTGTGTTTTCCTACTGCTAGTGCTTCACATGAAACGCAGCGCAGTGCTGGGCCACAGGCCGGCTTTTATCGTGGAGCAGCAGCAGCAAACACAGAGTATTACCAGTGATGTTCGCACTGACGAGTCCACAAACCGACACTGGCCTCTGTCCTGCATCGGCAGAGCACGTTTAACTTTAGTAAGAGAGCAAATGGAAGGAGGATGAGGAGGAGTTCACTGTGCCGCTGTATGAAGAGCTGCAGTTTGTGAGAACAAACACAAAGCTCGTCTCACTTGGCCTCATCACTCCTCATCACGTGAGCGAAAGACGGTCAGCTGAGAAAAGCCACGCTGACGCTCTCCTTTATCAAAACGCTGTGACGAGCACTCGAGTCCGTCTCCGGCTGAGCGGGCTGAGGACGTCAGAGACTTCATGTTGGACCCAGTGAGTCAGATTTAAGCACCTCAGCGATGAGTGCAAGGCTGGATGTCGGCCTGTGGTCGGTGAGTGCGTTACTACCTATCTTATGTTTCCGGGAAGATGCCTGTTTGCAGAGACGCAGTCCAATCTTCAGGTACGGGGTCAACACCTGAGGTCTTTACCTCATTGTGTACAGCTCTACATTGTCTCTGCGTCTTCTTCATTGACGTTGGTTACTGTTGTCCACTCTCACTCTCTTAACTTTCAGGGAGCGTTTTGTGTAGTTGCTGGTTTTCTTGTTAACCTGTCAGGTGTAATTAATTTGCTTTGACTGGGTCACAATGGAAGGTCCCATATTGAGAAACTCTGGCTCGTATTTTCTCTTAAACCACTATTGCTCTTCTTTTCTTCTTCAGGAATAACAGGTCTAATGAATCTATTCATCCCGTCCTCAGCACTGACACGCAGGTGCTGCGTCGTCCTCAGCTCTTTTCTAGTCCTCCTGCTTAGTTTCTCAGCTTTGTGACAAACAAACAAACAAACGTTAGAACAAAGCAAAGATCATTGAGTGAAATGTTTTGTGTGCATGACATGGTGATGAATGGTTCACGGCACATTTAAGAACGAGGAATTCAGGGAAATTAATGAGTAGAAACAATGCTGCACTTGTTTAAGCTGATAACTGCGCCTTCTTGTGATGCTGCTGCTTTTTTTTTATTTATTATGTGCTACAGCAGATGCTGCTAACACATTTAGTTAAAACACTAGTTTCTGTTCAATTAAGTTTTAAAGTTGTGTTCATAATTTTCTTTTAGTCACGTCAGATTTATCCTCATTACGTTTCTGAATTTCCGACACTTTAACATTTAAGATTTTTCTGAAAGCTCCAGATCTGGATGGCTGCAGCTCAGGAGGCTTGAGGAGGAGGAGGAAGAGGAGGAGGAGCAGCTCGTCCACGAAGCAGAGGGTCTGGGTTGTATTGCTGTGTAGTTCAGAGCAGGTCTGCACGCTGCACGGCGGCTTCTGCCATCAGAGTGTGTGAATGGGTGAATGTGGCGTGTGTTAAAGTGCTTTGAGTACGACATGAACTCAGTCCATTAGCAGTCCATTTACGATATCCTCACATCAACCGCAGTCCATCGTTCAGAGTAATTAAACCCAAATTCATTGTTGTCTTTTTCTTAGTGCATTAAGTTTTTAACCACCACACAACCTGCACCAGGGGCCTAATGACACAAGCCGTCAACATTTTAACCATTGTCACACGTGACGTGAATGCCGCATCAAACACCTACAGCCAGGGCCAGGACTGTACCAACACCTGCCACAGAAGAGGGGGGTTTGGGGATGCAAACAGTATTTCTGTGTTCATTTTTAATGGTGATAGTGGACGCAGAGCTGCTGGCTAACTGTCTGTCTGGTGTTTGTTTGCAGTTCGTTCAGTTTTGTCCTCCCCTCGTGTGTTATAATGGTTTGGTCCACCGGTAAACTTTACATATTCTCCTGTTTGGCCTTTAGTTAGTTTACAGAAGGTGTTCAGTTCAGTTTATTGTGTTTTGCATTCAGTACTGTTTAGGGGTGGGCAAAAATATCGATATGGCAATATATCGCGATACTTTGTCTTCTGATTCAATGCCGATATTCAAAATTTGAATATCGATATTTTTCAATTAATAAATCATATTTCAGACAGGTTGTAAGTCCAGTACGACTTCCGCGGGGTGTTGCTGTACCGCTACCTCACTACAAGGCACTCTTCTTCTTCTTCTCTTTTATCCCCTGGCGGTTGCAGTGAGGAAGTGGAGCTGGAAAAAAACAAGCAAACATGGCTGGTAACGTTAAACTAGAGACGCCCTCGAACTTTAAGGCAGATGTTTGCAGGTACTTTGGATTCCAAAGGAAAGGAGAAACACACAGTGAGCTGGACAAAGAGTACGCTCTTTGCAAACACTGTTTTGCTCCCATTAGCTATTCGGGTAACACAACGAACTCATTTAGCACGACACCACCCGACATATTAGCTCAGCTCATGTTGTTCATGCAAATATGTTGTAACTTGCACTTGTATAGTTACAATAAAATGGCATGGATAATTTGAATTACATTGTTTTGACTCAGTTTGTCCCATGAATTATCACTATCATCTGATGTACATACAACTCGGATTTTAAGACGCATAATGCCTTTTACATTTTTCAGTGAACTAGGTAGAATATCGCAATGTATCGCAAAATTTGGATATCGCAATATCATATCGTATCATGACTCAAGTATCGCGATGCATATCGTATCGTGAGGTCCTTGGCAATACCCACCCCTAGTATTGTTTCATTTTAGATGCCCAAATTTGATGCTGGATTTGGTTGGTTCAGTCTTGCAGTCTCAGTCTCACAGCGTCGTTTTCAGAGGAAAAACTCTGAAAACCTCCTGTGCACTTCCTGCTCAGCAGACACACAGTCAGATGCTGGCTGGTGATCACAGTGGAGCATTTAGCAGCTAAAGAAGCAGATATTCCCCGCTGGAGGAGATGAAAAGCAGAGCTAAAAGAGAGGAAACGCTGGACTTACACTCAGCAGATAAATGATAAAGCTCCTGTGTAACTGCTGGATGTGTAAATAAGCCACTGCTTTCATTTAGATTCACCGTATCTGCTGAAAAGGTGATGATTTGTCAATGTTGAGTTCACTGCTGCTCAGTTATTGGAGTTTTAATATACTTTTTCTCTCTCCTTTTGTATTTTCTTGGGTAATAAAACACATCTTTTAAATCTAAAACCTGCTCAGTCCCCCTGCAGGAGTGATGTTTCTGCACATCTCACGAGTGTGGAGAGTGAATCGCAGAAATATGAAGAGTGGGCCAGTTGTGAGTGCAAACGTGCACATTAAAGCGCTGTGCTGGCGTGAGGAGCGTGCAGGCGTTTAGATTCAGGCGGTTAAACAGCAAACTGAAGTGAGACGCTCCACTGATACGCGTGGATGTGAGTCTCAGTGACATTTATAAAGCAGTTTCATAAAAGATACTGGAGTCTTAACTGCGACGGCGGCTGTAACGGTGATGAGATGTGAGCCTGAACGTGCTTCTACGACCGATTCACAGAGATTCACAGACTGAGAAGCTCAGAAGCCTTTCAGACGCTGGTTTTATGCCGCTGACATAACGGCGGCGATGTCGTCTAACCTTCTGCGGGAACGGGCCGCTTTGATACTCGAACACGTGGTATCCACGGCAAGAGTGGGCAGCAGTTAATGTCTGTAAAATATTAGTGTTTAACACAAAAGCTCGCTGACATTTGAACATTTCGCTTTTCTGCAGCTTCGATTATGTTGCTCGCTGTAATTTAACAAACTGCAGGAAATGCTGAAGGATCATTTTTCTTGTGCTCGCAGGAAAAAACCCCCATGCTTCATAGCGTCAGGCTGAATCACAGCTCCCCGTTGTAGGAGAAGGACATCGCAGCGCCGGTGCGGAGAGCCAATCCCCCCTCAGGGGCTGTGGTGAAATTTGATTAAAAAGTTTGTTGGTAAATTAATTTTGACCAAACACAAGGGGCATGCTGATGCCGCTGTAGCCGTTAATTGGACTTGGCAGTGGGGCCAGTCCACTCGTCAGCGTGTGTGTGTGTGTGTGTGTGTGTGTGTGTGTGTGTGTGTGTGTGTGTGTGTGAAGCTGCGTTCGTGTCGAGCAGGACAATCAGCGTCCCCTCAGACTGTGTGTATCATCACTGAGGACCTGAACGAAGCGCCAGGATAAACATTCAGCTTTGGTGAACACACACACTCTCTGATGCCTTTCTGAGTGGAACAAAGACAAGAGTGTGTGATATCCTGACAGCACACACACACACACACACACACACACACACACACACACACACACACACACACACACACACACACACACACACACACGTAATAAGCTTATATAAAGCAACATCAGGCACTTTTATCCCTGAAACGCACACCTCTCCTATGCATTCCCTTGATCTCCGGCACTGAAGTCCTCCATACGTTCAAAGTCTGACACTTTCTTTGTAATTACACATTTCTATGATCGCCTCCTCTCCTCGGCTCCTCGTGCAGCGCTCCCTCGCCTCTCCGCTGAAATCACTGCATCATTCCTGCACTTAATGACTCGCTGAACTCAGTCTGTGGAGTAATGAAAGACACACGTCGTCATGAAATGCCAGTCTTCTCCTGACCGGGGTCGAGAGCCAGACGAAAGCTCAGAGGACGGACCGGCTAATGGCTGCTGACCCCACAGCGTCACCCCTCCAACGCGGGCGACAGGTATTAGCTGCCTAATGAACTCCATGCTAATGAAGAGCAGGGGGAGTTCAGAGTCATCTATTGCCAGGCAGAGCACAGGTGAGTTAACACCTGATGCTGAGCGACTGCTGCGGTGACGGATGGCACGAAACAGAGGCAGAAAAACAGTCGAACAGGGTCTCGCTCCGGGTTAGATGGTGTGCCGCTGTGAATTAAACACAGGAATGATGCAGTGATCAGACGTCTGCTCTGTCCTTTCTGTTAGCCTCCTCACGCCACGGAAAGATGAATTCATGCTAAACTAATAAGACTGGCATGTTTTAAACAAAAGACATAAACACTTGATAGCTCGAGAAGCTAATCCCTTTTCAAGCACGGCTGAATTCTTCATGTCCTCTGAGACCATCTCGTCTGAGTGGGGGGCGAGAGGGTTTTCTGTGACATCTCATTAACCTCTCAGCCTGCAGCTGCACTGGATTATGGGATTGAGAACAGGCGAATGAATCTAGGTAATGTGTCAAACTCGTTATAAACTCAGCTTTATGTCGCACAATGGGGAGAAAATAATGAAAGTGGTGGGGGCTTTTCAAAGGTCGCGCAACACTGAGTCACACAGGGCAGAAAACCGCCGCTGCCTTAAACGCACCACCAAATCAGATTTGAATCTAGACTTTCCACATCTGTATCAGCTCATCCAGATCTTTCCACCGGACCCAAACGCTACAGGCGCCGACAGAGAGTCTGGTTTTTAGATCAGGTTCAGCCCATTCTGCTGAGTTCAGGTTCGGTTTCGGTCTAAACTTTCACCGAAGCAGCTGGATTTCATTCCTGTCGGATCAGAAAAGAACAGTTTGACATGCTGGGGAAAAGGCTTACTGTCAGGTGACAAGAAGACGTTAGCTTACAGTAGCTTAGCATAAAGAGTCAGAGTTCCTAAATTCTCCTTCCTGTGAAGCTCCATGATCGACAGGTTGCGTTTCCTTCGTGTGATCCACACAAACGGAGCTGACGAGCTCGTGTCTGTGGAGCAGGAAGTCGCTGCTGTTACAGCTGTGATTTGAGCCCCCACAGGACACCCCCACATCAAACCACTGTACATTGTTTTGAACTATTTTTTGTCGTTTAGCCTCTGTATGTCAGCAGAGAGGACAGAAAAGGCAGGTGGGGATTTAGTTTGCCTTCAAATCAGGTTTTTGAATGTTACATCTAAAATATGTTTTAAATGATTTGACGTGACCAGTGCACGAGCGTCACGCTGCCCATAAAGCGTTTGTCTTCGAGCATCTTTGGGGTGTTTTCGGGGTGTGTGACTCTCCCTGTGGCGTGGTCACCGGCGAGCGGCGTGCGCTCAGGGTGATTACAGCGACCTGGCAATCGCAGGGCACAATAAGAAATCAGAAAGGCAGACAATGCTGGCTGAGAGCATCGCTTGTTGTTTGATTGTCTTTGCTGTTTGCGTTTCCACCTGTTTCAAAGCAGGAAGCTCGGAGGGATTAAGAAAAACACACTCTGCACCTGCGGCCTCGGCGACGGCTGACAGAGGGGCAGAAAGACGTTCAGACGCTGATGCGTGTGATACAAAACAAAGCACTTCACCGGCCTGTGCGAGCTCAGCCTGATGACCGGCTGTGGCATTACTGATCCTGGAGCAGCGACTGTGAACACGCCAGGTTTAAACTCCAGTCTCATAATTAACTCCGCTGATCGCTCGCAGCGCCGCTCGCTTTGTTTTCAGTCTAACGCTGCGTTTAGATTTAAGTAAATGTCTGACGTGTCCTGCGGACTTAAACGCACCGGCGGGTCTTCTCCTGAACACCTTGAACTCGGCGACCTCACAGATAAAAACACTAAATAAGAAGGGTGAGCGAGCCCCGGCGTCTAATTGCAGTAGAGGTAATCTTCATGAAAGACCACACTGCACTGTGTCCCCGGGGGTTTTTGTCTCTTATTGAGTCTACAGCAGCCTATCAGCTCCTACCGGGAGCTTAGTTCCTCCTTTCCTTCGGTGAATTGCCTCCAGGCGGCCTCGACTTTGTTCCTCTTGTCTCCCAGTGGAGGGATGACCTTCCCATCCCATTCAGGACTGCAGTCGCTGCCTATGTACCGGCGGGGATTGAAAACTCATCTCTTCGAGAAACATGTCACGTCCGTCTCTGCCCTACCTTCCTCTCACTCCTCCGAATCACACCTCGGTCTCCTCGTCTCACTGCTGTCTTCTCGCAGAGAACTTAACCTCATCCACCCGCACAACTCGCAAACCAAGCGTAAGCTGCGGTGCTGCTGAGCGCGCAGAGGTGAGTCGAGCAGGAAGAGAAAAGCTTTTAGTTACGATCACACTGATAAACAGCAGTCATGGAATTAAAGAGCAGATCGACACAATAAACCCTGAACTTGAGGTCCATTTACGAGCTGATTCCTGAGCTTTCAGCCACGTCTCCGAGCCTCTCTGGATGCAGCCGATGAAGGCTGAGAGATAAAAGATGCTTCCTTGTCATCCATCCACGCACGGTGCAGTGCAGCTCGTGGAGGAAAAAACCGGGTTTGTGCAGGTCCCCGGTGCAAAACAAAGGAATGAATGATGCAACGTTCACTTGGAGTGAAGCAAACATTCAGACTACACATGAGGCGCAACAACAGGATGGAAAAACAGGCACAGAAAGGAGGCGCAGAGCAGGGTGCTGACGTCCAACGTGCAGGACAACGGAGACAAAGTACTGCACACAAGTGCACGCTGTTAAAACAGTCTGAGGGTCCCTGAGGCATGAAGTTCAGACTGTTTTGTCCAAATTGATGTTTGCTGAGGTTTTTCTTTTTGTCTGCACGTCCAGCGAAAAGACAAAACCCAACAGTCCGTCTGTCCGTCCTCTGACTGCTGCTGTCTAAAGACCTAAACAACGCACAGGCGTGACCTCTGCAAACACACAGGACAGGAATTTTTTGGTTTGGTCTCAACTACGAGGTACTTATACTATATTGACTGCATCACTAAAAAGAGACTAAAATACAGTTTTCATTGACTAAAACTAAACGAAAACAGTCACAGATAATTCTGACTAAAATAATTCTGACTAAAATAAGACTAAAATGTTCAGACTTTCAGTCGACTGAAACTTGACTAAAAAGAGGATGAACGTGACTAAAACTAATAAAAACTAAAATGACAGCTTGACACAAAGACTAGACTAAAATTAAAACAGGCCTCCAAAAACAACACAACTGTCTACGGGAAAGTTTATACTGAGAAAATGTAGAATATCAGCGGACTCGTCGGTGGCTAAAGCCTGCTGAGGTTTACTGTTGCAGTGACTGATCAGCTCATTAAACCAACAGTCCGTTAATGTCACTGCAGTAATCCTCACCTCACATCTGTCGCCATTAGGTTGTAATTGTATATAACATGTGGAGGGGTCAAAGTGCAGCGCGGTGCTGCAGTCACGTACGCAGCTCGGAGCATGTTGTTCACGTTCCACTTGTTTAACTGCTGCTTTCCGTCTCCACTGGCACTAAAAACAAGAGAGACGGAGCGCAGATGGATCTGAGTGACGGCGAGGCTCCTGATATTAAAACACCCTGGAGTGCGGTCGCATTTGGAAGAATGTTCTGCCTTAAACACAAAAGTTATTGTAAGAAATAAGACGGCCAGAAAAGAGTCGATCCGGCAGCCAGTTCTCTTCTGAAAGAACCGCTGAATAATTGAGGAACCACAGCTTGTTTGTTTAGTCTATTGTCTGGATGGTGGGACTCTGACCTTTGGAGTCCGACGTGCAGAGAATACACCAGCTGTGATCTGTGCAATGGAGGCCGATTTGGAAATAAAATCTATTCTTTCTTCCCCTTTGCAAGAGTGCAAAACAATTACAAGCATGTAAACTACGAACATGTCGTGAAGAGTGAAGGCGGTGTGAAAACGGCCTTCTGTGGAGCGTCGGGGAACAAACGCGCTCGCGAACACAAATCAAACGCAGAAGCCGCGGAGCCTCTCTGCAGTGGATCTGTGTGGATTTGGTACAGCGGAGCTGAAGAGTGGCGCTGGGAGATAAGGAGGAGGCTCAGGAGAGACAAACGGAGGAGCGAGAGGAGAGAGGAGCAGCTGACAGAAAGCGCCGGCTGCATTATGTTGTTGCACACCTTGACAGGCTTTCTCTAACGCGGATGCCAGCGAGAGGAAGCGTGTGAAGCGAGGCTCTGGAGGGGAGTTAGGCTGCGAGAGGAAGCAGCAAAAAGTGTGGGTGTGTGTGTGTGTGTGTGTGTGCTGACGAGTCCAGCTCTGATAAACGGCGTGTCCGGGCTCAGCGGCGAGCGAGCGCCCACGCTGGCCATCGACAGCGCGGCGGCGTCCCAGCAGTCTGCAGCACACCGACTCGACCTTGACACGCTTTTACAGGAAGTTAACACATCAAGTATGAGAGTCAAACTCAGGAGGGAGTAAAACACGGTGGATCAACACGTTCCCTCAGGTTTAGCTGTTTTCCACCATCTTTGCTATTTTTAAAGACGAGCGGGTTGAAAAACAAGAGAACGGGTGGCAGCGATGCTGCGAAGCACCGCACACGCTGAGAGACGGCGCATCTGTCTCCGCACGCTCATTAGAAAAGTTCTTCTCTGTTCCCGACGGTCAAAGTTCATCCATTACGAACAACAAATGCGTCCTTTGTTGTCTCAGAAGCTGCTCGCAGCTCATCAGTAAAAGGCTCGTTAATGCACTGTGCTCGGGCATCATCTGTTTCCATGACAACAAATGGAGACCTGTGCCAAATTCATCACTCGTGTCTTCGTGAGTCACGGACAGAAGAGCGACGGCGGGCTTTGTACCCAAGCCTAACGCTGCAGTCTGGGTTTCCTGCTCTTTGCTCGGCTCTTCCAACCCCAGGGAGAGGGAGAAGTGAGGTCAGCTACCCAGAAAGCCTTGTGTTCAGGGGTCACTTCCTGTAGTCGGTTGTGATTACACTGTCACCTCTATCAAGCCACAGCTGAGCTCTATTACCGGAGGACAGAGAGGTGTATTTTCAGGTGAGCTGAGGCTGATGGAGTGCAGCCGGAGTGGAGAAGGCGTCGCTCCCAGTTGGCTGAATGAAAGGAGGAAACAGCAAACGCCTCAAATTAAAAACACCTGCTCCCAGCATGCTCTGTGAACGGCTGTCTCTGCCTGCACCTACACAGTCCTCCACGAGTCTTATTCGCTGTGACGTGAAGTCCTATAAAACACCTCTGCTGAAGGGCTCAGCCTGAAAGAAGCGACGCGTTAGCAAGCGGCCGAGGCGTCTGAAATCCACCTTACAGCATCAAACGCTCTCAGCAGGCGTCAGAGACGGCTGAAGGATCTGCAGTTTGACGGAGAGACTTGGAGTCCAGCGTCACTTGAACTCTGACGACGCAGCATCAGAAATCCAGTGCGTCTTCCACTGAGCTGGTTTTACGCTTTCTGGCATCCTGACAAACCAACATTCACCTTGTTTTAGCTCCGTTTTAGTCTCCACCACCTCCTGAGAAGAGACCAGGCTCCACTGCGCTCAGCAGACTGAGCTAACTTCATCTGTAACTGCAGATTACTTTCATCACCCGTTAATCTGCTGGTTATTTCTTCATACGCTGATGAATAGTTTAGTCTGATGTCTCTTTCCTTCTCGGTAAAAACTGAATATAACTCAGCTACTGGACTCCGTCACTTCTGAGGTTCTGACAGGTCTGCAGACGTAATCTCTGTTAATTAAAATCATTCACTTCATAAATTGCACTAACTTGCTGCTTAGTTCTTTAAAGAACTTTAAACTGCTTCTTTGCATTGTTCCCTGCTGCCATCGTCTCCTTCTCGCCGTTGATAATCTCTCTCATCATAATCATCTTTACGTGATAATTGCCATCTTAGCGTGTGCTTATCTGCCACTTTCTTCTCCCCTCTGCGTTCGAGGCCTCCTCTGACATCTCCTCCTCTGTCTTTTCCTCTCGCCGCTTCACCTCTCTTCTGTCCGAGCTATTTATATTTCCTGGCAGAGCAACAAAGTTCTTCGCCTGGACGGGAGTTTGGAGAAGAAAGGCGGCCGAGGCTCAAACTTCACCAGCTAATCTAATCTGGTTAGCTCCGGTCCAAGAAGACGCTCAGGACAATCTGTCTCCTCACTTCAGGTTTGTTTCTACATTTGCTATGAAAGGAAAGAAACCCAAACACTGGAATCATGTAAAGATAGATGATTAACGATCAATAATTCTTCTTCACATGGACCTGTTTCCTGGAGATGACATTTGTCCTCTGCTAAACACCAAAAGTTTGAACATATGATCCTCATGAAGGGAGGATTTACTGCAGACTGCATGGAGAAAAAGAGGAATATTTGTTGTCGAGCTCAGTGTTTGTAAGAATTCACCGTTCATGAGCACACAGGTTCGATTATCTGCCCGAAACAAATCACAGCTGGGCTGAATCTCCTTGGCTTCACTTTCACAATAATTCCTAAACTCATTAAATATCGAACTGGAAGAGTCTCCACTTAACTCATCAGCCTTAGAGAAGCAGGTGTTGTCCACCAATCAGGATCCAGACATTAAGCCTGTAAATTCACTCAACACAGGCTGCTGCAAAGACACCACGAAGCCTGATGAGGAGCGGTGCTTCACCCTGAGCTGTGCACATCACAAAACAACACGATGAGAAAAATGAAACCACGAGGGACCTTTAAATCTGTTGCTGACCACAGGATCCATTTCCTCCGACCAATCAGGAGCGAGTCAGGCTCGATGAGGGACGCTTCGTTGTGGCCGCGCAGCGTCTTCAGAGCAAATTACATTCTTCCACAGGTAATGAGCAAGTGACAGGATGTGAGGAGGCACGCTGCGGTGCATTCATCTAACGTGGAATATTGGCAAAAAAGATGTTTTCTAATCTGTTTTCCAGCCTTCAGATTTGCCCGTCACACTGCCGCTCTCTCTGCGAGGCGAGGCCGACGCGCCCAGCTCGGCTTTATTACCAAAATAAATAAGAGGTGGTGAAGAGACGGCGGCGAGGAGACTGAAGGAGGGAGGTTAAAGTGAGCCAAACTTCCAGAGTGAGATTGAGCTGATCGACGCTCTCCAGCCTCCTCTTCCCTTTAGCCTAAGTGGCGGCAGATTTACCCAACCCCTGTCTTGACTTGGCCCCAGTCCCCTGACACCTGGGCAGCAATAAAAACAGGTAAACAACAGGGAGGAGGGAGCACGCCAATAACAAAGTGGGACTAAAGGGGCTGTGTGACTCATTAAGTCAATAGCCCCTCAAATCCCCCAGTCTCACACACACACACACACACACACACACACACACACACACACACACACACACACACACACACACACACACACACACACACACACCTGTGGTTTATAGTGAAGTGGACTCCCTCAGCACCCCCGAGGGCAGGATGAGTGTGAGGAACTGATGAGTGGAACCAAACAGCAGAAATGAGATTCATATTGAGATGCAATAGCTTCATTTCCAGTTTAAAGGTGCAATCAGTGCAATTTTTACTGTCCCGTCCCCCAAAACTGGCCTGAATGTGGCGGCGGTGGCGAATTGGGGGGGGGGGGTGTTAGAGCTGCTGATCAGTAACCATGACGCAGGAAGATTATCTCCATTTCAGGTGCTGAAATTTTCAAAGCTTTCAAAAGTCTCAAAGCAAATCTCATCCGCTGTGCGGCTCGCTCGGCCCTCAGTCGTCTCAGAAAGCTCAAAAAACATCAGCGCTTTGTCCTCCAGTCGCATTCGGAAACACGTGTTCACGTCTTTGCCATCAGCAGACTCGTAAACTGTGAGGATCTGACTGAGATTACGTTTCTGATCACAGGAAAAATTCCCAGAATTCAGTCAAAATGTGGCGACACCTTCAGTGTTTGTGCTGGTGAATCATGGAGCAGCCTGACTGCTGACGCGAGGCGTGCGCTGACATCATCTTCTTTTATTTAAGGCGCATTGGATCGCACTCTGACATACTTCCCACCCGCTCTTCTCTCTGCAGAGCGTCGGACTCTGCAAACAAACCTGAACCTGATCCGCTCCAGCGACCGGCGCAGCATTTGGTCTAAAGCCAAACAACAAATTAAGATGTTCTGCTTGTTCGTTGAACATTTCCGTTATTGATCTGCACTAATTAGCTCGCAGGCTGACCCGTCCTGTGGAAACGCTCCCTCATATCATTAACTTCAGATGAATCTGAGATCTCTGATCGTTCAGACGTTAGATCTTCAGGGTTTCATCGGGTGTGATCTGATCAAACGACTGACTGCGGCTGCAGGTGTGAACGACGGCACAACAAACCCTCAACAAAACACACAAGAAACAAACGTCTTTGTGGTTTTGGACGGAGGCATTGAGAGGAGCTCCGTCACAGACGTGTTCTGGTCAGCTGACGACGGGACTGTTTGAACAGTTTCTTTTCTGGGAAACTGCACGTCGAGCTCGTCTTAAACTGACCCTGCCTGCTGTTTGCGTTTGTCCCGGGCTCGCCTCCTCACGGCGGGCTGCGCTGTGTACTCACCGCTGGAGCAGTCCAGTCCTCCCCAGCCGGGCTCGCACTGGCAGGTATCAGGGGACACACAGCGGCCGTGGGCGCACTCCTCAGTGCACAAGGCTTCAGAGAAACAAGAGGACACAGAGGTTAATATCAAACTGTCCGGACCTCCTCTTCATTCATCCAGACCAGCACCAGTGTGCCGCACCAGTGCATGAATCAAACTGGTTTGTAGATACAAAAACATGTCAAAAACATACATTTCTTCCAAAGTCAGACTAAACTAAGACAGCAATAACTTCTCTGTGCAACTGAAGGGTGTGAATTTCTCCTTTGTCAGACACAAAATATATTTTATTTGTGTTCAACGAGCCAGAAAAACTCAAACTTAAAGTATCATCACATCGACTGTCCAGAAATGACTGATTTTATGTGTTTGTTTTAACCTGCAGGAGGTTTTCTTGAGGGTGATCAAATCAGGATGAGACAGACGGTGTTAAGTCGTCGAAGGAGTTCGAAGAAAAGCTAATTTTTACGCAGCGACCTCGAACAGCACGTTCGCTGTCTGTTTATATGCTGTGTTTTCTCAGTGAATATTTCTGCCGTGACTTTAGGTTTTTATGTATATACTCTCAGCAAAGCAAACAGCAGCACTGCAGTAGGAAGTACTGGAAGGTACTGTGTAATGCAGTACTTTGTATTCAAAGAGCTGGAAGCTAAAATCCGCTTGTCTGGACTTCTTTTGTGCTGAGATGCTCCTCTGGTGAGACCTCAGGGCAGAAATGTCCTGTGACTGGAAATGAACAGAACCTCATGTTTAGTCATGTTTACACGCCGGCTGTCACCCAGAAGAGATGCAAGAAAGCGTGTTTATTATTTCACTTTGCATGTGGGAGAAACGACCTTCTGAAACGTCATTTTAATCCTCAATGTTCAGCTCTGTCACAGAGCCAGCCGGACGTGTGTTTGACCGTGTGTGTCCACGTTAGGCTGTGATTGGTCGAGTGGCCTGATGTGTGATTCTGAAGGCAGTCTTATTTTATGGTTTAATATCGAGGTGTTGAGTTTTTTGGAGCGGATTTCGCCCCGGGTCTAGCCCACCGTGCTGTCGGAGCAGTGTGCAGCCTGAGAGGAACAGCTGCAGACGGACCTGCAGACGGACCTGCAGACGGACCTGCAGACGGACCTGCAGACGGACCTGCAGACGGACCTGCAGACGGCACTCAGGGCTAAAAAGGTTCATCTCTCCACACGACAGGTAAAAAATAACAAGGCTGAGAATCATTTAATGTGTATTTTGGTGAGTGTTCTGTTAAAAAGCAGCTCGAACGGAACATGACAACAATATGAGGCTAAAGCGGAGCTCTTCGCTGCACAGATGCGACCAATCAGGCGGGAAAATAAACAAGATTTTAAGCAAACTGACAGGACGCAGGTTTGCATTTAAGTTTGTTAACACAGTATCTCCCAGAATGCATCTGAAACACACGTGCACGTGATTCCCGCGTGTTCAGACATCACACGTTTTGGTAGAAGGTTTTGTGTTTTGCGTGCATGCAGAAGGAGCCCATCCGTCATGTTCAGCCTCGCCTTCGCGGCTGTGCTGTGTCGCCCTTTCAATTGTTGGTGCTTTGACAAATGAACGTATCAACAGATGAACCTACGTGGAGTACAAATTGTGAGAGGCTGTTAATATTTATGACTCCGCCGACCTTAAAAAATCAACTGTGGCTGGATGCTGTGAGTCAGCCTGCTGATAGCGTGCGAGGCAGGTTATCTTCCTCACGCAGCGCACAGATAAGGCAGCACTGACATCTTCACTTTCACCTTAAGCTTCTGCAGCTGCTGTAATATTTCATCATGACACGACCTTACAGTTGAGAGCTGTCGCACACTATCTGAGGCTTCACGACCGGCGGCTCTATCACGCCGTAATAAACGACACAGAGCTGCCGCGTCGCCATCGATTAGCTCCGAGGCCAGAGGTGGGCACGACGAGGAGCGAGGAAGAGGAGGAGGGGAAAAATAAAAGGAAAAACATTAGAGATGGCAGGAAGGAGAGAGAGAGACAAAACAAAGGCAGAGTGAGCGACACACACACGCACACACACTTTTCTCTCCATGTTTAAAACCTGACCGTGAATCTGAAGACGTCACTCGCTCTGACTTCAAAGAGCAACGTGTAAAACTTCAAAGCCAGAATCACACCGAGATGACGTTAAATTCTGCAAACTTGAATATTTTACTTCCAGCGATGCCACGGCAGAAAAAGACATATCAGACAATGTCCTGTGTGTGCTTAGTAACAACGTCTCACGTGTGTCTCCACCAGAGGATTTACAGAGTAAGTCTGTGTACAAGTACACACTGAATTTTCTGTCTGAAGGATGTTTGACTCTGTGACTGAATCCTTACAGACGTGATGACGAGTTTACGCTCTTTGTGGAGAAAAATGTCCAGAAAATCAGCAAAAGGAAACATTTAATCCATCCGCTGCTGTCAGGTGAAAGTTAGGAGCTGCTGTGCCAAAACAAACAGTTTGGTGGCGCTAATTCTCCGTCTGGTGTCGTCACAGCTGCAGAAGAAGAAAGCAAGCCGGCGTGATGGCGAGAGCTGATCTCAAACGATGGAAATGTGACATCTGTCTTTATTTTCTTTAAGTACGATGTTTTTACTCTCCACTCTGCCTGTCAGCTGTGCGACAACATCAGAAAAATCGAATTATTAAAACGCATGCGTGCATGTCTGCCCTGAACGCTCACTAATCAACACTTTTTTAAACTCAATTTAAGCTGTGAAGTCCTGCTGGGAGCCGCGCTCTTTCTCCAGGTTCCATTTTTTACATCTCTGTTCAACAGCTGAAAAACAATGATTCAAAACAGGTAAAACCCATGAAAATGGTCATTTAAGCCATCGCGCTACGATGACAAATCAAAGCTTCGCCGTCGCCTGTGCCACTTTCTGACAGCGAGCAGCTGAACTGTGCCTACTGATCTGTTCTGTGAGGATGGCTTGTGTACAGCAGCATGAATACTGCATCGTACATCAGGTCGGGCTGTGCGGGGAGACGGCGGGCTGACAGCTCGGAGACTAGACGCCGCCGCTCTGCTTCTGTTTGTGGAGCTGATTCCTCTGCAGCAGAAGAAGGTGGAGTTAACGAAGGAGGAAGCCGCTTCAGCTTCGCCAGCTTCAACACGCAGCTTCTCCTGCATCACACGCGCTGAACAACACCAGCTGTGTTTTCAGGCGATGAGGTGTTTCTCAAAATTAGCACAAAAAGTGAAGTGCTGAGTTTGGAAAGTTGCTGGAAGTTTGCGAGCAGAGAGGAAAATGGCTGGAGCAGATACAGGACTTCCAGCGGCCTCGGTGAAGCTGGTTTTTATGGCGTTTTGGCCACAGAGGGGTCGTCTCTCTAAATTTATAGAGGCGGTGCGTTCACACTTTACAGGCGCTGCACACCGAGCGCAGGTCTACACTGGTGGAGGAGGGACTGAGGTAGAGCTCCTGCCTGCAGCACTGAAAGCTTTATGTCACATATATAATAGAAATATATTTATTATACACACACGCTGTGAACAGGACTGCTGCAAACACACAGGGTTCAGTTTGATGAGAGAAAAGTGTCACCAGAACCAGAGAAGGAGCCCTAAAACTGTCACAACACTGTTCAATATGAAGAATATTCATGTCATTATATAATTAAGAGTTCACTGATTCAGGTGGAGGAAGAAGAAAAAGAGGGAGAACAAGACGAGGAAGAAGAAGATGAGGAAGAAGAAGAGGAATAAGAAGAGGAGGAAGGTGGAGGAAGAAGAAAAAGAGGGAGAACAAGAAGAGGAAGAAGACAAGGAAGAAGAAGAAGACGAGGAAGAAGAGGAATAAAAAGAGGAATAAGAAGAGGAGGAAGGTGGAGGAAGAAGAAGAGGAAGAAGAACAAGAAGAGGAAGAAGACAAGGAAGAAGAAGAAGATGAGGAAGAGGCAGAAGAGGAAGAGGAAGAAGAGGAATAAGAAGAGGAGAAAGTTGGAGGAAGAAGAAAAAGAGGAAGAACAAGAACAAGAAGAGGAAGAAGAACAAGATGAGGAAGAAGAACAGGAAGAGGAGGAGGAAGGTGGAGGAATAAGAAGAGGAAAAACATGAACAAGAACAAGAAGAGGAAGAAGAAGAAGAAGATGAGGAAGAAGAAGAAGAAGAAGAAGAAGAGGAGGAGGAAGAAAAAGAGGAAAAACATGAACAAGAACAAGAAGAGGAAGAAGAAGAAGTAAAACAAGTAAAAGAAGAAGAAAAAGAAGGAAAAGAAGATGAAGAAACAGAAGTAGTAGCAGTAGCAGTAGTAGTAGTAGTAGCAGCTGTCGTGGCAGTAGTACGTGCAGTACGAGCAGCAGGTCGTCCTGGTGCGAACTCTGAACTTTACTTCGTTTGCTTTGAGGAAAACGACGGCTGAGGCGTTAAAGGAGCAGTTCGTCACTTTGGGAAAATGTGCTCATCTGCTTTGATGTTTCATATCGCAGTAACGCCGGCGGCCATTAGACTTTGAGTACACGCTCACACTGTGATCCTGATCTCTGCTGTTATCCATCACGCTCTGTCCTCGTGTCTCCTGTCCATCTCCACTGTCAGCTGTCAAATAAAGAGGAAAAAAACCCAAAAAAGACTTTGTCCTGATGAGGAGGAGGAGCGGCGCCATCATTCATCAGAAAAGAGTGCCGTCGCTCGAGACTCAAGAGGCCATTCAGCATTTAGTTTATTCCTGTTTACTGGTTTACATTGTGTTCTCAGCGTGTGGACTAAAGGGATTCAGGTCAGGTTACGGTCCTGGTTTCACTCTGCCTAACTGTGTCTGTCTGCCTCTGTCCGTCCTCTGACCCCGTCCACGGGCTCCACCCTCGGGTCGGTTATCTGTCAGTTATCTGTCGGTGTGGGTCGGAGGCAAACACAATGAAGTGAGGCGTCATCAGATCAGCCTGAACTTTTTAATGAGCTAACAGCCGTCAGGATTAGCAGTTTCTGCGAGTGCGCTTCTTTGTGCTATCCAGCATATTTTTAGAAAGAGGGAGAAAATGTCTTACAGGCCTGGATTTTAATAAGAGAGCCGACGACACACGCTCTTGTAATCCTGAAGGAGAGTTGATAAATCATTAAACGGGCGCCTAATCCTTTCATCCTGTGGATCGGAGCAGAAACAGCTACAAGGAGGATTACATCAGCGACGGCTACAAAAAGATTAATAGATATCAAATTAAATAATCGCTACCTAATTCCAGCTATTGTCTCGCCGTGCTGAAGCGGTCTGCAGTGCCCTTGAAAGTCTCAATCGGCTGCTGGAGGAAGAACGAGGGTGGAGGTACGAGCAGCGGCGGGCTCGACCGTGGCGCCCGACATCGACCTCGGCGTGAAACGATCAACTCTCTGCAAGGGTGAGACGAGCTCCTGATAGCTGATCAGATTCAGACCTTTCCTTCAGGATTTAATTAATCCAGGTGGTCGTTAAGGATGTGCGCTGATTAACGTCGCTTCCATTGCTAGCCGGCGCCAGAGAAGCTGCTCGGTTAAACTTCTTATTTCATGAATGCACGCATTTAAACTCCAGGATTACGTCTTTATGCTGCGCCGCGGGGCCTCCATCATCCTGTAATCTGCTGAAGTCTGACATATTTAATCTGTCGGGTCATAGCAACAATAAAGACGTGAAGGTGATGTGGCGCCACGCGCTGCTGCGTGCTGTGCAACGCGTTTTAAAACACAAGCAGCTGATGGTAGAGTGTGTTTTACAAACCAGATGTTTTTAACATCATAGGTCTGTTTTCTTACTGAATCTTCCATTTAAACGTCAGTGAAACAAGTCGTCCTACCGCGGGACAGTTCGTAGCTCTTCCTGGTGCTCATTGGCTAAAACTGTGGACAAATGCAGGCTGAAGACACGGAGCTGAAGACGCTTCAGAGGTCAATGAACGGGCGTTTGGTTCATCCTCGGTAACCTTTCATCAGACGTGTTGAGCGGCGCAGGAGGAAGCTCAATTAACGTTGCATATTTTTACATCGTGCTCTGACGCTGAACCTCGTGTGATCTGACAGCAGACGGGAAAGTGATGAAGTGAGCGTCTCCAGAATGCACGCCAAATGGCCGAGAGAGCTCTTCACCTTTCTGTCGCCTCCCTCACAGAAGCTTTATTTTAATCTGGACCTCCTCCAGCTTTTACAGTCGAGTCGTACAATGTAATATAATGAGCTGAACCAGAGACGGTTTTATTTAGAGTCCAAACTGTTTGATTTAGCTTCATGCTTCAACTGTTTGTGTCTCAGCTATGGATATACTGTGTGAGGAGGGTAAGCGATGGCAGATATTGACAGAAAATGAGGCGTTTAAGCTGCTGTAAATCTGAATATCACAAAGATATTTTGAAACAAGCAGAGACTATGAATGTTATTTGGCTTCACGGGTTCATAAAATGATGAATTTCTTCATAAAGAGACGAACACGTTAAGTGGACTCCAGAATTTCTGTTTTTGTTTCAGGAAGTGATGGAAAACCCCAGTAACTTCTATCAGATTTGCTGTGGAGGTGACGGGTGGCAGAGGTTACGCTGAGGGGGGAGGCCGTTAACGGGTGAGGCAGGTCGATGGGTGAGGAAGTCACAGACAGCCAAGCTGCTCCGGTTCAACGGCCAGAGAGGCGACGCAAACAGCATTCAGGATCCAGGACAAGAAAGAGAAGACAGAGCGGACGAGAATGAGAAAGGGGAGAAATTATCCTGACAAGAGAGAAAATGGCCTCAGGCTGAGATGAAGAATAACAAAAGCTTTCCTCCATCTGCAAGACAGCGAACTCCAACAAAGGACGGGCGCAATTTAGGGCGCTTACCGAAAAATGGAAAGTCTAGACGCGAGGAGAGCAAACGTAAGGCACCCTGCACAAATGTTTATTCAAGACGCAGAGACGAACAGGAAATGAAGAACAGGGGCGAGCTCACAGAGCGGAGGGAGGAGAGGAAGAGGAAAGCCCTCTAATCAAATCAGCAGCCCTCCTCCTCCTCCTCCTCCTCCTCCTCCTCCTCCTCCTCCTCCTCCTCCTCCGCTCGCTGTCGGGGAGGGAAACCTTTCAATTAGCTCAGGCCGCCATCGTCACAACAAAAGACCTGTCCGAGGCCCTTAATGTGAGCCGAGCGGGCGTCTCCTCCCGCTTAACGCTCAGGAAGAGGCTTCCGGCGATCAAACTACTCAGCCAACGGGAGCGGGAGGCTGTGTGTGTGTGTGTGTGTGTGTGTGTGTGTGTGTGTGTGTGTGTGTGTGTGTGTGTGTGTGGAGGCAGCATCGCACAATGGAGTCCAGGGGTATTTGTCTCGGTCCCCCGGGAAAATCTAATAAAGTTGTTTACAAGCAGATGTTGAATAAAGACACACAATACGCTCCTCTTCACCCCCCCCACCCCCCCAGGCAGCCCATTCACTCCCTCACTCCAATAAGAAAAAGCAGCGCCGCCCTATAGAATTTACCATCTAGGGTGGATAATTGATTTCTTCTGCTGGATGGAGGAACGTATAGCAGCATGAGATAAAGGGGAGGAACCCTCCTCCTCTCACAGGCTCTGCTCGCAGGCGGGCGGACGGACGGGCGGGCAGACGGACGGACGGACGGACGGACGGACGGACGGACGGACGGACGGACGGACGGACGGACGGACGGACGGACGGACGAGGAACGGCTTCGAATGAACGTCCCAACACTTGACCCTCGCCATATGAAATCCATCCTCGCTCTGGGCACTAATAGGATTCATTTCCACGGAAATGCTCAGACATGTCCACAAACAGCCGAATATACAGACACAACCTCTGAGAGACTACAGGCAACGTAAAAGGACGGCCTATCGTATGTGTCCTCGCACTACGTCCTCGCTGTGAGACGCTGCACAATGGCGTCCATGGTGGAACCTGTGAAGATGGGACATTTAAGAGAGTCAGATGTTGTTCAATTTCTGAGTGCATTCTGAAGTTATATTTTGTGGCCGCGTAACAAACTTAAGTCCATATTCAATCTCCTTTGAGCTCGTCTTTGGTCTCCACACGTCTCCTGAGGCCTCATGTCAAATCCGTGTGCGCTAGAGACGTATATCTCCACCACTGAGGCCGATTCTATACGCATCGCGATACGCAGCCACCGATACGATACATTAACGATACACTGAAGCCTCTGTCGATGTGATGCGATTCGCTCCTGTTCACGATACGATACGATTCAAAAATGATTTGATAACGATATGACTTGCTTGCAAAGAGATTCGGTTCGATATGATGTGATCCAGTTAGTTGTGGTACGAGAGTGTGAAGTAATCGATTTAACCACAGAATTTACCGATGCAGACAGGCTAGAAGAGATGCACCATAACTTCACCCGTAAATTATATCCGATGTGCCTTGAATCTACTGGCGCAGTCGCATCGCAAAGGTTTGTATCGGATCACCGATATGAATCGGTGAATCTCGTCATCCCTAGTATGCACAGAAGTTTCCACATGTGTAAAACTGTACGTGCATGAGCAACAAAACCCGCCTCGACTCCTCCCATAAATGACCATGCAAATGACCAAAGCACGCCCCTCGTGGCCAACGGCCAATCCTGCAGCAAGACGCCAGACAAACACTGAGATCAGGGTGCTGATTACTGAGACAGAGGAACTGTCCTAAAATTAAAAAAGCTAAGGTGTATAATGCAGGAATTTCCTAAAAAACATTACACAGACTCAAACAAAGGTAATCCGCTGCGGTCAGGACGTTTCAGGTGAGCGTCCCAGCCAATCACAGCTCTCCTAACAGCTTTCACTGTTGATTAACATTATTTTCCGCTAATTCACTGTTTTCCAACAGCACAAATGAAGTCATCTGAGAGCATGAATTAGTAATCTGCGCGCACGTTTTCTTCATCTGAGAGCACAAACCGTTAATCGATGATGCTTGTTTTCCCTCCGCGGTGCCTGCCAGGCTGTGGGTGGTACAAAGACCGAGCAGGAGGGCCCGAAGTCTGGCTCGTTAAGCCGAATGCAGAGTGAGTTCAGCGGACAGGAAGTCAGCTCAAAGTTTGTGTCACACGTCTGACACACGGCCGTCTTCAGAGTGTAAAAAGCTTCTGGTGCTTTGTTCACCAGCTCTAACGCTGAGCTTTCAGCTTGACTGCAGATGAACCAAACCCAATAAAAACAGCTGACACTGCACTGCGGACAGGTGGAAGTCAAAAAGTCTTTTCTCTGACATGAACAGTGAGTGAATCACACGATCGTGAGACAGCGGTTACACTCACACTTCAAGCCTCTTATTGTCCAGATCTGATGTTTTTATTGGGCTGTTTGAGAGCAGACGAGGACGAGGACGAGGACGAGGACGAGGACGAGGACGAGGACGAGGACGAGGACGAGGACGAGGAGAAAGAGGTGTGGAGGTGTGTGTGGACGCCTGGAGTGGAAGTCAACGGCTTCACACAAACACACTTCACCCAAACTTTCATGTTGTCAAGAGCTGCTTTTAAGCACAGCTACGTCTCCACAGAGAGACACTCAGTCGCAGAGGCATAGCCACATTAGGGCCAATGTGTGCCAGTGCCACTGTGATTGACAGCTGGCCCACCCTATCAGAAGTGCCCAGCATAAACTTGAAATTCAAGGAACGAAAAAATAGCCCATAATAATATCATATAAAATTGTGAGATCAATTTTGTTTCAATGAAGTATGATAACGTTAGAAATATTGACAGACATGCTCTGTTGGGTGTGTCAACAATCGCTGGAAGCTCGCAATGAATGCTAGCTGTTAGCTGCGCATTAACTGTTATGGCTTTGGGTTCAGGCTGTCTGACCGTTTATTTTGTTGTTGTTACATGTTTACAGAGCGCTCGCGATCGCCTACAATGTTAGTCTGACATACGTGTTTTTGCTCATATTTAGCTCAGGCTACTTTCTATGGTTCTCCTCTCCTCGGTCTTGACCAGCTGTTTGACAAGTCTTTATGTTTGATGTTAAAGTCACATGCATGCATGTATGTCGTGCCTTAAATTCCCCCGGGGATGAATAAAGTATTAATCTATTTATCAGTGGAGCCCATTAATCGTCTGATCTGTGAGGAAATCACGTGTTATTTAATTTTGGGACAATTGCTGTAGACCTACTGCCTATATCGGAATAACAAAAAAAAAAAAAAAAATGTACAAAATAGTGGCCCACAATACTTTGCAAAATTCCACCCTGTTGAAAAATCCTGGCTACGTCACTGCTCAGTCGAGACGAGAGATGACCGTTCAGACTGAAGTCACACTGCGAAACCTCAGACCTGGATCTGATCCAGAGAGGAGCCCAAATCAGAATTAAAGAGATCGGATTCTGTGCGACTGTCCCGCTAGCTAGCCTCCGCTCACACAGGTGCCGACGTGAGCCGACGGCTCAGTCAGCTGATGCCTTCAAAGACTCTGAGAGACGCCGTCAGATGTGATGAGATAAATGGACGCGTGAGGGAGGCGGAAGCGGAAACAATTAAGAAGAGAAGCTGAAGGCTGAGTTTCCACTTAAAGAAAGAGTCATACGGACGCGTCGCGTCGGCTCTGAGCGAACATCTGTCGCCTCAGCTGCTCCGTCTAATTGTCTGACGGTCTGTTTGAGGTAAGAACTGTGCTGCTCTTCAGATGGAAGAAAAGCAACTGCAGAGGGAAATATTGGTGTTTTATCTCACTGACCAACTTTTTCAAAAGCAGATCCAGCCCACACACACACACACACACACACACACACACACACACACACACACACACACACACACACACACACACACACACACACACACACCAGGGAACAAAGCTGAACTGCTGATAAGCTGAATGTGAAGCGATATCCTTGTTCAGAAACATAAAAACAGAGGAAGAATGAATCAAGGCAAGAAGACACGCCCGTTCAATCAAGGCATCATCACAGCGAAGCTTCTTAATGCTAACGTGCAGCTTCTGTTTCCTGCTTTTTCCGTCTGTCTGCGCTGATTTCAGATCCCTGTGTGGTAAAACTTTAAGCAGGAGTGGATCCGCTTTGCCGCAGAGGCAGATTGATCTGACTTTGACAGCCTAACAGCAGATATAGATAACTGTCTGGCAAGTGAAAAGATAACGACTGAGATTGAATCACTGTTCCGCAAGACACGCTGCAATTTTAACAAGGCTGGATACTCTGTGTGTATCAAGTGGAAAAAGTTTGGAAATAACAATGCAGATGACAGGAAAATGATTTTGTTTGTTGCAGAGACGTTATGCAGAGCACACGTTCCCCTGTGGTGGGAATATCTCACATCCAGCTGCATTCTGGAGATAGCAAACAACAATGTTTTTTATTGCCATTTGATCAAACCAAATGTGCACTTGCAGCACTTTAAGAGCACCCCGACTCCAAATGCGTAAGAGGAGAGCGACGTGCGTAGGCTTTCTGATGAAAAAGTCCATTTTTCGTTTGGCCCTCGCGTCATTGTTATATGATACAGCTCAGATCTTTGCTGCTGTGAAAAGCTTTGTGCCCTCCAGCAGCACAGAATCAAGCATTTAACAAGACCATTATATAAGATAACGTGTTCCTGAGATGCATGTCTTATAAGCTGCTGATTTCAGACCTGCCAACTTGTACGCATTTTGTGTAGCAAGTACACAATCTGACATCTAAATACGCTGGTTCGACTCGCCCCTCGAAGCTACGCAAAACGCTGCAGACGTGAGTTCTGTGGCAAACGTGCACGTGCGGTACTCATGTCTGACAACACCAGTGCTGTGCCTGAACGACAGCTCATGAACGCGTTCATATTTTGGGCGAATGGGGTTATTGTTAAAGATTGTCTCCTTTTGTTTTCTTTGCATTTTGCATATAGCTCATATAGACCTCCTGAGGTTTTTTCCTCTCTTCTTATGTTTATTATTATTATTATTGCTATTATTTTTTTTTTTTTTTACTTATTTATGAGTAGATATACATCTTTTAACATCACTCATTTATTCACTTTTTCTCCTTTGGTTAAATTTTACTTAACTATTTATTTATGATGACTATGATTATTACCATCATCATTACTATTACTATTATTACTATTATCTATTCATTTAATTTATCCCTTTGTTTATGATTTATCTGCATTTGCCTTTTCATATCTGTTCTGAATTTTTTTCCTTGCACTGACTGATCATTTTATAATCAGATCAAATGACTACGGACCACTCTTCTCCCCTCAGCCTCGTTTCCAGCTGCAGCAGCTGTTTCCGGACCAGGAGCTCTGATAAAGCTTCTGAACACGCAGCAGACGGACAAACAGACAGACGGACGGACGGACGGACTGACGGACTGACGGACAGACGGACAGACAGACAGACAGACAGACAGACAGACGGACGGACGGACGGACGGACGGACAGACAGACAGACGGACGGACGGACAGACAGACAGACGGACAGACGGACAGACAGAGACGGGCTGACGAACGCTCAGCAAACAGAAAAACATTCTGCTGTGGAGAGTCGAGTGTGTTCACAATAAGTAAATAAACAGTAAACAGATTACCAGCGAGCGTTCTGGTAACACCTCCTTTCAAACGCCTTCTTCCTCACGGCTGATTTTGGTCCTGATTCTTTAAAAATGTCTGCTCTGCTCTTGTTTGAGTGCGTTCACAGTTTGACGGCAGACAATCAGGGACGTTTCTCTGTGTGCGTGCGATGAAACCGGATTTGAATGTTGTAGTTTAAAGACTGTAATCTGCCCCCCGGCGTACTCGCTGTAGCTGCACGTCGTCAGGCAGGGCGAGAAGCAGACCTGCTGAAGATCTTTGTTAACCATTAGCTCCGCTGCCGAGCCTCTACCTGGGCAGGTGCTGCACCTTACAGGTAGCACAGCGAGCGCAGCGTGACTTCAGACGTCTGTTTGGCTGCGAACTGAAAATGTGCAGAAGGGTCAACACTTACGAACACACAGGTTTCCGCTTTCGTAGAAGCCCGGGCAGCACTGAGAGCGCCGCCTGTACATGGTCCTCACGCCTCGTCTGTACGCCGTCTTGTAGCTGATCCTGTGCGCACACACACACACACGCACGCACGCACGCACGCACGCACGCGCACACACACACACACACACACACACACACACACACACACACACACACACACACACACACACACACACAGAGTGTAAACATGACTTGGTTGGTTGCTCACTGAAATCTTTATTTGTACTGTGTTTTGTCTTCAGGTCGTATGTCCACTAAGACGTTACGGTGACATTTACCAAAAAGCAAAGCAGCGGTTCACACCATGGTGCTGTAAAGAATGAGGCCCTGTAATAACATACTAAAAATGCGCTCACATCACTACACTTCTTAAAGACACTTAAACGTTTAAGGGAGTTTCTCCCACTCATTCAAGGACGCTGATGTTGTCTGACATTTCAGCTTAAGATCAATGACTCAGCTCTTAGCTGGAGGAGCTAAACTGGTGGCTATAAAGCTTAATGTGGTCATTAAAGCCGATATGCCGACGGTCGCTCATCAAAATGACCACATCAGGCGGAGCTGAAGTGCTGCTGTCGGGTAGTAGACACCAGTGACTGACTGCCTCTGGGCCTCAGCAGCAATACTGTACACAGTACAACATGTATGTTTGACTCACGGTGAGGAAGACGTGAACGGGCAGGACAACGTCTCTGAGACGAAGACACGCCTATGTAAGGTCCACACTTGTCTCTTTCAAAGAAGAACTAAATCCAAATACACACCAGGTACACAGTATGTAGTACTGTATAAGTAGTACGTACATACAAGTGTGTACACACAAACACTAAAACAGTCGAGAATATAATCAAAAATATGAGTAACTTATTTATTCCTTCACAGGAATAAATGTCCCTGACTTATAGAACTTATACATCTACAGAAACCAGTCTGTCCCAGTTCAGAGCTGGGACAGAAACCAGTAAACCTGGACATCCGCAATGACCTCTGACCTCTTCATATAACTCAACCTAATGAGCGTGACGGCAGTGGACACAGTTTAGTGGACTGCGTGATGTTTGCTGCTTTGAGAGGAGAAACCAGGAATAAGAATCTGAATTTTCAGTTTTTGGATCAAGTCTTTATCGACACATATTCCTGAGTACTTTACACAGGAATACTGTGTGTACTGGAGTAGGAACATCTGTGTTCTGTTGAAATCCAAACATTTTGCCTTTAAATGATTATTCTGGAAGTCATCAACCAGCAGCAGTGATGTGGAGAAGGCTGTGTTTGACTAACAGAAAACTAATGAACAACAGTTTGACTCGTGAGGTTCTGGGACTTTCTTCGTTTTACATCACAATAAATTGAGCCCATTGAGATTCTGGAGTGTCGGTCAGACAAAAGGAGAGATCTGAAGGCGTCACTTTGGACTTTTATAGACTAATTTAAATGAAAAAATAACGAGGACATTGAACGACGTGACAATAACCATCAGTGTAGACCAGCTCCGTCCTCACCTGTGTCTGGTGCACTTGAACCAGTTGAGGATGTCGGTGCAGCGGGTGTAGTAGACCTGGTCAAACGGGTGGGCGTAAGACTCCTGCACAGTCACTGCGTAGCTACAGGGCGGAGGAAACGAGCACAGGTGAACAGATCAGCAGGGTTTGCTTCAAGGTTAATTCCTCTCAATGGCAGCGTGAGAGCAGGTCATCATGTTTCTAATGAGTCTAATACACTTCACCCAAATTTCCCCTCAGTGGGATCAATAAGGGACAATCTTCTTTAATCTTAAAAGCTGAAGATCACAGCGGTAAGTTCTTTTTCTCTTGATGTTATCAATCAATAGCACTTCCTCTAAAAGCAGACGATCAGGAAGTGAAGCTCTGAGGACGCCGCGTGTCCCCGTGCCGCCATTCCTCAAATCTAAAAAGTCTTTAAAAGCCATTGATTCTTCGGAGCGCTTTAAAAGCTTTCACTTACTCCAGGATTTTTAAGAATCCCGGCAGAACTTTGAGCGTTTGTCCTCAGCGTGTTTTCTCGTTTGAATAAAGCTCGCTGAACCGAGTCTAACCTTTAGCAACAAGTGAAAACTGTAACCGTCATCGGGGCTAACATCCATTTCCACAAATCCCCTGATTACACTGAGAGATTATCGATCAGAGCACCTGCAGCGAGCCGCTCTCATCACAGATGACATTGTGCTTTTACTCTGCGCAGCACTGAGTGGTGAGACCACTCAAGCAGTCACATTAGCATCGCTCTGAATTTATGGCCCCGGGATGTCCCCTGGAGTAAACCTTTTCCCTTTTGCTTTTGATTATTGGCAAACACTCAGTCTTGATTTGTGGCAGCGAGTCCATTAGTTCACTGCGGCGTTATTTCACTCTGAATGCCGGAGAAGAGACTGAACTGGGAAGACTGACCTCTCCCAGTGGCTGCACACGTTGGGGTCGTCCGGATTGAGCGCCGACGCCGGGCGGGTCGAGCCGAGCAGGCCGAGCCACAGCAGGGCTAGAGGGGAGACCCCACCGGCCCTCATCGTCCTCTTCCCTCCGTCCTTCAGGCGCAGAGAGACACAGCGAGGACAAGACTTGGCCTTCAGATGGCTGCACTGTTGAGACATGGATCAGATAAAAGGACGACTATCACCCAGAGTAAAGATCTGCAAAGCAGGAAAACACTGCTGTGTGAGAACAAATCACAGCGCCGGCATCACGGCTCGAAGGAAAGAGGGCAGGCGTTTGTTTGAAACCCTAAAAATAATACAGAAAGGAAAAACATGGAGGGAAAACTTTCAGTGTGATTCCAAAAATACAACAACGGCACAGCCTTTCCTTTAAAACGGACGTTTTTTATACAAAGTGCACCTGAGCCCGGCGTGCTGATGGCCAGTGGTGCAAAATAACTGCATTTACTCAGGTACTACACTTAAATACAGTTTGAGGAACTTGTACTTTACTTGAGCATTTCCAATTTCTGCTACTTTCTACTTCTACTCCACCACATTTAAGAGGGAAATAAAATACTTTTCAATTAATCATTAATCATTAATTGACAATTAATCATCTCAAGACCCCCCCAGGTTCATATTGTGACCCTCTGGAGGGACCTGAGCCGTAGATTGAGCTCCACTTCAACCAGCAACAACAGTAAAATACTGCTTACACACTGCTGTGTCAGTATTAACCACCTGATGACGTCATATATAGTAATATATGAGCTACTTTTGGTACTCTTCCAGTATCTGAGTATTTCTCCGTGCCAGCGTGGGGCTCGTGATGTCGTAGCGAAGGAAACCTGCGTAAAAAGGAGGAGTGCAGGCGGCCATGAAGCAGCAGGTATGATGCTGAATCTGTGTGAGTCAAACAGCAGCAGGTTGTGGAGGAAATCTTTTCACAGGTTTCAGGTGTTTACAGAGACAGTACAGTGCTTTACATTCAGATCAGGCCCTTCAAGCCCTGGAAATGTCTTTATTCAGAAGGTTGGGTTTTCCATCCATCCATCCATCCATCCATCCATCCATCCATCCATCCATCCATCCATCCATCCATCCATCCATCCATCCATCCATCCATCCATTATATTATACATACACAGTATATATATATATATATATATATATATGTATGGCTCCGCAAACAATCAATACTGTGGCATAAATACATTGAAAATATTGCATTACTCTTTCACTTAAATACATCTCATTTCATCATAGAGCCACGATCCAATTAGATGTGAGAGCCCGTCCACTCATGCTCCACATGAAGGTGGTGGTCTGTGGGGACCGGCACGGGGACGGACTCCACAAACGACAGATGACTTCTTCGATGGCGGCGTGGCTTCTGCCGACGAGCAAATTTCCCCAAAATGATTTGTTTTAGGATCCAAAGCTTGTATGAAAATTAGTGCTGTCAATCGATTCAAATATTTAATCGCGATTAATCACACAAATATCATAGTTAACTCGCGATTAATCGCAAATTAATCGCACATTGTTATCTATTCTAAATGTCCCATTAATTATCATTTTAATACTCTTATCAACATGGGAAAGTGGATAGGCTTTCTTTGTGCAAAGGTTTTTTATTGAAAACAACGTGTAGTGTTTTATTTCACACTAACATTCTCACTTTGAGCAGTCGTTCACATTTGAAGCAAAGTCTCACACAATTTAACACTGTCAATAAACAGATGACAGAAAATAAATAAATACTTGGTTACGAAAAAGCTCTTCAACAGCACTTTCTAAGGGATCAAAACAGAGTGATACAAGATAAAGTTACAAAGTGCACATCATTGTAAACTAGGACTCAGCCTATAGTTCAGTTAAACCACGGCTTAAACGTTCCTTTCTTAAGTTTCCTCTGAACATACAAGCAGTCAGACTATAACACTCTTCTGTTTATTCACCAGAGGCTCATCAACGCAGCCTCTTATTTCTCTCCAGAAAGAATGAACATTACTTGTGTATGGCTGCAGTCAGCTTGTTCTTGGTTGTGGTATCCATACGCCTCTGTTGAAAGCATCCATTGTCGCCTGGTTTTGACGAGGAGGCGGCGGAGAATTCGCATTCGCCACGTGTTTGGCCATCAAGTGGTGTTTCAGACTGGATGTGCTGTGGTGATAATTTAGTTCACACCAACAATACACAGATAACTTTGGTCTTGTCAGTCGAACCATCTGACAACTTTTTGAAACTAAACTTTCCATTCAGAATCTTGTTCGCATCATTTCGGTGTTTCGCACTTGACATCCACACAAACCGGTAGCCTACTCTTTTACAGCTAGCAAGCAGGCAAGACCAAAACATGCATGGGGCGTGCCTATTGTTTTGTTTCTGGTTTACAATCGGATCCTGTAGTTTTTGTAACATTACTAGCAGTGGCCACAGCTTATAAAAACCTACAAGTTCACGAGGTCACAAAGAGCGTTAATCGCGTGATAAAAAAATGACACCGTTAAAATTGATTTGCGTTAACGCGATATTTCTGACAGCACTAATGGAAACTAAAAAAATGTCTAAAAGGCATGAGAGAGACTGTCGTCCTCTATTAGCAAAAACTTCTAGCATGTGGAAAGTGTTCAGTGTGTGGGTAGTTAGGGAGCGGGTGTAAAGCAGCATGGGAGGAAAAAAATGTAATTACTGTGATTCACATGAGCGGTGCAGAGCGAACGTTGATAATAATGAATGAGAGGAACTAATGAACGAAAAGTGATCCAAGCAGCATCGTTAAAAACAACATCAGCAGGCCATGTCACCAATGGGGGGCGGTGGCTGAACTCAAACAGCAACAGCGAAACCACACAACCAGGGTGGAAATATGGAGATTTCCTGAAATGTGAACAATATAACACCTGATTCAGAAAGCATGAAACCTGTGCTCGGAGCACAGGGAGGGCGGCTGAATGCACGCCAGGAGAAAGGAGCGCGGCTGAAAAGTTGAAATCTCCTGTACTCTATGCAAATAAAATAGCAGGGCACGCACTGCACCGCTGAGAACGCCAATCAGTAAACGCAGCTCTGCAAGCAACAGCTCGATGTGGGGTTGTGTGTCTGACACAAGCAATCTCGCTTCCTCAGAAATCACTCGCTGCTTTACATAAAGGTTAGCTGCAGCAGCACAGGCAGCAGCGGGGGGACATCATGTCTTTTTTTTTGTCTCCTCACACTGAAAAACTGCTGAATCTCAAAAGAATTCACTCATCAGTTTTTAGCTTCGTTGCTTTATTGTCATTGTTGCATCAAGCGCCACCTTTCTGGCTTTGAAGCGAGGTGGGAATTTGAGGCCACGCAGATGGAAATATCTGGCAAATCATTACCAAAACCTTTTTTTTTTTTCAGCCTCAGAGGACAAATATCTCCATTGAGGCGCCTCCATCTTCAAACTGTTTGCACAATGAATGTTTCCTGGGAGTGTTGTTGACGGCAGCTGTGGGCATGACAGTGACATAAGAGTCCTCGGCGGACCGATTCCTCATGCCATCGTGCCAATTCAGCAGCGCTCGACCTGACAGCCCTGGAAAATCACGGTGATGATGAATAAACCCCTGAGTGACAGAGGCAGTACGAGCCAGACTTTTCCTCCCACACTGTCCCGTAAAGGAATGACATTATGATGTCCATTGGAGGACAACTGGTGGAATGTTCTCATTATGTGTAATGTGAGCGAGGCCATGAGGAGACAAGCTGGATGTTTTCTTGTTTGTCTTCCAGGTGTCTGCTGTGTGGAGACAGGCTGCAGATAGGTATAATTAAGCTGAGGCAGTGAATCAGCCTCCACGTGAAGAGTCGACAGTGATTAAGAGCTAAGTTTGACAAAAACAACTGAACCGCTCGCTGACAAAACTGTGAAAATGTTAATAATTACACATTAAAGTAGACAGACTGATGCACGTGTGATGCATCGAAGCTAAAAAGGACGTCTCAGTGTTTTACAGCTCATTTATGAAGACTTTTGTATCACTTTATTTATTCTAGTTTGCCCTCATAATTCTTCCACATTCAGAGATCATGCTTGAAAGGAGTTTAGCCTAGCTTAGCGAAGGCAGGAAGCTAGGGGAACCAGCTAGCTTCGCTAAGTCAAAGGTGGGCTACGAACAAACAGCTCTGAAGCGTTGTGGGTTTAGCTGGTTAGCTGACACATTTAAAATAGCTCTTAGGCTATCGCTGCTGCCAGTTACGTCTAAATAACATCTGATGTCAATGCGAACACAATCAATTCAGCTAATTCAAAAGCAGCTGAACTGCTACGCACATGCAAGACAACTGAAAAAGCTAATTTACGATGTTCAAATGCTAAACAAGTCCTGACGTAACGCTGAACATAACCAAGAACCAAAAGTATTTCCCACAATGCTCAAGTGTTTCTTTAGGCTGAGAGGAGTTTAAGTCAAAGAAGTACTTCTACATTTTGTACAGCCAAGACTCAAACAAGGAGCATGTCCAGAGATAAAAATTAGATCCGTGGTTCCCAACCTGTGATCTCTGGCACCCCCAAGAGGTTACCAAGATTATATTCGTGCACATTAAATTTATAAAATCCCAATAACACACCCAATTGGATAAGAACAAAAACCTACATTTTTACATATATTTTTGCATATTCAAGGAAAAAAGGTTGGGAAGCACTGGGTTAGATTAAGTTTTAAGTGATAGAACGACTCAAAGCTAATGTCGGTCAGGAATCAGACACAATGTGCAGCTTACCTCGAGCAAAGTGAACGCGATGGATGGTAATCTGACGTGCAGCTGAACTTTAGCAGGAGACCCCCAGTGGGCAGCTGGAGCTCAGGACCTGAGTTCAAGACAGAGAGGAATAATACACTAAGAACAAATACACAGTGTTACCATGAACACACACACGCCGGTCTTTAAGGGATTCAGATGAAGATGATTTTCTGACTGCTCCAGAGCACTAAATGACCACAGTGTGTCTGCAGACATTGACAGAGTTATTGATCAATAACTCCTCGTAACTCCATGACTGGAGCAGATCATTATCCCCGTTTCTCCTCACTGCTGCTGAGATGGTGCACATTTCCAGCCCACACACTGTGCTTTCCCCCAAATGTCGCACTCCAACGACGTCTTGATCATCACCTTCTAGTTAGACGCACCTGAGGACACCGAAACTGCAGAGAACTCACTTCTTCAAATTAATTCAATTTCAGCACATACAGGTAGAAGCTCCATCTGATATTCCTTAGGATTAAACCGAGAGATAATTCAGAGCCATCAAACATTCAGTCAGCAGTGGTTTTACCTGAGCTCTGCCATATTTTATCACTGCACTTCATGAAAAATAAAGCAGCTCCACAATGTGTGCGTGTGTGTGCGTGTGTGTGTGTACAATACGTGAACGTGTGCCTGAAAGTACATTTCCATTCGTGTGCAAGTGTGTGCTTTGTGCTGTTTCTCATAAGCGGCAACTCACAGCGACGGGAAATCAATAAAAACACTGTTATTGTTAGTCAAACAATTTTTCCCCGACCCTGATGAATGTCTCAACATCAGGGCTTTGCAGAGCAGAGCTGTCAGACGGTGAGCTTAGACAGAGCTGCCATACAGACGCTGGCATTACGAGTTTATAGGGGAAGAGGATATGATGTATTACAGTGAACGGAGGCTGCTAAGCTGAAGTAACCCTATTAAAATGAACAGCCAGGAAGCAATCAGATCAGTGGTTTCAGTAAGAAAACACCCATTTCTTAGAAAGCAGTCATCCTATTTCGGCTTGGCGTCACACAGGATGAGAAAAGCACTGGTATTTTGGATATTATGCTACTAAACAGGGATCGCACTGGATTTACAGCTTAAAACACTTTAAGGTATCAAACCTCAAATCGTTAAACTATACAACATCTATATGTACTGATTCATCAGTGTTTGGACCACGACGTTGAACTGATTCTTACAGAAATGGTTAATCACTATAACTCTACTTAATTAGGTCTACTGTGTTTTGTGAATACATGTGTACAGACTTGTCTCTTTTCCCAATTGATGAATTATATAATTAAGCAATACATCATGACAGACCGTGATATACACTCATTATACCACATTAAACCCCCTTAGCGTGGTATAATGAGCGTATATCACGAACTGGAGTGGTGTATTGCTTTTATAAAACAGTTACCAATAATGGCAATATGAAAGACGAATACACAATAATTTTCATGTAGTTTTTAATTAAACAGAAATACATATTATCTAATAAAATAGCCCCTGCTGTGAAAAAATAGTCCCACCTCTCCGCACGTTAGCTCTGCATGTCATCTATTCCTCGCCTTTTTTTCGGGAGAAAGTCACTGCTCAATCAACTGTACCATTGTTAACCCTATCCAGAGGTGAAAGTGAACCTTAAACATGTGAATTCAACTAATTTAGTCTATTTGTTAACGTTGTCAAAACACTGCAGCAACTTTTTGCTACCTGCTGTAACAGTTTGTTGTCATGGATACATTGTTGCTTCTCTGACAATCAGCCCCGTAATGTAAACATGCGAGGCCCCCCCGCAGTTAACCATGAGCGAGTGGTCCGGAAGAATCCACCCAAAACCTCAATGAAGGAGAGTTTTTTTTAATAGTTTTAGCTTTGAGCGATCACTGACTTTATTAAGCCGACTATATGTGACATCGTGGCAGGCACCTGGAGACGCAGCAGCGGCATCTGAATCTCATGACTTTAAAAGCACCAAATTACTTGCCTTAACAAATTTCATTAGTAAATAATGTGAAGAATTGTAAAATATCATTTCCATGAGGCGGTTCAATCAGACAGTGACAGATCAGCCTACAGAGGCCTGAGTGTCATCGTCGCTGTCGGGGTGCTGATCCTGTGACTGTCATTACACGGGAGCTGTCCGTGGTACTCCGCTGTTTGACTCCTAATTACTCATTTTTTGCTCATTTTTTTGAATAGTAGCTGTGGTTTACGCTCATTATATGACACTTAACAGCCAATCAGATTGGCGGATTTCACCTTTCCGTTTTATAATGCTGTTTGTAGCACATCTTATGTCTCTTATCCGCTCGACCCCCTAACGATACGATACGTGTTGGTAATGGCTACATGAACGCAGGCCCATGTGCTCATTTCACTGTGGCCTTTAATTTTAGATCATTGTCTTTAAGGTGGTAATCTGAACATTTCTGGAAAATACTCCAAAAGGTTGAATGGTTAAAACTATGCAAAGACGGAAATGTTGACGTATTCTCTCAGTCATGTTTTGTGATTGTGTCGAGAAAGGCCAACATGTTCAACGTGTTGCTAATTGTAGTGTTTAGTGTGCAGTCAGCTCTTCAAACACCTGAAACCAAAGACATGATAAATGGTTTTCTAAGACATAAGATAAGAAAAGACAAGACATGGTCCACCTGCATGGAGTCAAACCCACTGAGGGTCAGAAAGTGGAAAGTGGAAAGTATCTTGGGACCATTAGTGACTCAAAACTGAACTTTGAAGTAAACTGTGAAGCCGTGTTTGTTTGGTTTGAGGTTTACTGTCGGCGACCAAACCACAGTGACCTTATTGCATTGTGCTGTTACTGAGGCGATTTCATTCTTTCCTTCTGTTTGGAAACCTGTCTTTAAAGTATGGAGGCTGATTTACACCAGAGAGTTACAGCAGATAACCAGCTCGATTTTAAACAGCGACTGCTGACGATGTCCAGCCTCGTCCTGGACAGAGGTCTGTGGTCCCGAGGTGTAGAACAAAGAAATATGTTTGATCCAGCGGCCATAGATCAGACCAACAGAGCGACACTGCACAGAAGCTTCAGAGTTTTATTGTTATTTTTTCCTCTTTTTAAGTCCTGATTACTGGAGTGTTGACTGAGTTTATCACGTTTATTTTGTGAAACATGTGTCAAGATGGACGCCTTGTCGACCGCAAACCAACAGGTACAAATAAAGAAACCTCAGTTTGAACCTGCTTTCTGAGGGACTTCACACAGACAAATGTGTTCCAGTGAAAATGACGCTCAGTCCGTTAAAAAAGGCCATAAACAAACCCAAAAACAGTTTTTCAGAAGAAACAAAAACAAACTTTGCAATTCAGTTTGAAATGTTTTTCAATGCCATTGAACACTTGTCCTGTTATTTTGTGAATGTAAATGTCAAAAAAGTAAAGGTGGCTCTAAATCGTGCTTTAGAAAAGCACAAAAAACCAAGACCCTACGTGTCCAGACAGCTCGCAGGCTGGTGCTAAGGCTGGGTCCTTATTGCAGCAACCCAGAGTCCTTTGCTGCATGTCATAAGTGGCCGGGGCCCCCCCAACCACTTATTTACAACAAGGATTATTGATAGGCCTGGGCTTTCAGGGACCTCTGTTGGTTCCTGGACCTCAGTTTGAGAACCACTAATCTATTTTTTCAGTATTTAACTCAAATGAACCCAGAATTTGTGCATTTATGTGTCCAAAAAACAAATTTTTGCAGCGTGCACGGGTGGGGTGGGGGCCTCAGGGATTTCTTGCTTGGAGCCTAAGACCCTAACCCTAACCCTGACCCTCTCTACGCTCCTGTCCTGTCTCTCTTCAGCTATTAAAAGAAGAAAAACGACCAAGAAAACCAGATATTTACTGGAAATAATGAAGAAAATACTTTCACTGCAGCTAAGGAGGAGAAAACGGGAAAAAAAGGGGCACAAATCCACCAGTGCAGCTTTAATTTACTCGACTCAATACAGCTCCCTGTAACAACTTACTCACTGCACGTCACAATGGACATATCTGTCCCATGGGCTGCTTCTGTAATGAATGCTTAGCAAAGGTCATCGTCCCCCACAGTTTAATTAATCGTGTCGATCGCAGTTTTTTCCCACAACAAGCTGATTCTCATCCACGGCCAGGACCAAACTGTGTCCACGCAGTGTGGCTCTAGAGCCGCCGCAGACTCTGCAGCCATGCAGACCTTTAATATGTGACTCAAGGCTTCATTGACCAGTAGGCTCCCCTGTGGCCAATACTCAGCTCCACAGTGATGGAGAGTTACAGTTTGCTGACAGGAGAAAGAGACCAGTCGATCACCTCGGCGGTCTCCCAGGGCTCTTTGGTAATCTAAACTCTGAAATGATGGCAAAGCAGCGTGAGGCTCGCTGTAACTGAGCCAGCGTAAAGGGCTGCTCCTGTCAAACGCACTCAAATGCAACCAAATATGTGTTCAGTGATCCTTAACTGTTAACAGGATGGGGCATAAGTGGGTCAGCGTGCCTCAGCAAGACGTTAAAATGCTTTATGTGTTTCAGCAACAACAGACTCCAAAGAATGAATAAATTCATTAAAAGGTTTATCAAAGGAATATGACACTACCTTAGATGTGTGGGAATCACCATCCTGTTATCTTCAAACATATTCAATAAATGATGAGCATGTCAGAGCGCTGTTTTCTTTTCCCACAACCAAACCTGACACTGACACGGAGCGTATTTCACAGCTAGACGATGACCTTTAGCAAACACTGAAAACAAACCACTCGCTTGTAGAGTGATCTGAGTAATAGAGACACTAATATTTCACTATTCAACACTGTTAGGTCTTCACTTAAGCTCTACATGAGCTGACTCGCCACCACCACGAGTGCAAGGCTGTGGTTAAAAAAGCCTGGCAGCAGTCGCGAGCGTCTGTGCATGAGCAGCTGTTATTACATTGATGGCGTTAGTGGACCATAACCTCAATGATCCATACGAGGCGGCCGCTCTCGGCACAGTGTCTTTAAGAGCTACGCTCAATTGGCAACGCACCAATCTGTGAAATCACCCTAATCCGCCCATTCGCCCTTCATCTCGCCGTGATCAATGGTCACCTATGGGCGAAGGGGAGCTAAGGATGGAGGGATGGTATTGATGGCCATGGAGCCCAGTCAATATATTGATCACTTAAGTCCCTTATATCTTAAGACACGCTACTTTTGTTGATTAAGGGGTTTTTGCATTTCACTGCAGACGGTTTCCAATTATTAGCTCCTATTAAACTTGCAAAACAGGCTCAAGAACAGCCCAGAAATCTGTACGGGTCACAACATTCACAAAGTGAGAACTTAATGTCAGAGATAAGGCACGGCCCTCCTTCACTTCCCTAACATGACGCTGCAGATGGCTGCTTACACAGAACCATCTGGGATGTCATCCATGAAAACTGTTTGGAAAATGGCAGGTACTTTCATAAAAGTACTTGGCAGGCGATTGGATGAACCATCCGTCTGTCACTGTCTATCAGGGGCCAGCTTCAACCAATCAGACCAATGAACCCTGTGATGCCGTTGGCCTCTTGGCGAAGCCGGTCGGGACAAACGTCTTTTCCGCTGAGAAGCGCCTTAATTTCTGTTCTTTGCTCTTCTTTTGATGGTGGAATAATCTCCAGTTCTGACATAAGTGATGCTACAGTAGCATCTATGCTAACCTACGCTATGCCTATACGCAGTCGCTTCTCTTGCCGTCAGTAGTTCTTCAGAGGACGCTGATTGGTCCGAAATGACTTAAAGCCTGGCAAGATGGATTCTAGGTTGACGTGATCTTATGAATCCAGCTGCCCCCCAAGGTAATCGCTTCCCCTCAGCTTCGTGTGTCAAGTGAGGAACCTCTGAACAAACGAGGGGGAGGGTTTGAGTGGCCAGTCTGACCCTGGATCAGCCACACAATGAACTGCCACTGCGCTGCACGGTGATCGCAGCCGTCATCGTAGCATTGCATGACTGTACAGTAGCACCACAGTAACCGGGGCAGGCACCAATGGAAACACAGCTGTCCTGACATGTCCAATTTGGACTGCCTTCACTTCTTAACAGCAACAGCTGTCAGAGAAAATTAGGTTTGCAACTTTTGTGGGTAATCTGAGAAAACTGCTGTCTCTTACTGACTGGGCTGCTTCCTTGAGGCTTTATCACAAGAGACAGCGGGGGAAAAATCTATATTTCAAGATGCAACATTAAAGAGAGTCAGAGCGCAGCCCACCCTGCCTCCTATAACGGCTCATAGTCTGCAAAGCCGTGGCTCCTGGGGCCCTTTAACTTGAACTTAAAGTATAATTAGCCCCAGGAAAACCCCAGCTTTTCCTCTTTTGCAGCTCCCTCTTGGTATCAAGGACAATAAAGTAATAGCTTTTTTTAGGAGGAACTCAGTGTACAAGAGGGAGCTTAGAAAGCATTTCTGCCTTGCAGGACAGAGAGGCCTGATGAGGGCAGTGGGTGCGTGAAAGCAGCCATCATCCATGACTACATGCTAAGCTACAAAACGGCACAATCCCTTCAAATACAGCAAATAGCCAGTAAGTGTAGACCCCCACTGCTATATTAGCAAGATAACTTGTCCCATAACGTTCCAGAAATTCTGCAAAAAGCAGCTATTTAGATGTACGCTGTAGGCTGAGGACAAATGTCCCCCACAGAAGGAAGCCTGAAAAAGGCTTAAGAGCACCGCTGACGGGGAGCAGCAACAATGCCATTTATTTTTTACACTCGTCTTCACATAAACTGTCAACAACATAAACTAATGACTGTCCAAAAACAAGATTTCAACATGTGAATCACCGATCAATGTCGCGCTCCGCCTGGAAAACAGGAGCTCTTCAGGGGAAATGGGCTTCCCCCCCTCAGGTTTTGTGTTACTGTGCTCTTTGTTTGGGTCTTAAGAAGGTGGGATTGATGATTTTCTTTAATTATCTGACAAATAACCGTGCTATGTTCATCAGCCTACGTGTCCTCAATAGCATTCACAACCAATTCAACTAAATCACTGCCAAACAAAAATGCACCTTCCTCGATCAAACACGAATGTAAACGCGTTCCTGAGCTGTGTGATGGTTCGCGTGGGAGGATGAGCCGTGCCATCGCTGAACCCATCATCATTTCAGATGTTCACATGCTTTAAATTGTTTTCAAGGATCCAATTCAGTGTTTTGTGTACGTGGCCCCCACGGTGGACAAAACCGTCCTCGAGTAGTCATAGGATTTATCCATCAAGTGGCTGATACCGTAATCTCCACTTCTAATGCTCCTCTGCAGACGGCAATCATGCAAAAGGGTCTCTTTAAAGGTGGGCTTCATAAAAGACCAAATCACACAGTATTTGAGATTATTACTCATATAACATAGATCTAGATGATTCATTATGTTCCAGTGGTGACTAATGGCCCATTCAAAGGGAGAAAAGACGGATCAGTTAACAAGATCATGAGTCTACAGTCATGCTAGCAGAGCAGCGCAGCAGGTCAGAGCTAAATCGAGCTAACATCAGTTCAGTGAAATACTCGCAAAAAAAAACCCTTCCAGCACGCTGATGTTGGCAGCTGCTGTTCACTGTGTTAGTTTAGCATGTAAGGAAGCTCGGATTATTATTTCTGTACGTCAAAGTATTAACATGGAAAGTTTGAACTGATGAAGGTGATGCTGGATGTAAAAGTTAAAAGAAACTGCACATGCCCTGCATAAGTGAAATTTTTTCTCTGCTTTGACCCATCCTTGGTCAGTCCTTCCTCCGTGGCAGACCAGGAGCGGCGGGCTGCCAGCCGACCGGCGCCCGGGGACCCAGTTCCTTCTTGTCACCACTGGTCAGGTGCTGATCTTCTCACATGTTTTTAGTGGGGTTTTTTATGGAGGATCCCCAGGTGAACACGGGGAGAACATGCAAACTCCTCGAGCAGCAGGCACCGAAGGCATGGTGGAGGACACGCCCCCGGTGCCCACAGCGGGAATCGAACTGGGGCCTTCTAGCCGTGAGGCGACAGTGTTGCCACCTTTCCACCGTGCCACCACACTGAGTGTCAGAGTGAATGAAGAAATCTACTCCATTGAGCTTGAGATAACTGAGGAAGCATGAGGAAGATCACAGCAGCAGCCTGTTTCACTGTGCACGTGGACACCTGGAGACGTGTTTTAAGACGTGAAAAACTGTGGACTCGTCCTGTAAACGAGCCTGTAACTTGAAATTTAGCAGCACTTTTCCTCGCAGAAAGCCTCATGTCTATTATCAAGAGCTGTGCGTCAGTGATGGCTCCTGCAGGAAGCTTAACGGTGCTGTCAAGGCAACGGCTGCTCCTTCCTCCGTTTCCTCCAGTCTACCGACCAATGCCGGCGTTTTGGACCCTGTCCTTGCCTCGCCTCATCTACCCGCCTCGCTCACTTGTGGTTCAGCTGGACCGTTGTTGCGTTCAGGCGTCTCTTCCTGCTGCCTGCCTCTCACTGTTTTCAGCCTGTCCACACTGCTGTTCATCACATCATCCTCCAGCTGGTACTCTGGATCATGCGCTCACATAGTGTGCAGTGATCACCTGTTCGTGTCCTTTGCCTCACATGCTGTCTGGGGTGGGGTCAGGGGTGCCGCCGGTGTAGGTGCGACCTGTTTGAATGAGCTTTCAGATGACGCCTGTATTCAGAACAGACTCCACTCTTTCAAACTGGCTTCGTCAGCTGAGTTTCTGTACAGGAAGCATGTAAGAACATTTAAGCTAAAAAGTGAATCCCTGCCAACAGATAGCTCTGTTTATTCCAGTTCCTGACACAAATCTATCGTCTATGATTAGAAAAATAATCCCTTCAGTAATTGACCTGCTTTCCCAGATGACACATCGAGCGTGCTCAGAATGATGCATTACAAACAATCTTTCCAAGTATCCTGCAGAGTTAATGTACAAACTGGTTCACATCCGACTAAGAAAGAAGGATCAATGTGCGATACTGCATAATGAGTACACGCTGTCTAATGACTGCTGGTTACTTTCTCTTTGAACACGTGCCTGAATGAGGTTACGGTCTGCAGAGCATAAATAGTTAATGTGACCTGAGTCTCACACAGACACACGAAGGGCTTTCTGAAACATGGGCGCCCCAGTTTCTGCTTTTCTATTATGGAGCTCTCTCAGGACCGGAGACACTGAGGTGGACTCAACAATCACATGTGGGCGGCAAAACCCGTGATGACAAGCCTGGACAGTGACTGACAGCAGCGACTGACGTGGTCGACGGGGTTTCTGCTCGCTGACTTGTCAGTCGCTAAGTGCTGCAACGTCACGCAAAACTTAATCAAAGTGATGAAATCTCAGGACAAGCAACACAGTCTCTCAACTGTTCACACCACAAGTTCTGCTCTCCTTTGTTAGGCCACTGTATTTAAATCCAAACACACACCCCAGACTTGAAAGGCATTTATGTCTTAAAGTACAGTCACAGAGAAGGAGGTGAAGGCGATGAGCTTTCATCAAGGTCTGCGAGAACAAACAACTGATGCAAACTCTCGACATCCCAGCAGGAACTTTCCTCCAGAGAGCGCCGCGCCGCGACGTCAGCTGCGTAATTCATGAGTGAAGCCTGTCAGGCAGCCGAGCCGCTGTGAGGTATTTCTGAAGCCTGGGCACAACCCACACAACTTCCTCTGTGTAGCTTGTCAGGCAGGCCTCGCTCCATCCACCTTCACATCGATCAGCAGCCCAGCTAGAACGCTGAATGAGCACTAGCTTTAACGCTTCAATCAGGGATGTATCTGACCGTATAGATTGTGTAGACTTACATAGCATGTTTGATTTGACTTTGACTTTGACTGAAAATACTGCTTTTGAAACTTTGCACACCCATGATTACCAGAAGCACAGGTCATGTTTATTAGAGGTAAACATATGAATCCCTTTGGGCCAGTCATTCTAAAAAACACATGCAGTAATTAGAATGAGACTAGAGCCGCATCAGTACTGCAATGAAACATCACGTGTGCTCGGGCAGCATGACTGATGGCATTAAAATCACACGCTTGACAATCGCCGCCATGCGTCTCTGACATGCCAACGATACTGCTGCATTTGCATTAGCAGGAATATAAGAGGCATCAAACAAAGAGCTGCCAACATCTCCCCAGGCTGAATCGACATATTACAAGTGTGCATTAAACCACGTGAACAACTGTGCAGCGGCAGAGAAGAAGAGCACCGACGTGAGGAAACCTGACGAGTTAGAGGGGAGTAAAATACAAAACTCCAGTAAACCCTGTGATGGCGGAGTACTCGTCCATCCTCAGCTCTGATGGAGACACTGTGGTTGGACTGGAAAAGGTTTTGCTGTCCTCTCTGTGGAGGTCCTTTGCTTTCAAAGACGGTGCAGACAGAGGGCACCCATTACACTGCGAGCAAAGTAACACAGCGAATTTGTACAAAGCTGACGCACTGCCAAAAGATTAAATATAACGCAGCCTTCAAGGCCAAGAAAACTTCCGACCACACAACAGCAGCCTGATGCAGCTCGCTGCCAAAACCAACGGGGCCTCGCCGGCTCGCGATTTATCACGGAGCAGGAAACGTGGCCCTGGTCAACGCTGTGTGAAAAAATGGATTAATGCTACTCTAGACCAACGCAGCTCCATGCCCAACATGCTCCCGACGGCTCGTTTCATCAGCGCTGACTTCATCACGACAGCTGTTTCAGAGATCTCCTCTGTTTGCACTGAGGCAGACGATATCAGCCAAAATATCACAGCTGATGGATGCAGGTGGATGTTTCCAGTCCGGTGTTCCACAACATGGGCACCGAGATTATTTACAAGCTGGAAAAAGTTTCATTATCAAATGCTGCTCGCTCCCGTTTAAGGCAATAAATCTGAGCATGAAGAGCACAGCTGGCCTCCACGGCCCGATGCAGCCGCACACCGAGCTTCAGAACGAGCAATGAAAGACTATTTCCTGTTCCAGGTTTCAAAAGGCCAAAACGTGCACGAGTGTAAAGGCCTTGAGCTGCTGGATGTGAGCAGCAGGGAGGACAAACGATGAAGGTCCCTCTCCTCCAGCTTCAGTAAACATTAGAGCACACAGATGTGGAAAATAATGAGCTGCACTTTGTCTTCTGACAGACCGTCATATGACAAACACAGACGTCGTCTTCTCGGCTGCTGAGCTGCCAAACTCTTCTGCCATCGGTGTTTCATAGACGTCAGCTTTATCTGACTGTAGGTGTTTTTCCTTCTCCTTCACAGATGCAGCTTTTAATGTTGTTAGTTTGTCGGTTTTTCTGTCATGGAGGCATGTTTGGGGCTGGTCTCGCTCTCTGACTTCACTTCGCACACAGTGAAATAAACTGTACACTTTGCCTCCGTTCCTTCAGCTGGTTTATCTTTTATCTGCGCCCAGCAGGAGACTCTGGTCTAAACGGGTTGTGTGATTGATGTAGACTGGTGGCTGTGCCGCTTCACACACACCCAAACACACACACACACAACACGCAGCAGGTTTACATAAGCAGCGCAGTGGTCGCAGTCAGCCCACATTTGAAATGCTGTGGGAAAGCAGGGAGAACGCCGTGATGTGATTCAACATGTTTCCTCACGAGTCTCTGAGACGACGGTTTGGTCCTCATAGCGCAGCATGCACAGTCCACGTCTTCCCTGTGCAGAACAGCAGTTCAAGACATGTATCACTTTAAAAAACTTCCAAAGTTCAGATGATTTTCCCACAGCGGCGGTGCAATGAAAGCTAAAACTTCACGAGTCAAACGTCAGCTGATTTCAGCGGCGTGTTTGGAAAACCGTCCTGGTGGCAGCCGGATCATTAGGAGAGACCACGACCGTCACCAGCTCAGCTCTGGAGGTTGGTACAAAAGTGAATTAAAAGGGTTTTCTACAGTGGTTAATGCCACTTATTTACAGTCTATTCCTTTAAAACAAAGCCTGGAATAACTTCCATCTCCCTCTACAGTGCAGCCGGATTTTCTGCCCAAACCCGACCAGCCGAGCCGGATCTGAACCCGAGCCCAGCCCGGCATCCAGGACCCTCTGTCCACACGTCCCTGTAAGGCTGAATTTCATGTCTTCTTGCAGTGTTATCTCATCTTTGATATTTTTTGAACTTAATTGAAAGTTGATGTCCTCCATTCCTAACTAGGCTACATAGCAGGCTATTAACTGCCTGAAATAGTCAATGTGCTGCATTCTTACTTTGCCAAGTTCATATAAACCCCAGCAGTGGACAGGACGAGGCCCAGCACAGACAGGAGGGCCTTCATTGCCTTACTTTACACTATACACTATACCCATATTTCTAAAAACGAAAGGATGCAGGTGGTTTGACCTCAGCAAACGTTAGAAGCTCTGACTGAGCTGCTCTCATCCTTTCTACCACAGACTCCGACCCATCATCATTACCTCCTCAGCAGCCCCACCACAGAGAATAAGTCATATTTCAGTAACAGCTTTGTCGCTGTCAGCACTAGAAATATCTTGGAGCAGATAAAACTCTGCGGACACTTTGTGAGAACCATTCCTTTGGAGGTGGCCTCTGTCATTTGGTGATTATACATTAACGGGACCTTTTCATGGCCTGCACAGTTACGAGCTGTTTACAGCATCACTGCATCAAGATCCTTCAGATTTTTACAAATTCACGACTATGTCAGGACGTATATGCCGGAGTCCTTGTAGGCAGTACATAAATGTGATGGTGTTACTCGCAGGGCGGTTTCCCTCTGTCATCAGATCCTACATAACGCAGCAGGACTTGAACAGGTGTGGGCGTCGAGCCGACTGCAGAGCTGGACCTGAGGTCTGCGATGAATGCTTAAAGAGGATACAGGACTGACTGGTCAGTGTCAGACGCAGCTTTTTTACTCATGTCTCAGCACTTTTTAATCAATGCAAGTTTATGATCATTCATCTTTAAACACACCAGAGAAGCATCTTTCACGGAGGCTGTTGGGAAGCTTTAGGAATCTGATCCACTCACAGATATTCTTCAAGCAACGAGCTCCAACGAGCCAATCAGCATGAAAAAACGTGTTTACCGTAATTTCCGGACTATAAGCCGCTACTTTTTTCACACGCTTTGAAACCTGTGTCTTAAACAACGTAGCGGCTAATCCATAGATTTTTACAAGCTAACGGCCTCCAGGGGGCGCTGTGGCAGGAAACACAGGAGCAAGACAGACAGGTGCAAGAGATAATGCACCGAGGAAGACGCTAGTTTGATTGTGTTTTCTGGTGGGCTAACAGGCTACGGCTGCTAGGCTGGCTATGTGTTTCAACCAGCCGTGTTACTGCACTTTAACAGTCGTTTTACTGCCGTGTTACAGAAAAAAAACATTTATTTACGGTAATGAAAAATGTAAAAAATCTTGCTGTGTACCATCTTTCTGTGTAAATATCTCATGTTACAACGTGGTCACCTGCGGCTTATAGACAGGTGTGGCCTTTATATGTACACATCTTTTTTTCTTTCTAAATTTAGTTGGTGCGGCTTATATTCAGGTGCGCTCAATAGTCCGGAAATTCCGGTAGTTTGGGACGTGACTGTCTAAACGTCAGTCTTGCGAGTGTGTAAAAGGGAATCTGGTGTGATTTGTCGTTGGGAGAATTGGCAAACAAATGACATCTGAGATTTTATGATGGAGACAAACGAGGTGTGTTCGATCAGATCCGGGACACCGTCCTGAAAACTCTTCAGGGTGCGTTAATCTCTCCAGTCCAGTGTGAAGCAGCTTGAAGTGCATCTGCCTTCTTTCACTTTGTGGTCCTCTTTTGTTCCTTGGTTTGCATTTCATGTATTTCTGAGTGTGGTTATTGTTGTTACCAAGGACATGCTGTGTCTCTTTGTGTTTCTTCTTCCTTTTGTCTGCATTTGTATGTTTCTGTATGGAAAAAGATTCATTGCAACAAACTTTCTTCTGTTTTCAAAGCTGTGGTTGTGAACACACTGGGGTTAAAAGGATGTCAAAGATCATTACTATCTCTTTAGCTTGACAGAACAAAGCAGAACTCCTGTAGTTAGCGCTGGATCCTGTATTTTCCTACATAACAGCACTCAGATAAAGGCTGCCTGCCTGTTCATAAATGCCTTTTATTATAGCTACATCACCCCATTTACTGAGACATCTGTAAATCAGCGCCGGTGCAGCCTACAGTAACACAGAAAATTGAACAGAGATCATCTGTGATCAATACTAATTTTTAATTTAAAAACATCTTATTCAATCAGTTTCCTGGAACATTCAAACAAATATGCATGAAGGTGATGGAAAAGCGTCAATGAGAGGAAGGATGGAAGAAGTTTCCAGGCACAAAATATCCCTCAGAGGACAGTAAAGTCTACCGTAAAAATGTACAGGATATGCCAAAGCTGTAAATCGTCCTCACAAACTGTGAGTGTGTGTGAGGGGGGAACTGGTGGGCTGGGGAGGCCCCCAGGGGACCGAAGACAGCTATGGAGGAGGAACACGGTACCACGGCAAAGTGAGAATAAACCGGCCGATCCGAGTCAGCGACACGCTTTGTCTCGCCGAGGCGTGAAAAGAAGACGATCTCTGTCTGTGCTCAAGTTAGCATTAATATTAAAGATCAGCTGTTCTTTTCAAAATAAAGCTGGCTGAAAAACACTTCAGGTGACGGTCAGTCTGGTTGTGTTTAGGCATCAAAATGAGCAAAATTTAAGAAGAGATCATTGTTTGGGTTAAAATATGCAGCTTAATCATGGAAGTTAGGGTTCCTTAAATGGTTTCCTTAAATTGCACACTTTTGAAGAAATGTTGCACTTTCTATTGAAAAAGCTGCAGAGAATGAAGTTAAATGTGATAGTAGCATTGCTAAAACACACTTGCATAAATGTAAGTAATGATTTCTACAGAGAGTTGGTGTTTAGGGCAGTACTTGATTTGATTGACACGTCACTGACGTATTATCATCGTGTAAAGTTGATATCAATGTGTTCACAAATAGTTGCTAGATGTTACTCCTCCAGCAGACAAGGAGCGACCTTAGCATTCATTCATTGTCGGTCTGATGAAACAAGTCTTATATTCACCCCTCTTGTTGCTCTGATTTGGTCTCAACCCCTCTTTAACTGCTAGATGCTGCACTATGACACGCTCAGCCTGCTCAGCTGAAAAACACTGACGAGAGCGAGCCTCAACAGCAGCACCGTGGGCCATAAAAGCAAAACAACGACCTGAGAGAGGCTAAAACTCTGCAGAGCTGGGTGACCGTTTTGTATCAGTGCAGCTTTAAGTCATGAAAGGAGCACATGTTTAACACCTTGATGGGACACACGTAGCTTCAAACTACTGGACGTCACTCCTCGCAGCTCTGTCTGCAGCCCCCCCCGAGCGCAGCTGAAGCTCAGCCTCTGCAGGCGCTCCGCTCCCCTGCGCCTACTGACGGACAGTAAGAGGAGTTAAGCCGGGAGGCTGCGGGTTCGCGGCGCTGCTCCCCTGGGTGAGCTGGCACACATAAGAAGACATATCAGCACTATTTGTAAAAAGTCACACACAGCCCCGCAGAGGACGGCCCACTTGTCATTGAGATAAACTGGCTCATAATTGATCTCCACAGAAATGAAGGGAGGGCACCGAGGTTAAAGCAAACCCTTAAGTTATTTTGTGTGTGTGTGTCCTGCGATGGAAAGACAAGAGTTAGGTTTGGCTCAGCTAGATTGTGGGATTTCTTTAATGGGAAACGCGCTTGCTGCATAATAATTCCCATATCTCCAAATGCATTCTCAGGGTAGCTGCAGGCTTTTCAATTCCATCTCAATTTCAAACTGGACGAACGCATCTGCTGCCAAAGCACGAGGTGTTCACCCAGTCTGAATCATCTCAAACTGGCCATTGTTGGTTTGAAACAAGAGCTTCAGCTGCATGTGTCAGGAGCTAGCAGCCTCAATGTGTGAGGTTTATACCTGACGCCGCTGAACCACCGTCACGCTAAAGAACTGCCCGCCTGTCCGCAGAGCTAAAAGCTAACTCGAGAGGAACGTCAGAGGTCACAACCACTGAATGTCCCTCACAAGAGCAGATCAGAGAAAGAACTGAATGCCTGAAAGGACGTGAACAACAAGTGAGCTGCACTGATCCAACACCTTCGACATTTGCTGTCTCGTTTAAAAACGTCCTTTTACAATCAACACTAAAGCTACAAGTGCATAAATCTTTATTTTCTGGCTAAAACACTCAGGTCTCAACAGTTGTAATTAATCAAAGAGGAGAGCAAATGAGGACCGCTAACCCCTAACCCTAACCCAACCCTAACCCTAACCCTAACCCTAACCCTAACCCTGCATTTTAACCCAAACCTAAGCCTTCAGAGGAATCTGGATATTTTGCAGTTTCACCATTAAAGTTCTAAGAAAGCAAAACAATCTATTGTGGTACATAATCTGTGTGTATCTGTGAGTGTTACATTCAGCAGGTATTTTGGCCCTTTTGATACAAACTAAACTGAAGAATAAGATTTCGTGCAGGACATGAGTTCAGGTAAGGTTTTCGTGCAGCTCTGGGAACAGCAGCGTTGGTGGTCCAGAGTGAGACATCTTGACAAACGTTGGACGGATTGCCATGAAATTTTGTACAGACATGCGTGGTCACCAGAGGACGCCTCATCTGGACTTTACTGACTTTTTGTTCAGAGTAACAAGCAGGTTGAGTGAAACATCTCAACATCTGCTGGACGGGTTGGCACATACGTTGGAGAAGATATTCGTGGTTCCCAGACTAAGAAGCGTAATGACTTTGGTGACTGTTCATCTCGCATCACTTTCAGGCCGAGACTTTCATTTGGTTTATGACCAAATATCTGCAGGTGTAATGGCATTCCCATCAGCCTCCACTGCACTCTGTGTTTAATGCTAATTAGCAAATGCTAGCATGCAAAACTAAGGAGATGGCCTTGGAGAAAATTCCTGCCTGAACATCAGCATGTTAGCACGCTGACGTTAGCATGAACCACTGAAACATGCCTCAGTAAAGCCTCACAGAACTGTGGCATTAAAGGTGTGATTTCTAACAAAAACCAGATCTCATCTCTCAGATGTATTAATGCTGTCAGTGCTAACTTTTCCACGCCGTGGTTCACACGTGGTGCTGTCATTGCCTTCAGGTCGTTTTCATTATTCACGTGGCCTTCTTGGTTTCAACGTTCAAACGTAAGAACACAACTTTAGTCTTCAGCCTTTAATATTCTGTGTAACTTTACATGTTACAGATGAAGCTTTCTGCTGCTTTTACATTAAATTCATCGTGTGTCGATGTTGGATGAAACACAAACGCAGGATACGTCACATTTCTGGGTGTTAAAGTTTACTCTCAAACCTTTAATGCTAGCAGTGCTTTATCGTCCGTCTCCTTATTAAACACACGCGTTTCCGAATCAGCAGCGTTTTAAACCTCTGAGGATTGTCAGTCATAATTAGTATGTTGTTGCAGCCCTGCTGCTGACATTAAAGCAAAAGAAAGCAAATTTATCTGCGAAGTTCCTTCAGATATTTGCTTTAGAATTCACATCAGAGCACATGAAGGTGTTTCCGATGCGCGGCAGCACACGGCAATCAGCACTTTCCTTCATTAGCAGACTGAAGGTCATCTGTAGTGTTGTAGCTCACATGAAAATGCTTCAGCAGATTCTCGGCTGAAATGAGCTGCAGCACCAGCAGCTTTGGTTTGGGAAGAAACTCTGTGTTCAGAATCAAGCTAAAGGAGTTGCTTATGTTTTCCGGCTCACAGAATGCTGTTAAAACCTTTATAAGAGCGACAATATTTGTCCAGACTGAGCGTTTCCAAAGGTGGATTACCAGCCATGCAGGCCGTGTGGCTCGGGTCCTGTAAGCAGCATCAGTTTGTGGTAATTTTACGCCTTTTGATCACATCGATTAAAGCAGAAAGATGACAGGAAATGAGAATCACAGGGACGTTACAAGTCATGGTGGGCCAGCGCCTTGACCGCGGACCATCAGGACGACCCCACTTTGCTGTAATTTGACAATTACAAACTTGCAGCACAATTAAAAACTGGAAACCAGTAAGGGGCTCTCAGGCGGCTCCTGCATTTGCACCTAATCTTCAGACCCTGTGTCAAAATGTACTGTTAGTATTCCAGTTTCTATCCTGACACAAATGAGTGTTTCATCAAACCGTCACAGACGAACTGAGGAAGGCTGCAGAAACACTGATTGGTTTCTGGCACTCAAAATGGATTTGGAGAACATATGTGGGTGGTGGGGCTAAAAGGGGCTTCACAGCTCGTCTTTGCCCCAAGACCCCTCGGTGGGTTAATCCTGTTTCTACATTTAAACAAACGTCTGAAAGGCCGTGTTCATTTTCAGCCTCACTGCTGCCTCAACAAACGAATGAAAGGACTTTTCCTGCTTTCCTGAATGAAACCTGGGCACCACCAGGCTTTGATTCACTTTATGAAAACCTTCATCAGCAGAGCACAATGGCCGTGCATCGCGTTGTGTTTGGCTGGCAGCTGTCAGAGCGTGGTCAGTAACTAAGCCCACAGAGACTCTTCACACACTGTTGATCGTCAGGAAAGAAGGAGGATCGCTTTACAACGAGCGCGTCTTGCTGTGCTCTGCTGGACTTAGTATAATCCACTATAATGCTTCCGGCTCTCAGGGTTTTCTATGAGGGAAGCTGTCAGAGCTGGTTAGCTTGAAGTCGACAGCTTCATCTGAGGAGGAGAAGTAACTAAACACTGAGACGGAGAGGCCATTCAGCCGGCGAGTACTCCTCTAATCAAACTTGTGTTTTCTTTCAGAGGACGCTGACAAGTGCTCTCTGCGTGTCCGGGTACAGTCAAAATAAACGCAGCAGCAGAATTAAATTCTTCCCTCGCTCAGTACCAGTAGCTGTGTGGTGTCACAGGGTGATCTCTGCTGTAATTTGGTTCCACTCGTCTCCCCGAGCAGGCAAGGTCATTACTTATTACAGGGAACATAATGAGTCGGATTGTCCGTCTCTGGGCTCTCGTGTTTGATGAAAGCTGTGGGAAATGCCACAAAAAAATCTCACACCAGCTCCCCGCTGGAGTCTTTCAGGTTACTATGATTACTGAACTGTTCAGATATGCAACTTGATTTGAGAGCAGGGACCCTGTCAAGCCCCTCTGAGAGGACGCCGTCCAAACTGGAATCCTAAAACACAAATTTTACTTTTTAGAAGTGCAGCAGAATGAGGATTTTTTATCTTACTGTCTTTAGGACATAAACCGAAGCAGGAAAGGCATCAGAATGCTGCAGCATTACGTCGGACAGGCCTGGTGTTCAGCCTCGTCACGCTGCAGACCACATCGGACTGAAGTTCCCATCACGTCAAGAGAAATGCTGCCGACACACAGAAGAGACGCTGCACTGAGGAAAGTAAACGAGAGAAGATGGAGGAAAACCTCTTACAGCCTCCCTGCTCAAGTTGATCTGTTAAACAGAAAACTCAGTTAAAATAAAAAAAATCCAGAAATCTGCACAGCATGTCTTGTCCAACACAGCCGAGCTCACTGCTTAGCAACCGAAAGAGGTTTGTTAAGAACTGAGAGGAAAGCAGGACAAACACAGTCCAGCACTAAAACGTGTTGTTTTGTACATCTCGTCTCCTCGCCGACGCCTGAATGAGCCTCACAGCTGCTTTGTCACGCCATGTTCCACATGTTCACCACGCTGACGGACAGTGGAACCGTCGACGGCGGGACCAACGGGACCAGGTCTGATCTCAGACCTGGTCCCGTTCACCTGCCACATGTCTGATCTCAGAGCATCCTAAGAGGTGCTCGTCACTCTGCAGACCTACGTGGTCCTGGAAGGCCCAAAGTGCACAAAAAGGCCTGATCTGAGCTTATAAATACTGTGATCAATCCGATTATTGGATGGGATTAACATATCTGATATGACCTGAAACGTCAATGTAGAGTTTATTTATTTAAAAAGAATGTAAAATAATGAAAAGACGTTTTTGACAGCCTTCATCCTGCTGAGCACCTAATGTCTGAAAGCGCCTTCAGAGATTCTGGAGAGCTGTAACACCATCAGGCCACCTCACAGGCTGATTTAGATATTTGAACTAATCAATCAGCTGATCAACGACAACAACTCTTCTCCCCTCTTCTTCATTGTGGAGGATCTGCTGCTTTTCTTTGTCTTTGGGTTTTCATACAAACAGGAAATTGTGTTTAGCATCTTATTTATTGATTGATTCATTAATTTTTACAATTTTCTGACTGTTAATAAATCTGAGCAGTGATTGGTTGATTCATTGCTAATGAAAATAATCAATAATTGCAGCCGTACAATCAACCGATGCTCCTCTGGTGAGGACAGCGAACACACCACCAGCCGAACAAGTGAGGACGGGGTTAATGATGATGTCTGAGTGACGGCTGCAGGGATCGATTATTGATCCGTCATCCATCCATGATTGTCTTATTTTCTCGATTAATTGTTTGTTTCATGAAATGTAAGAAAACAGTGAGGAAGCTGACGTCTTCAGAGATCGAACAGCATCTAAAAAGCAGCACATATTCATGTTGGAGAAGCTGGACGCAGTGAAGTTTTAAGAAACCACGATTAATCGCTTATTAAACCTCTGTCAAAAGACTTATCAATTAATCGACTCATTGTTTCAGCTGCACGCTGTTTGATCCATCCGTCACTGTCAGACCTCAGGACCACAGCCAGGACTGTGGGTGCAGCTCGAGCTCAAACCTGGGTGAAATAAACAACACGTGACCGTGAGCGTCCTCGCCAAGAAAGCGCTCCTCCGTGCGTGCGTGTGTGTGTGTGTGTGTGTGTGTGTGTGTGCGGCAGGAACATGCGGAAGCCCCCGTCTGCTTTGTGTATAATGTGTTCTGCCCTGAGGAGAGCATTCATGATGCTTTGTAATGGTCAGCTCCATCGCCCTCCCTCCCGTCCACTCCACTGTACCCACCAGGCAGAACCACTTAAAAGTCTTTTATGTGGCTTCTTCTTCTTCTTTTCTCCCTCCTCCGCTCTGCCTTTGTTGCAGCATGAATAAGACGCTGAGAGCCGATGGGCTGCTGGCCTTAATGGTCTCTCCCTTTTACCTCCACCTTATGAGCTATTTGAATTTCATGACTGATGTTTTGCCATTGCCTCATCCTGAGAATGAGGGAACGGGGCTCAAACTTCTTGACAAAGTCTCTACATAATTCATCACTCCTGTCGCACACACACACACACACACACACACACACACACACACACACACACACACACACACACACACACACACACAGCCGGTTATGCTGTGGAACAACATAAATAAAGTGCCAGATTTTCATCTCCATTTCTAATGTGATAAACAAAACCGACGCACAGACGAGCAGTTTGGATAGAAGAGCACAAACCAAGAAGCACCTTTTAAAACAAGGAGCTCCTAAAGATTACGCTCCATCATGACGTGAAGATACTTTATTTTTCCCGTTTTACGTGCAATAATTCAGCAAAGAGCTTCCGGCTATGCACAGGCAGCCACCCACAGGCTCTGGAGCTCCGATACAACACGTCCTTGAGAAACAACAGCCGGCCTTCTCCCATTTATCAACACTGATTACATGTATTGATCTGGCAGAACATGGAGGATTCCCAGTTGAAAGGGTTCAGCAGACTGGAAACACACTGGAGGATCCAGACTGAAATAAAGCCAAACCCAGCAGCCATCAGCTGTCAGAGGAGGTCAGCGTTCAACAGCGTCATGACGGATCTTTACTACCTGGTAAATACACAATAATAATTTGGTGTCATGTTACATTTTCCTCATAAGAGGCTTTGCAGGAATAATCCGTTCCTGTTCATCAGATGATAAAATAAAGAAATGTTGTAGTTGTGTGACAGATCCCAGAGACCCCCCCCTCCTCATACTGACCGCTGACATGAAGGCAAAGCTTAGTCTGAGTCTTCATTAAAGACATTTTTATTTTGTCCATTTTTTGTTGCCCGGAACCGTTTTTCGTTTGCAAATATTGTCTGACGTGCTCCGGGCAGCATTTTGTCTCTCCAAATTGAGCATGCATATGAAAAGCGTTGTGGGACGGAGCAGGAATGGAAATGCAAAGTCTGCTTTAATGTGTGGAGACTGACAAACAGAACCTCCAGCCGCCTGCACAAACATCATTGAATCTCAGGGACAAAAACACTTGTGCATGCTTCACAAAAGCCCAGAGGAACATCGCACTGCCCGCCTCAATCTTCCTTCTGTACTCTGCACCAAATCAGGTGTTTAATGGCTCTGAGGCTGCACGGAGCAGCCGACTGTTGGCTTTGTATGCACGGGAGGGCGGCTGGCCTGGAGGAACTGCTTTCTGCTGGCGACACACTTCAATACTCTGCACCCACCCGCCTGTTAGTCTTTAAACAGCGATTGGAATTATGTTTACCATTAAAAGGCTAAATCACACATGCAGGAGGGCAGAGGGAACAATTATTGAGATGTGGCCCACAGAGCAGGCGAAGTGTTTTCATATGGACTTGAGAATAAATTCTGGTTTAATGACTCCTACCAGCGCAGCCACAAATAATTAGCTAGAATACTGAAGGCTCTCTTAACCATAATTAATTCATACTCGATATTTTTCAAAAGAATGGCTGAACATTTGGATTTTCAGTCATTTTCTCCAACAGCCTGCAGGCACATCGTAAGGAAACCACCTCAATTTTACGCTTTTATGGCTCATAAAGAGCTCGGTACAGTGGCACTGACATTAAGTACCTGAAACGCGCATTCAGATCCAAAGTGTGCGTTTAAGTCGCTCAAAACCAGCACGAAATGTATTTAAACGTCTCCCGAATTTACATTTTCACCTTTTGTGCCATAGTTTTATGAGAGCGGTTATTAAAATCATATTTCCAACTAAAACCACATTCACCTGGATGACAGGAGGGAGCATCTCCATATCGCATAGCACTCTTCCTCCAGCCGAGCTCTTCCTCAACCTGCTTCAAACTGGAGCCATGTGCTGCTGAAGCAGGTCTGCAGCCGCCGCCTTCGGCCTCACTCACTGTCTTTTACTCTCTTTTGTTTCGCACTTCCTACAGAAAGCAGACACTCCTGGCATCTTACGGCCCTGGAATGATTCTTCAGCTGAACCGCTGACCCTCCACCACCACAAGCACCACCATGCCAGCCACCCACACAGCAGCATCTTAAAAAGTAAAACACATTTAATTAAGGTAAGAGCCCAGGAGTCGTCAAACGCTGCATTACTATTATTGCGAGGGCACATTTGTGACAAATGTCTCCGTGACACATTGCACAGACTGCAGCAGCGCAGTGAATGGAGCTACTTGAGGAGAGAACACAAAGCAGAAATCCAATAGCTCTTCTCACAAACACTTGCCAGCTCGCTCTCTCACTCTCTCTCTCTCGCTCTCGCTCTCTCTCTAATGGTTTACTTTACTTTCTATGACCTGAGCTTTCCATCCTCAGGTCACCGAACACAAAACAAATGCTCTTCAGATTCAACTTCACTGAACTACTGAATATATGATCTTCAAGGAGACGTGACCTAAAACCTTCCCAGCTGCATGTATGAGGCATCACCAACACAAACCAGCCGTCGGCCTGCACGTGCCTTGCTCAAGATCGCCATCTAGTGCTGGCTTTGCATTAGTCCCTGTGTAAAGTCTGCCGCTGTGACGCCTCAGGGGAATCAATGGAAATACTACAGCAGCCATGATCATCCTGACCCATCTGATTAACATCAAACCCTTTGGATCGCACTGGAGTCCAGGCTGACAGCTCCAGTGTCAGTAAACACCAGCAGTCCTCAGCACCCACAGCGGCTGCAGCTTTAGTTTATTTGGCTTTTTCTGTCCTACCAGCTACTTGGTTGCAGTTAATTGCGTTCACCAAGTGGCCAAGGTCGACTACATCCTGATTGGATGACTGGAATTAAAACTAGCAGCGCTCTGGGACTTGAGGACTGCACAATAAAGTGAGGAGTCAACTTGCAGTAAATAAGGAAAAACCCCAAAGTGAAAAAACAAAAACGAGTCAAACTTTTCCAGGCCAGCCTCATCCTGATGCCTCACATCCAGACAGGGACAATGTGAACACATTGGCAAACAATCTGCCAAATTAAAATGAGGTCATGTAATGATGGAATAAGAAAAAACAACTAACTCACTAGTTTAAATTTTTCCTGTTTTGCTAAATACTGAAGTAATGATGCAGCTGGATTTTCAAGACATGCAGGTTATTTAAGGTAAATCGACCTTTGCAAAGTACTGTAATTACAATCCTACAACCAACTTCAGGAGGACAGTCTACAATGGAGCGAACACCACAGCAATACGTGTTAAGAGGAATACAAGAAGAATATTCCTATTGTAATATAGAGGATTAGAAAATATCCTCCATAAGTGTGATTATATGACAAAGAAAGGACACATTTCCTTTGTATGAGATCATCATATGTCGTTAGAGATGATTCAGGGCTGAATTAAACATCCCTGTGTGTAAAATAAGTAATTCAAAACAAGAAAGGCTCAATGACAATATCTTAACAGCTTACCTGCAGAGCGGACGCGTCCTAAATAAAGTTCATCGTCGTGGGTTATTTGGAAATAAATGTGTTGTTCGAGGAGCGGCCAGAAGAAATTATTCTAAAAAAAAATAAATAAACAAAGGTTGTGAATAATGTCGATGTGGAAACAAAAGAAAGTCCTGAGCATCCGTGTCGGTGTAGTTGCCAACTTGAGCTCAGTCTCTCCTCTCTGCTGGTGCTCTGCTGCAGCGTCTCTCCAGAGCGCAGCCAGAGAGCAGCAGAGGCAGCGAGAGGAATGCCCCACCTCACCGCCTGCTTCGTTTCCGGAGAACACACTGAGGCTGTGCGGTCGTTGATTGAGGTCAAACTATTTGACTTTCACTTAAGTATTGTAGAAATTTTTGTATACAAATATAAATTCCATGCCTGATATTTGAAGATAAAATCTTACCAGTAGGCGGCAGACAAAACAAACAAACAAAAATACACTGAACTTTGCTTATGAACTTGTCATGGCTAGCATGCTAGCAAAAAAGTACTTACACATTCAGCAGAGCAGCGTTCTCCTTTTGTTTTCGACCACTTGTTGAGTTGAAGTCCAACATTCCCGTCTTGCGTGTGCCACCTGCTGAGATAGCAGGCCCCTCTGTCAGTTTGGCTTGCTAGCTAGGTTAAATGTTCACATTAAACTCTTTTTCACCAGTCTATGTCAGCTCTCAGCCATTTTGTCTTCATGAGATAGTATACGGTTAGCTTGTATTAGCTGTTGAGAGTTTTGTTAAGAGCATTGTTTTGGACAGTATAACGGCATTTACAAACTGATGGTGACTGGAAACCATAAATATACAGCTGCTGAGCGGGCCGTCGTTATTCTGTTTGTCAGTACTAATATTACGTCCGGACCACAAGGGGCAGCGCGGAGCACTGCAGTTGGTGAGCGAGCGAATGCGCCATCTTGGGTTTCACATCCTTGCCTCGATTTGAACTGAAATCACGGGTACTACATTGGATGGAGTTGTTTGTTTGTTTGTTTGTTTGTTTGTTTGTTTGTTTGTTTGTTTGTTTGTTTGTTTGTTTGTTTGTTTGTTTTATACTTTACAACAGCTTCAAACCGACCGTTAAAAAGTTCACCTTTCTTTTTCCGTTCGAAATTTCAGCGGGCTTTGGTTAATGAAATTTATACGCATGGATGACCTGACATGTTTGAGTTCCATCAGACAGCGCAGAATTGTGATATTTATGATGGTCCTGTACTGTATGTCTATATGGGCAGCGTAATACTCGGAGACGTGTTTTACGTGAAAGATGAGGTTTTTTTTGTTCTCAGATAAAACATAGCCATACATAAATAATTTCGGGTTCGCTCTTTCCCACTTTGTATTCATGAGAGTTCTTAATTTTTCCAACAGCACATGAACGCAGCAAGAGAAGGACCGGCTTGGGCGTCATGACGTCAGCGAGCTTGCCTCGCGCACTTCCCTGAAGTTCACCGTAAATGTTTACAAGTGTAGCTTCGCGCGTTACAATAACACAGCCGGAGAAGAAGAACAGACGGCTATACATGGCTCTTTCCTGAGTCCCGAGGATGATAAAGACCGAGAAGATTCTGCATTTGAAGAGCTGCCGCGGCCGAAAGGTCCGTGTGGTCCGGGAGCATTATCTGAGAGAGCAGGTTCCCTGCTACAGCGCGCTTTGTCAGGCGGACTGTGCGAACGGTAAAGTCAGCCCAAAACAAAGGCACACAGGCGGACACACGCAAAACAGCCTTTTATCCACAGTTTAAAAGAATTCACGAGCAAATACTGCAATTAATATCACAGCTAAGAGCGTCTATAGAGCAGGTGGTGGCTTTGACGCCGCTGAGCTGAATTAGCTCATTTCAGCCAGTCATTTTGACAGGTTTAATGCTTAATGAAGCTGAATATGCTAAAGCTAGCCAGGCTGTGTTTATCAGCCGTTAAACGGGAAAAATCAGGCTGATTTATCGAAAGCAGAGACGTTTGGTGACTAAAGGAGATGCAGGATATAACCTGCAGCGGAATGAATGTTTGCTGTCATGTCGTGTTCAGGTGGACCAAAACAGTGTGTCATGTGCAAAGTAAAAGCTGTCAGATTAATGCAAACACCAGTTCAAAATGTTGTTTTAGTCGTATAAATGTGATTTTTAAACTGCACTTGATCTTTAGCAACAGGCTGCAATACAGTCGACACAAACATGTCTGCAGCGTGGAGTCAAAGCTGTGGACGTTACTGTGAATTTAGAAATCCTGCCGTGCAAGAAGCTTCTGCAGATCGACCTGCTGCTAAAAAAGAGCCAAAAACAGAAATGTTGGACTGTTTGTGAGAGAAAAAATGGGTTCCTGCAATTAAGCGTTAAGTAATGTGTGCTAAACTCTTTTGATAAATGCTGACACATGAGAAAACAGTAATAAAGAGTCATCCAGAATGACAAAACTGACATTTCCACGTCTCCCTGCTCATGTCCCAAACAGATGGCAAGGCGCTGCCGGCCGACCTGACCCACTACGTGGTGCCTGATGTGGGAGTGGTGGTCGACTATCTGGAGATCTTGGAATTCAGAGAGCTGCAGGGAATCGTCTTCACGCAGACCGCCTGCCAGGCCGTGCAGCACAGCAAAGGGCGCAGGTACGCTCGCACCTGCAAACAGGTGCACAGTGCACCGTTTAATGGGGGTTTGCTCATGTACGGGAGCCGTCGTGAGACTTTTTAGCCTTGCACTTAGTTGTGTTTTATCATATATGAAAACAAGCGTCCTGGTGGTCGGTATCCTCCAGGAAATTGAAAAACTTCAGCTTCAGGCATCCTGAAGGCAACAAGACGAGTCAAGACCTTTAATTCCTTAAGCTGCTTTTGAACGAAGCCTCTAATGACGGCGTACCTGCAGCGAGTCGGCAGGGGTCGACCTCATTACACCAAAACTCTGCTGACGAAGCTGGAAGAGGTCCAGCCTGTGACTTGAAATATCTCTCCCGCACAAACAGGCCGGAGTGCTTTTGACAAACTTGATGAACACTGTAAATAAGGAGTCCCTCCTGACCTCTGCTGTTGATTTCTGCTTACGCTGCCGTTTTAAAATGTTGCATCATTAATGTGATGAAGCTTCACTTTTCATAACGTTAGGTAGACACCGCTGCTCGAGCACGCTGATGCCATACTGTGTCAGTAATTGCAGTTTTCCATTCACACACAGCGGGAAGCCCAAAGGAACGAGCTCTCCGACTGTGTGTGTGTGTTGCTTTTTTATCAATCCAGAATTTTTTAGTCGTCTTATTCTTATCTTGTGCATTGAAAGAAAATATCCAGCCTCCTCCAGTGAAACTAATTATTATTGTTTTCAATGATTTTCTGGTTTTCTCTGTTACGGGATCACAGACATTTTATGTCAAAGGACCAGTTCAGATAAAACTTTATTGATCCCACGCCGGGGAAATTAAGTCGTTACACCCAGCTTAGTATTAAAAAGCAAAAACAGTGGCAGAGGGGTCAAGATAAGGAGGCTAAAAGAATAGAAAATCAACTATGAATGTGAACATTATGTACACATTATAAAAATACTAATTGCATTCGACGTACTTTTCTCAAATACTCTCATTCACTTCCAGAGACTGAGAAATGATATGAAGCTTCAGCCACCAGCCGGGTACCTTAGCTTAGCACAAAGGCTGGAAACAGCTAACAGCTAGCCGAGCTCCATCCAAAGATAACACGATCCAGCCATCAGCAGGCAGACTCAGCAGCGAACACGTTGTATTTAATCAATCCACACGCCGTTTGGTTATCTCTGGACGGTGCAGGCTAACGCTTTCCCTCCGTTTCCTGTCTTTGTGCTAAGCTAAGCTACCTGGCTGACAGTCAGAGAGTTTCCCCAAAGCATTTCAAGCCTTCCTTCAATCTGCTCTCTTTACTGCTGTGGACATCTCGAGTGTTTCCTCTGTGTCCGTGCAGGCAGTACAACCGTCTGCGAAACCTGCTCAAAGACCCTCGACATGACTGCGTGCTGTTTGCCAACGAATTTCAAGAGTACTCCTACTGTCCGCGAGAGAAGGGGGAGAGCCAGGAGAAGTGGCAGACCAGGTCAGTGCTCACTATCGTCCCACTCAGACCAGTTCACCAGGCTGCCATCAGGACCAGCAGCTCTGGTTCACAGCTGGGATCAGTTAGTCACAGGGAGACTACAGGTGTGCAGCGGGGGTGTCCTTACTGTACTGAAGTGTTCCTTAAATCTTCTTTAGCACATCTGAAGCAGATACTGAAGGTCCAGGATGTGTAATTCAGAAATCTGTTAGTGAGTCAGAACCTAAGTCCTTCCGCTCGTTTCAAATGAGTGATTTAATGAACCGTCCTGCAGCTGTCAAGCTTCAGAGATGTTCATAGCTGTGTGCAGGAGGAAACATCTGAAGCAGTCAGCGATGGAAACCTACAAAAATGAGTTCAGTGTAGAAATTACTCTGTTTTATTCATGTGTGCATACATGCAGAAATGTGTGTGTCTGATGGGAATATTACAGAAGTTTCTAATGAGGGGGAAATGTCTGATTAAACTAAGCTAATGGTGTTATTTACACATTGAGTCAAACGTTACGGGCGTAATGTTTCATCATTTGAGGTGTGAGTTGTTTTTGTGAAGTGTGAGATTCACATCGTTATTAAATAGCGTTAAGTTTCAGCTCAGACACGTCGATGTGCTTCACTTCTCTTCTCTCTAGACGTTAGAATTAGCTCGCTTTAGCTTCTGCAGTCTGTCTGCCGAGCCTCGCTGGAGACTCTCTGCTCACGCACAACGAGAGAACGGGTCGATAGGCAGGTACGCAGGTAGACTGGCAGGCAGGTGGACTCGTCATCTCAGTGAAATGATTGGACTGGCTGACTGCAGGCCTGCAACACAGCAGAAACTCCAAGAAAAAAAGCAATAAAACAGCGGAAAATAAGATAATTAAGGACAAAAAGGACTGAAATGGGTGGAACGCTCTGATGTAAAAAGATGAGAGGATTTATCTTCTTTAAGCTGTTTCATCTCAGGTTTCACCTTTTTGCCGTGCAGCCACAGATGTCAGACTTTTACATTTCATTTACTGATTTGCTGTTTGGACGTAAAGAGAATTTCAACAAATGTGACAGAAATGCTTCTCAAGCAAACAACCTGCTCCAGATTTAACACACTGCGTCTCATCTTATACATACAACAAATGAACAAAAGTATTTAAAAAAAGAAAAAGTCGTTATTTTTACCTGGGGTCGTGTGTTGGACCGAGGAGGTCAGAGGTCGCCGGTCTTGCCTGCTCGCTCCTGGAAAGGCAGCGTTTCTTAACTTTGAGCAGTTTGTTGTGCTTCATCTGCTCCTCTGAGTCCTTCAGCAGATTTGAGATGAAAGTTTAAAAATGCAGTTTAGTCACGCATAAAGCCTGAATTATTTAAAGCTGCTGGTGCAGAACCATAAGGCCACTTAACGTCCTCCACTGACCGAGGTGTCAGTCAGACGCCTTGCGGGCGACTGAAGGGGCAAATCGAGTCTTTCCAAAGATGTTTTTCCTCCTCGTCACGTAGAAAACAAGTAACAAAAAGGCAGGAAAGACAGACATACAGAGAAATCAGAGCAGGAGCCACAAATCCAAGAATCCACGGATGAAAAGTTCAAATTAAGATACAAAACAGAGAAATCCAAAGAAACTCAGTGTTTGTGAAGGTATTATGAGAAAGTCTGGTAATTTCACCCCATTGTCTAAATTATTATTCATGTATTTTAGATGAAATAGTGAAGGTGCCTCAAAGATTAAACTCTCAGCGAGGAAGATGATGAGTCACCAGCTGCTTCCTGTTTGAGCAGACCTTCACCTGCACTACAGAGGATTATTAGGCGCAGTAAAAGTACTGCTTAGCGCCATGATTCTTGTCACAGTAAAGATTTAGTCATAATGGTGTGCCTCGTGATGATGGCTCCACCGCTGGCCTGCGTTATGTCGTTTAGTTTTAAAGGCTGGAGGTGCAGTCTGCTGTCAACAAACAAGTTTACGGCGTAAACAAGGCCGTAAACAGAGCAGCAAACGAAGCTCTTTATCACGTTCAGCCGCCGTCGTCACTTACAGGTAGTTTTCATTTATACGCCGGAGACAAAACATCAGAGTTTAGGGCTTTAACAAGCAAGCTGTCTGTGTGTGTGTGTGTGTGCGTGTGCGTGTGTGCGTGTGCGTGCAGGTGTGTGTACTCTGCAGCAGTATGGTACCATAACCACCTGGCAGGTATGATGGATGTGGTGATGATCACGGAGGACCAGGACGCCGTCGCTCAGTACAGCAGCCTCAACTCTGGAGTGTATGTCATCTCCGTCCAGGTACGTTCACACCTGAGCATTAGCGCCCACGCCAGGTCAGGCTAACGTCCCTGAATGTGCTCCAGGTTCTGCAGCTTTCGTCACATCAAATGATGTTCCTCAGCTGATGGAGCCAGCTGTCTTAGAGTTGAGCACTTTTAAGATAAGATAAGAGGTTTTCTGCCTCTCGTCCATGTTGGCTGGACGCTTTAGAAGCTGTACTGATGGACATTTGAACATCTGCATCTCCATGAACTGGACAAACTCAATCAGCTGATGAAGATGATGTGACGTGAGTGAAGCCCCAGAACAGGAGCTCAATGGTTCTTGTGGTGAGATCGTTTCTCACCTGATGTTTCCAGACTCAGCGAATGAACTTTGAGCCTCATATCAAACCAAAACCTCATTTTGTTCCCTTTTAAATTCTAATTTACCACAACTTTCACATATTTGGCCGTTTGGTGGCTCCAAAGTGATGCTGTGTGGAAACGCAGCAGCAGAACTAAAACACGTCCGACGGGTCGAGAAACAGAATTCTGTTTTGTTTTGTTTGGAGATGAAACCTGGAGACGCTGCGAATAATCCTGAATGATAATTACGTGCACACAGAAGTTGCATGGAGGATGACGTAAATGAGCGTTCACCTCTCACATCCTGAGTCGTATAAAAGCAGCAGCACATGGCGTTGACTGAACGCTGAAGCGACGGAGTTCTGCCTCATCGTCTTGCGCCGCCGTGCCCCCTGTGCGCTCCACTGAGCCGCTTGACAACTAATATGCTTTTAGAGAAGTGGAGTAGCTGGTTTGAAGTTTGGATGAAGCGGCTGCACTGTGATTCACACATGGATAACAGGTAGCCTCACAGAAACAGCTCATGAGAAAAGGAGCAGCGATTCATCGGTTTTCATGTTAACAGCTGCCAAGACTTTATTCACGTTAGTGTGTGATACAGTCACATACGCTGATGGGCTCATGAGATCTCAGCAGTGGAGCAAAAACAGCATGAGGAGTTTTCATTAAAGTGGATTCATAGTGCAGCACACAGCTCCTTTTCTATGTGTCACCTTTCCTGTTTTAGCTGAGAGCAAGAATCTGCCTCAAGTGTTTCATGGCGACGTTAATAAAGCCGACGGCGCTTCACAACACGCATCCAGTGTGGATGCTGAGGTGTCGATGCAGGAGAGGCGAGTGATGAGAACGGACCTGCTGCCGCAGCAGAGGACGCCAGAGCAAACAGGAAGCGCGTGATGACGGTGCTTCAGCCGTGTTCGGACATGAAGCTCTCCGTTTTTACAAAAGATGAACAGCTGCATCATAAAATATCTGCCGTTTTTTGTAAATAATAAATACAGCCCGCGTGCAGAGAAGCGTGCTGTCCGCGACTCCCAGGGTGCATTTCTGCAAGACGAGCTGAAGCTGAAGATTAGACGTTGTAGAAACCTGATAAACTGTTCAGATTCTGAGTCAGTTCAGGATGAATTTGGTCACTGTGGACTGATTCGTTATGTACGACCTGAATCAACTGCAGCTCCAACTCCAACTCTCTAAATCTCCATAGCAACGGCAGCTGAGGCTGATGGGTAATGTAGTATTTAGAGGTATTTATAATTTAACATAGTGGCCATAACGTGAACCTGTTCTATCACTGAACCATGCAGGAGACTCCTGTGGGTCTGTGTTATGCATGTCACCGAGGCCAAACAGTCATGTCCTTAAATTTCCACCCTGTGCATGAAAAAGCATCGACAGTGAGTGTGCATCTTTCCCATAATGCCACTTATTGCTTACCCGCGTCTTTACTTTGCAGGACTTTTTGCAGAACTTCTGGCCGGAGCTGCAGGCAGCTCACGATCTGTACAGCTCCATCTCTCAGGCGCTGCAGGAGAAGGAGGGCGAGGGCTCGCAGAGGGAGTTCGCTGAACATCTGCCGGCTGAAGTCCTGGAGGCTGGAATCAAGTCCGGACGTTACGTCAAGGTTCGGTCCAAGTCCGCCCGCCCGCCTGGGTTATGTCTAAAAGAGCTCAAGTTCCTCAAACTAAAACAAAGCTTGTTTCTTTCTATCAGGGCACTCTGAATATCAACAAGCACCACAGTGAAGCCTTCATCCTGACGGAGGGTTTGTCCAACAAGAACACAGGTGAGCACGGACACATCCGGCTGTCAGTCAGCATGAAGCAGCACGCCTCTCCTGACCGCTCGCTCTCTCCGTCCCCGTCCATCATCAGACCTGAGCTGCGGTGTGTTGGTGTGCGGGAATAAGAACCGTAACAGGGCCGTTCACGGCGACGTGGTCGTGGTGGAGCTGCTGCCGAAGAGCGAGTGGAGAGGGAAGGTCACCGCTCTGGTCGAAGGCCAGGGGGAGGAGAAGGGCGGAGAGGAAAACCAGAGCACACCTATGCCGACAGGTGGGACGCAGCTCCTGTTTGTCTGTATACAAACTCAGATTTTATTTTCAGTTACCTGAAGAAGCTCGTGTATGTGATCCATTTTTCACCTGCTCTGACACAAAAATACAGCCCTGATTCCAGGAATGCTGTGAAAACACAAGTAAAACAGAATTTGGCCTTTTTTTTGACATAAAACAGCACAGAGACACTATATTTAATGTCTGACCTCACGGTTGGGACAGCAGGGACAGACGTCGCGTTGACAGGAAGATGCTTTTCATCACTCGTGCGTGTTTTTGTGCTCACGCAGGGAACGACTCACCGAAGCTGCCTTCACACTGCCGTCACTGTCAGACACTCCGCGTCACTTCAAATGCATGTTTTCATACTTTGAGCTTTTGCTAGAGTGTGTGTCACAAAGGACTTGAGCTCTGAGACTGGCTGAATGCTTTGAATGGGTCTAAATACTATGAAACGTTAGTACTTTAAATGCCTGTATTAACTGGTTGCACCTGACGGCTGTGTTGAAGTATAATTGTACACATACAACATTAAAAGTCTGAAGTCTATCTACTGAGGTCTGATCTTTAAATCCACAGGCCGTGTTGTGGGGATCCTGCAGAGGAATTGGAGGGACTATGTGGTAACTTTCCCCCCCAGGGATGGGACTCAGTCCCAGAGCAGGAACCCCCAGCGCATCCTGGCTGTGCCGTGGGACCGTCGCATCCCCAAGATCCGCATCAGCACTCAGCAGGCCGACGCTCTGCAGGTCTGCTTTGGCTTCACGTGCTGCTGATCGATGTAGTCAGTCAGAAAGTCGTGATTCAGAACTAATAACATGATCAACTCTATTATTTCAGTTCATATGTGAACTGTCTGGAGCGAGAAGGGCCACTTTGGCTTCTCACTGCACACTTAGATCTGCCTGAAAACTTAAATAATGACTGAACTTCAAGTAAATCCTCAATCATCGTGCTTTGAAGGGAAAACTGGGTTCATCTGTGTGTTTTCAAGTCTCTGGAGAGCCGAGGCTGAAGGACGGGTTTGAGATCAGCTCAGCGGAAATGAGGGAACGTGGTCGGGGTTGACGTGTCTTCTTCTTCTCGTCTTCCTCACTCAGGACCACAGAGTGGTGGTGCGCATTGACTCATGGGAAAGCACGTCGCTCTATCCCAACGGCCACAGCGTGCGGGTGCTGGGCCGGGCCGGAGAGCTGGAGACGGAGGTCCAGACCATCCTCATCGAGAACTGCATCCACGTGCCCCCCTTCTCAGACGCACAGGTCAGGACGGAGACGGTCTCTGAGGCTGACGCGCTCTGAGACTTTAAAGCTGACAGAGGACAGTCGTCGCAGTGAGGAGACACAGCGTTGCGTTTTCAGGCGCTGGATGAGTTCGGCATCTCCTCACTTTAGCCTTTAATTAGCTCCTGATGCAGGAAGTTTTACGACTGTTTAGCAGGTTTAATTTGGATCTTATGTTGTTCATGGTGTGTTTTTTTTAACCTCCACAGGGCCGTAACACAGATAATACTCAGAGTGAGGTCAAACCTTAGCTTGATAACCATTCAGTGGGTTTTATTCTCCGTCTGATTTGACATTAGTTCTGTCTTTTTAAGTGAAGCACTTCAGTTTCAGATACATTTCCTGTATGAAAGCTGCTGCACAGATCAAATGTAGTATTCGTATTTTAATATTTGTAGTTTCCACCAGCTTCTTGGAAAAGCTGTATCTGCTGCGTGGTCCACTCTCTTCTCCGGCTCGTCGTGAAGCTGTTCAGTTAATGCAAAGATTCGATTGCATGTTTGATGTTTTGCTGGGAAACATTCGTCGTAAACGTGATTTTCTGCTCACTGGAAAACTGGAACCTGCTGTAAAACACAAACTCCTTTTAAGCAGAAGGACTATGCGGCGCTAACGTGCGGTGACCGCAGCCTTCAACCGTCTCCTCCAGCGCTGAAGTGTTTTTCTCAAACTGCAGAGTTCATGAGAGTTTAGAAGTCCCTCTCAGTCTTTGAAAAGGATATGTACCCGATAAGGACAGTGATGAATAGCGCGTCGTACTCAGAGGAATGGAGTAGGCTCGTTGAAGCCATGTGCTTACCGGTCCTTCTTTCACAGAAGCGTCCAAGGACCGTTTCTTTCTGCTCAGACTCACGCTGCTCATTTTCTTTTGGAAAGAAAAGCCTGTGGTGAAAGAAGAGGCTCAGCACAGCACACAATGTCTGATGGTCTCTTCTCAGCCCAAAGCGCACACAAACTAAATTATTCATTCAAGCCCCATCACTCGCTCTGGTGCTGCACAGCTGCCTTTGTGACAGTTTCAGGACCTTATGTAACCTTGTTTTCTGTCTGTGTCCACGCTCGTCTGTCCTCAGCTGAGAGAGATGCCGGGAAACTCCCCCGAGAAGCCTTGGAGGGTGGACCCTGTCCAGGCGGCAGAGCGGCGGGACCTCAGGGAGACTCACCTGGTGTTCAGCATCGACCCGCGGGGCTGCGAGGACGTGGACGACACGCTGTCGGTGCGCAGCCTCGCCGGCGGGACGCTGCTGGAGCTGGGCGTCCACATCGCAGACGTCACCCACTTTGTGGCAGAGGGTTCGCTCACCGACTTGGAGGCACGTTCAAGGTTAGAACCTGCAGGAAGCAGCTTCCAGAAGGAGCCCAGAAAGCTGCAGAGAGCTGCACACTCTTTGAATTCCTGTGTCACAGTCAGAGCACACACACTCAGAAAAGCAGCGACAGTAATGACAAACAGCGCAGAGCGAGAGGCACAGCAGTGTCTTCAGAGGGGACAGACCACAGCCTGGACGCTCTGACAGACACTGCTGAAGTCTCTTATTTAGTCCAGGCCTTGAATGTACAGCACATACATGTCCTCGCACAGGCCAGGACAATAAGACACGAGGCAGAAGTTGTCCCTCCGTGAATGCAGAATCAGCAGAAAAGCCGCTGACAGACACACAGAAGATGTTTTCAGTCTTGGAATTCAGCTCAGCTCTCTTTTCACGACGTTTAAAGCGCCGTGGTTTTCTCAGCTGTGCACTTCTTTCATCGTCTTTGAGCTTCTTGTGCTGCACCAAGGCCGCCGCGAACCAGCTCGAGACAAAGACCACCAAGCTTTTGCTGTTTTAGCTCCGACGCTGTGGAACAAACTCGTCCGCTGAGTGTGAGGCCACGTTTCAGAAAGAGCTCTGAAATCCACTCGTTTTCTGACCTCCTTCTTCAGCTCTTTGTATTTTGTTTTATTTCTCTGTGTTTGGCCTTCCCTGAAATTGTCTGGTATTCCACATCATCGTGTTTTACCCTCAGCCTTGAAGCATCGTCTGCTTGCTGCTTTACTTTAAGTTTTTAGATGTTCAGGTCTGGTTTTAAACTTCTGGCGAGGGTTAGAATAAGGTGAAGAACATTTATTTCTGCATTATTTCACATCAGTGTTTGCTGACGTGTTCATGAAAGCCGCACAGAGAAGGCTGGAAACCAGAAATCCGTTCAGATGTCACTGCTTTGTGGTTTTCCTCCACTGTCGTCTTCTTCTGTCTCTTTAGGGCGACGACCTACTACCTGGCAGACCGCAGGTACGACATGCTGCCTGCTGTTCTCAGCGCAGACCTGTGCTCCCTGCTGGGAGGAGTCGACAGGTCAGTAACGCCACGTTTTCTGGTTTTGGAGGGCGTGCAGGTCGTTAGCTTGCTGATCTGTAAACGTGAATGTGCTCGCTCTCATATCCAGGTATGCGATGAGCGTGCTGTGGGAGCTCGATGCGCACTCCCTCGCCATCAACAAGGTGTGGTACGGCCGCACGCTCATCCGCTCCTCCTACCAGCTCCACTACGAGCTGGCCCAGGCGCTCCTCAACGGCGAGCCGGCCGAGGTGGCTGAGCTGGCCGGGCTCGGGTCCGAGGAGAGGGATGCTAAGCTAGCTCAGCTCACACAGGCTCTGGAAATGCTAACACATGTGGCCCGACACCTCCGGGCGCAGAGGGACAGAGGAGGAGCGCTGGAGCTGGAAGGGGTGGAGGTACGACTGGTTTCTCTTTTACTAAACAAACGTCCTGGATGTCGATCATCGGTGAGATGTTTTCTGACAAACTGACTTATTGACGTGTGTGATGGAGCCGCGCTGCAGTGGATCATCATGGAGCTACAGGCTGCACAAGATTAGCATCATTTATTCAACCTGCTGCAATCACAGCTGCTCTCTGACCTTCCTAAGTAGATTTCATCATGAAATTATGTCACTGAGAACGTTGGTTCAAAGCTAAATGTGACCTGATAATGACTTAAAGTCCGACCCGTCGCCTTGACAGGCCCACTGGCTCCTACTTAACACGTAAATCTCCTCAAACTGGCCACAAATAAAGGTTTTTTAATTTCTAAAAAAAGCTGCTCGCTGTCATTTTTATCAAACAAACAAAAGGAAACTGCGTTTGATTGGGACTATTTTAATCCACATTGCATTTCATCACCAACAGATCTTAACTGATTGACATAAAAGTCTCAGAGGACATGAGTTCTGTTCTTTCACCGAGCCGTCTCACCGTCCCCCCTCAGGTTCGAGCCCAGCTGGACGAGGAGAGGAACATCACGGCTCTGGTCCCCCGGCAGCCTCTGGAGGTCCACGAGACGGTGGCCGAGTGCATGATTTACGCCAACCACTGGGTGGCGTGCAAGATCCAGGAGACCTTCCCTCATCAGGCCCTGCTGAGGCGTCACCCCCCCCCACGGCAGGAGTTCTTCAGCCAGCTGGTGGATATTGCCGCGGCGAAGGGATTCGCCATCGATACCAGGTGAGTACAGAAGCTGAGGAGGTCCACGTCGCGTGCCTTCACTCGTGCACACTGCTTTGGACTCACGAGCAAACGTCTGGAGGGAGAGCTCGTCGATGTGTGACAGCTGTGTTGCACTCAGTTGCTCAGCAGTTACACCAACAACGTGATTGTTGCACTTAAATGAAAATCAGTCGTTTCCCTTTTCGGCTGATCGACTGTCGCCGTCAGCACAAAGAGTGTCTGAACAGCTGATTCTGATTCTGCAGGACCAACAAGGCCTTAGCCGAGTCTCTGGATCAGGCCGTGGACCCTCAGGACCCGCTGGTGAACAGGCTGCTGAGAATGATGGCCACCGCCGCCATGTCACAGGCGCTCTACTTCTCCACTGGTCTGGAGTCCCAGGACCAGTACTACCATTACGGTACGCCACACAAAACCATCATCATGCCTGTTTGGTTTGATCCAGATGTTCATCGTGACGCAGAAACGTATGACTCTTTCCGTTCCTTAGGTCTGGCTCTGGACCGTTACACGCACTTCACCTCGCCCATCCGCCGCTACGCCGACATGGTGGTCCACCGGCTTCTCACCGCAGCCATCGCCGTGGAGCGGGGGGCGGGCCCGGGCAGAGCGCTAGCCAGTAACAAAGAGCTGGAGGAAACGGCTCAGCACATCAACAACAGGAACAGGGTGGGTGCAGCTTGTGGGGTTTGAGGTCTGTGACTGTGGCCTGAGCGTGTCGAGTAAACTGAGCTCTGTGTGACGTCCAGGCAGCCCAGCAGGCCCAGAAGATGTCCACACTCCTGTTCCAGTGTCTCTACTTCAAAGAGCGAGACCCGCAGACAGACCAGCGCTGCGTGGCGGACGCCGTCATCTACTCCATCCGGAACAACGGCGTGTTGGTGTTCGTCCCAGAGTAAGAGACTCACTGAGCGTCTTTGATCTCTCACGTCTCACGCTCAAACAGGATTGGCCTAGTCGCTAACAGCTGACCACACCTGTGCTGTCTGCAGGTACGGCGTGAAGGGGCCGGTGTACCTGAGGAATCGGGAGGGCCAGGTGGTGTCTGCAGGCCGGGACGGCAGCTGTGAGTGGCAGAGCGGCTCCATACGACAGCACTCAGACCACATCACCACCACCTCCAGCGGCGGCTCCTCCACCTTCACACTGTTCAGCCACATCACTGTGAGTGCACTCAGCTCATTGGTCGACAGTCTGCACACGCATGAGGTCTGACGAACACATCAGATCCTCAGAGGACCTCTGGGTTTACTCGCTAGTCAGCTTCTTCACTACCAAGTCCTGAATATTCTTTATATTATGATGAATATTCTTTATATATGGTGAAAGTTCTTTATATGTGATGAATATTCTTTACATTATGATAATTATTCTTACCAGCTTTGGGGTTTTCTATCAGCCTTCACAGATGTCGATATGTTGATGTTTGTGGTTGAACTATGATCGTCTGCTCTGCTCAGGTGCGTATCTCCGTCCGCTCCACATCTTGCCACGCAGACAGTCTAAACCTGGAGGTCATCAGCAACAAGCCCCACCGCGGCGCAGAGCCCCAGCAGGCCCAGGCCCAGGCCCAGTCCCGCAGCCAGCTGGTGCAGGAGGTGGTGCGCCTGGCCGAGGAGGCGTACCAGCAGGCGCAGGAGAAGGCAGCCCGTCGGCCCAAACTCTCCAAGGAGGAGAAAGAGTTCAGCCAGAGTAAAACTCCCAATCTGTACTCCCTCCTGGAGGAGGTCAGGGAGCTGGCTCTGATGGACCTGGAGGGGGCGCCACGGGTCTGCGCGACAACAGCGTAGAGCAGCCGAAGCGACGAGTCTGACGAGCTTCAATCATCGACGAGTGCAGCGAACATCTGGGAGGAAACGAGCCGAATCTGCATCAGAGCAGCGACGAGGACGTGTTTGTTCACGCTTTCAATCATGACGTTCATCCTTATTCACCGTCCGCCCCACCTGAAGGATGAAGGCTGAGGATGAAGAGCGCGAACGAGAAACGCTTTCCTCCGAGGGTGAAACTGATTATTGATAATTGGTCCTGACTGATCGACTCCTCACTGATGAGACGGTTTGGTGAAAATAAGTTTACACTCTTTAATGAGAAACTTTAATAAGAAACAATAAACTCATGTTAAACATCAGAGACTGAAGCGGCACAGATCTCAGATGTCTGATCAGCATGAAGACTCAGACGATCCAACAATGACAAACATATCAAACATGGTCTCAGCTCTGCACTAACACTTCAAAGCATACAGCATTAACATGGGAATATAAAGGAAAGACACTTCAAACATATTTCAGTTAATTAAGAAACAGGAAGCAGGACATGTTATTCTTCATTCTTTACGATGTTCCGGCAGCTGTTTCCTCACTCCAACACTTAACGTTAGTATGTACTGATCTGACAGACCGGTGTCCTCCCACACGCTCAGAAACCCTTTTTTAATAAAGCCGCCGGTCATTTTCTGCCTCTGACACGGATTTAAACCAACAGTCTGACGCACTGAGAGTCGGAGCTTCGTTAGTGCTGAAGTGCTTTTTGTATGAAGTGTTATCAGAGTCTTTTTCTAACGTGCTGATTGTTTGACTTTGTGGTTTGAGATTAAAGTTTTTGGATGAGTTAACGTCAGCTGGAGTAAAATTGTTGTTGTTGCATAAACCTGCCTAAATGAAACTCAATGAAACTCTTCGGCCGACGTTCTGAAACAAAAATCTGTTCTGACTTCAGACGTTTTATCAGTCAGAAAGAGGAATTACGACAAAATGAGTGAACGTGTCAGCGTCAGAGCTGAACGCTTTCACAGACTCAAACCGACGATCTGATCTGAATTCACAGTGAAACGTTTATTATTGTTGGCTTTTTAAAAACTTCCTGGTTCATCATGAAGAACTCGGCAGGCCACAGTTTCCAGACGCTCGCTCAGAAATGGCTGCGATCTCAGTGTGTGTGCTGCACCTGAGCGTTAATCTCCGTCCTCGCTGCTGCTGGGCTGACGGAGCTGACGGAGGCCGCTTTCGTCCTCTGTCTCCCTCTGAGGCGACGCAGCAGGAGGCTCAGAGTCTGTGTGTGGACGCTGGCTGGGCTGCTGTGTGCTGCTGCAGGCCGGCTCCAGGTCTGACTCCTTCACCTCCTCCACCACCTCCTCCACCACCTCCACCACCTGATCTTCAGAGCGGTCGAGGGCTTTTGCAGAGGAGGCAGACGTGGGTTCGTCAGCTGGTGTGGACGAGTCGACGGTCTGGGAGTGTGAAGGATCTGCGGGGCGCAGTAAAAGTACTTCAAACATCAGTGAAAGGACAGAATGTACTACAGCGCATCAGCTGGAAGCTACAACACTGGCTGACTGCTTTATCTTGATGCATCTTGTCAGTGATTGGCTGATTTATGTAGATGATGATGAATCCTCTCACCTGTTGGCTGCTGCTGCCGGGCGAGCTTCCTCTCCAGGGCTCGCCGTCGGTTCAGCTCCATGCGCTGACGCTGCTCCTCGGTCAGGGAGGGAGCGGGCGGAGAGGGGGCAGGTGGAGCGGGTGGAGCCGGGGTAGAGTGGATTGGCTCCTGCAGGTCATCAGAGAAACTCGCTCTATTGAACAGATCTGCATCCCCGAAGACGTCCAATTCAGGAGCTGCCTGCTCTTCACCTGGACGGAGACACGGCGATTGACAGTTATTGTTTCATGTGTGGCCTCGTTCTCACATCATGAAGCAAAACACTCTCCAGCTTCTTCACCCTCAGATGTTTCTGGTATGAGGTCACGGTCCAGCAAACCGAGCGAACGGGACGGTGTCCCAGCACGAGGTTTGCACTGGACTCTCTGAGCTTCACTGCCGTGTTTTCATCTCTTACCGTCTTTACCCACGTAGTCCTCGTGCGTCAGAGGCATGTCCAGTCGTATCCGTTTGAGGCAGGTCTGCGGCAGGAAACAAGAATTAGAAACGCTGCACTGCAGAAGAAGAAAGGCGGCTCTCTGACCTCCTCAGCGTCTCTTCCCACCTGCACCTCCTTCTTTTTTCCCAGCTTCTCCACCCTGTCGATGAAGTCTTCAAACTGCAGTTTGGGAAACAACCTGTGGGCCCAGTTCTCCATCTTCTGCATCAGCAGCTGCAGGTCCTCCGCCTGGCCGGACGACACACACGCACACACACACTCTGAAACATGAGCTAAATGCATACGAGGCGATGAAGAGGAGTGTAAATTGTGTTTGATGAAGACGCATCGATTCTTTGGACGACGATCAGTTCACCTCAGGGGCTGAGTAAGAGCGGTTTGACTGACAGGTTTGAATAGTGATAGTGAGGAAGAGGTGACGTTACGAGCTGAAGGAAATAACCATGAAACAGACGCGGTGACAGATAACGGATGTTAGCGTGCTGAGCGCTGTCAGGCAGAAACACTGAACGGATCGACTGACGGATGGTCTCGCCTGCTCGTCTGCTGCGTTTGTTTGATGGCGTGTCAGCTGTCGGCGCTCACCTCATGTCCTTTGCCTTTGAAACGGACGTTATCGAACAGCGTTCGCAGGGCGGGAAGTCCTCGTTCTGAGATCAGCCTGGAGGGAAAAGTTGGACCTCGATCAGCGAAAGATTAAAGCAGCATTCATTCATATTTTTAGAGGCAGTGAAACGTGAACGTCAGACGTCTTATCAGCTGCTAAAACAGTGAGAGACGTCTCTGTAGACCCGATCAGCCTACGTCCAACCTTAGCTCTCTTCTTGCTCTGTTTTTGGTCTCCACCACTTTATCTGCTAAGCCGTCCGCTGTGTCTGTCTCCCGCTGTGTCCTGAGGACGTGGACAGTCCAGCTGGTCTTCAGGGTTTAATGCACAAAGCTGCTGAGCGCCGCAATGGCGAGCCAGAACAGTAAAGACTGAGCTGAAAGAGGCTAAAAACAGCCGGCTGGACTGCAGTGAGGTGAGACGTCCTCGTCCTCATTACTCTCAGTCCCTTGGTCCATTGTTTGTAGACACGTACTGATTAGAGCTGCTTTAGTTTAGATATTATGGAAGGTAATAAAACTCCAGCAGGATCTTCATTTTTGTAATGAATGAATGAATTGAATCTGTAGCCGTGTTTTCAAACTCATTTGCAGCCTCGTGTTTCTTTGCAATAAATTGGGATAATTTTTAAAACTTGCAAGTCAGCAGAAAAGTGTGCTGCAGTTAAATAATTCACTGATTCTCACAATGTGTAAGCAGCTGCTGTCCTGACCTTTCCTGCATGCTTTCATTAGTTTGTGGCTGTTTTATTCTGCAAACTGAAATCCTCCGATACATGAAGGCTGACGGCTGAGGCACCTGTTAGAGTCCAGCTTGGGTTGTGGCCTCTTCACGCCTTTCCTTTTAGCCACGGGGACCTCAGCCAGCTTGGACACGTCGCCGTCTTCCTCCCCTGCATTAACCAGAGGACAGACAGCAGGACAGATGGTCAACGTCAGCGTGTTAACAGAAACCTTCAGTGGGACAGGTTAGACGTGCTCTGTCAGTCGTCGCTCCCTTCCAAACTTTCTGGGCATAAATTGGATTAAAATGCTGAATATTCTCTTTCTGTTAAAGCTTCTTACCATTTTCAAAAGGGTCTCCGTCGTCTGGTCCTCCCTGGCCCGGGGAGTGAGGCGGCGGGAGGGGAGGGAAAGCTTCATCCTCCATGCTGTTGAAGTCAGGAAAGTTACGCAGCCGATTTTCCATCGCATCAAGCGAGGTGTGTAACTCCTGGAGGAAAGGGAAAACCCTGTCAGCCAGCATCAGCTTTAAAAGCACTGAGCTCATGTCATGTTAATTTGGCAGATTATGAAGCTAGAAGTTTAGTTTCCCAACATTTACTACAGCACAGCTCTGAAAAAGGATTTACTTTGGTTTAAAAATCAGTGTCAGTGTGTGTCTGATGTGCTCAACCATTTACACTAAACTCAAAATTCAAGTCATATTTCACATAAAATACAAATTTTATGATGCATCTTTATGTATTTTAACTTATAAACTTAAAAGTATGTTGAGTTAGAACAATGAAAACTCTCCTTATATAATAATTGTGTTGCCAATTTTAATAGTATTTATCTCATCTGCAACTCAATACATCGACAGTATTCTTACAGTCATGTAAAGAATATATATATATATATATAAAATTGACTTTTATTTTTTATTCTGTATTCTTTTTATTGTCTTTTTGGTTTCTCTTATTTTATTTAAGTATCTGAACACTATTTCCACCATTAGTCATATCATACATATGTAGCAGCTTTTCCATATTTCAGTAGCTTAGTGTTAAAGGCAGTGTTTTTATGAGTTTTGTCTCCCAGTTCTCAATATCGAGTGAAAACATCGGCCCCCGTAGCATTTATCGGTCTTATCAATTATCTGTTCCTGGTCAGAATCGGCCATGAATGTACAGATATCGGGCGAGTGATGCGTCTGCGTTGGCGGTAAACTCAAGCCGGTACCGCCTCCGCGGCAGAATGGCGGTAAACTCAAGCCTGGTATTCTGCCGCATACACACTGAAAAGCCCGACGGTCCTCTGTGTTCCGCCGTCAGACAGGCCGGGATACACGGACAGGCTGCCCGAACAGGACAGTCACGTCTTTGTCTCAATGTTGGCTGAATTTCACTTTATGTCTGAGAAACGTTTGCAGTTGCAGAAAAGCGTAAACATGGCGACTCAAAGCCAACTACCAGCAGTTAACTTAGCTAACGTGTAGGTTAAGCTAGCTGCTGTCAGCGAAACGGTATAACACAACGAGACACCTTAACGTCACACCACAAGTCACCGACAGACATCAACTTATAAAGAACAACTCTAGTTCAAATGAAATGTCAGTGAACTGTCATGACGTACCTGTTACGAGCTGTCCGGCGGCGATGCAACAAGCAGAGTAACGCTAGCGGGATTAACGTCCGGTATGAAGCTGTGTTTTTCAAAATAAAGTCCAACAAATTTAACCTAACGTTTAATTGATGACTGGAAGTATAGAGACATACAAATAAAACATATACAAATCCCAGTTTTATACTTCAACAGAAAAACATATGAATTGTAAACGAAACTCGTTATAAATATATAATCAATGCTGGCATTAATATGAAAGAGATAGTAAAAAAAAAAATTGTGTTTATTGACGTGGCTGCAGGTAAAACTGTTCTAAATGACCCTCATTGTCTTTAAAGATTATCTATAGATTCAGAAATATTGAATATTTGTCGTGGTAGTTTGTTCACCAAACATTTTGTTAAAATTATGAGATTTAATCCTTTCAAACAGGCATTGTGGAGAGATGGATTTGACAGAAAATGTAATTTAACATTTCAATTCATATATATATAGAATGTGAGGGATTTCTTAGGTGGTGTGTGTGTGTGGGGGGGGGGGGTTGGGGTTGAATTTGATGTTTTGGACTCAGGACCTCAGTATTTCTAAGTCCTCGCCTGCATAAGACCACATAATTAAAGTTCCTTTGACTTTTTTTTGAGGTTTGTTTTGTAAATTTTGTCAGTTATCAAAAATAGTTTCTAAGAAAAAAGATAGAAATGATTACGATGAACTGTACTTAAACTGAGTAAAATCACCTGTGCTGGTTTCCCTCTCATTATTTGCATCAAGTCTTTCCGTCCAGTTCCAGGGTTTTTATTTTGAAAGGCAAAATGACGTATGGGAAAAGGTGTGTCTGTGAATTTTGTCCGACTTGTTGCATAAATCCACCTTCATGTAGGATTAAATATGCAGGAAACAGAAATTCTCATTCAATAATCAGCACTATTTAAGTCTTAAAAATGTATTTAATTGAAGTTTATGATCCGCAGAGAGTACAACACTTTATTTCCACTCTTTTTTTCTTAATTGTACAAACTTGACGGTAAACCATATCCTCTCTGCAGTTAGCTGGAGCAGCCTATAAAACTTAGCTTCTTCAAAAACCACACAAGACCAGTTTGTTAAAAAGTAAAAAAGTAATAGACCAAGCTTGAGTTCGTTCTTCCAGAGCCGTGACAGCGATTTGACTCAGTCGTGACAACCTGAAAAAGTGTTGATTCAAAACAGAACAGCAGGACAGTTAAATCGACAAAATGCTCTGGACAGGATGAAGATTTACAGCTTTGAAGTCACTCTCAGATTCATTTCTTCAGCTGTGTGTGTGTGTGTGTGTGTGTGTGTGTGTGTGTGTGTGTGCGCACGCGTGTGTGTGCCTTCAGAGGCGTCCACGCAGTAAGAACATGAGGAAGACTGCGCTGAGGAGGATGCAGAGCGTGCACACTGTGGGAACCACGATCTCTGTCACCATCTCCATGTGGCCGATCAACGGATCTGAAAGCCAGAAATGGAAAATTAAGTAAATGTGTGTAAATGTTCACAAGCCAAACAGAACAGATCAGATCGCTCTGAGAGGATCTAATAAACACACAGGAAAATCAATGCATTTATAGATCTATTTCAGTTTCATCAGCTGTCGTGATTAGTTGTTATCAATACTCTTAATATATAGATTTCATGCCATGAATAGGTCATGTGATCACAACTAAACCATCTCCATGTACACTTAGCAAACTGTTTTTGCTGAGGAAGACCAAGAGATGCACTTGAAAGCATCAGAAAACCAAGTAAGTGGGACATGTGATGGGGAATTTTAGGTCCAAGCTCAAGAGTAAAGCCGTCAGTTATAATTTAGAAACCATGTCCCTGACTGGACAAAAGATGGAGCTAATGTGGAAGAAGTTTATTTTTTGTGGGGCTAAAACAATGTGTCATGTCTTTAAAATCATCATGTCTGGACTGTAAGACGTTCAGTCAGTGAAACGTGGAGGCATAAACGTGCAGCGTTGGGGTCAGGGTTAGGGTTAGGGTTAGGGTTGAAATGAATGAAACATGAAGATAATGTTGCTCTCAGCTTTTGTACCTAAACTTCATCATGAACTGGCCAAGCCTTTTGCATCCCTGCATGTTCCTGATTTCCCTGGGACTTTCTTCTAGCTGGAGGGGCAAAACAAAGAAAAACCCTGTTAGATCGCGAAATAACAAGCTTGAGGCAGAATTTTCCTTTGTTTGGCCCCACCTAGCTTAGCCCGGCCTGCACTCTGAAGCACATGCACTGACCTGCAGCCAGGAGCTGGTTGCTGGAGGAGCACGTCTCGATGGCCTTCCTCTTCCAGCTCTCCACCTGTGAAGATCCGACAACTCAACAGTCAAACAGCAGATTCTGCTGCAGAGCGACTCTGAGGGTGGAGTGTCGTTAGCTTACCTCTCTCTGATTGGGAAAGCCGTTCGAGCTGATGATGCGTTTGTAGAACTGGACCGAGGCCTTCGGGTAGCGCGGTTTGTTTTTGTTCCTGAAGTCCACGTAGTAGAGGCCAAACCTCTCGGAGTACCCTTCGTCCCACTCAAAGTTGTCGAGGAGAGACCAGGCGGTGTAACCCTTCACGTTCACGCCGTCCTTCATCGCTGTAGGTTGAACCGGAGAGCAAACAGAGTGTTTTTAAAAGTGGACCACTGAATCCTTCTGCTGTGGTGTCATCTTTGCGTTGGGTTGTTGCTTCACCTTTGAGCATTTCATTGATGTACTCTTTGAAGTACTTCATCCTCCAGTCGTCACAGAGGTCGGTGCAGAGTATTTTCTCCGACACACCGTTTTCTGTCACGTAGATCATCGGGTTCCCGTACTGAGTCTGTTATGGAGAGGAGACCTTACATTCAGGTTTGATGGTGTGCATACAGATGTTATATATTATATATATATATATATATATATTATTCTGTATTTATGCGCACTTGAACAATATCTTCTGTATTTAATAGTTGGGTATATTCAGAGTTGTGTCTTGTACCTTGACAAAGTTCAACAAGCGTCGGAAGCCCCAGGGAACAGAATAGAGCCACTCAGAACCCGGATCAGGCCACTGTGGGTCAACCAGCTCAGCGAGGTCACGATCTGCAAAGTAGCTGTCTCCAAGGCCTGATGGGTAATTCTTCAGGGTGATGTAGCGCGTTGTGAAATGTCCGAGGCCCAGGAAGTCGCAGGTTCCCTTGATGTAACTCTTCTCCTGAGGCGAGAAGACGGGCAGCCGTGAAGCTCCCAGGCCCTGCTGGCCACTCTTCCTGCCTAAAGGTCAAAGTTCAGTGCATTGTAAGAGGAAACTAACAGGTCAGCAGACGCAGTGAGGTGCATGAAGATGGCAGCTGTTGGTTTGTCATGCTCATAAAGGAGTGGTTTCCAATCTTTTTGTTTGTGAGATCTCATTTAAATGAGTCGACTGAGACGTACCGATGTAATCCTTCATGACCTGGGGGTAGTCTCCATTGAAGATGGGGGTAGCAAACCATCCCATGTAGAACTGGATGTATCTCTCTGCTGCTTCGATGTCCCTCTGGTTGGTGATGTCCACTGGTTCCCCCCAGTCAGCCGTCAGTGAGATCCCAACCAGACCTGGACACACACACACACACACACACACACACACACACACACACACACACACACACACACACACACACACACACACACAGACAAGTTATTGTCCAACATGGCGGAAGTCCAATCACGAAAAATAACTCAATAAAAAGGTTTTGTTTTTACCTTTTTGTTTGCTTCGCCACTGCATGTCATACGTGTGCCAGACTTTGGCGTGCGCCTGTTTCAGAGACAGAAAGGCAGCGTCACCTCTTTATTTTAGTTCAGTTGACATTGTTAGAAGAAAGACGTCATCGAAGACGCAGGAGTCCAGGACCAGGTGTGAACATCAAGTCCTTCCTCAGTTCTTCGTAAACACCAGCTAGTTTTAATTTAACCATTTACTTAATTAAATGAAAGCTTGAGAAGTGTCTTAACAAGTAAAGACATTAGGAATGTGTAAATCAGTTGGTGGGAAACATACAGTGCTGTCAGCTATGTAAACAGGAAGTCACTGTAGCATCACAAGCTAGCATAGCATCTAATTATGAAGTGAAGAATGAAATAATGAAATATAGTAAATGTTTAGTCTTCATACGCACAGAAATCTGTGTGTTTCAGAATAAGTAACATTCATACAGTTTCTAATTAATAGAAAATGTATGATTATGCTAAGCTAACTGATGTTATTTACTCATGTAGTCGAATGTTAATGGCACAACATTTGGTAAATTCAGGTTTGTTGTGTTGTTTTTGTGAAATGTCATTTAAAACCTTAAAGATCTTCATCATTATCAAACCGTGTTCCTCAGTTTTCAGGTCGCCGTGCTCCACATCAGCTCTTCTCGGGTCAGATACTAGCATGCTAGCTTTAGCATTAGCTTTGTCAGTTGGTTCAGTTAGCTACAAACAGCCACCGCTGGCAGTTAGAGGGTGTGAATATGTATAAGAACTAATGAGAACAAGTTTGTGTGACACTAAATGGACCTTGTGGTGGGACTGTTTTGTCAGAATAAAGACGCTCTAAAAGTGGTCTCAGGGACCCTCTACTCGTTCTGGTTCCACCTTGAGTCTCACCTTGATGATGTGGTGGGCGGCTTTGTAAGCCCCCGTCCCCTTCAGCTTCAGTCCGGGTGCATGCTCCCCTGTTTCATATCCCTCCACAGCAATAGACTGAAAGCACAAGAGCACACTCTCTGAAACACAACTCAAACACGACGTCTGATCACAGGTCAGCGAGTGCACCGACGTACCCACGGGTTGTTGAACGTGATCCAGTACTTCACTCTGTTTCCAAACCTCTCAAAGCACAAGTTGGCAAAGTCGTTGAAGTAGTTGACCATGCTGACGTTCTGCCAGCCGCCGTACTTCTCCTGCAAGACCTGCAGGTGAAACATATTGTTACCCACACCGCGGCCTCCAGTCGGCGAGAGGAAACCCTGAACCAGGTTTAGGCCTGGTGGGTGCAGTGCTCACCTGCGGTAAATCCCAGTGGTACAGCGTCACAATGGGTGTGATCTGGTTGTCCAGCAGCATGTTGATCAGGTCGTCGTAATATTTGATTCCTTTCTCGTTGATGTGTTCACCTGACAGAGTCGCGAAGGATGGAAATCGTTTCAGTGTTCAGCTTCATGCAAAAAGCAGCACATCCTCACATTTAAAAAGCCTGAAGCTGCAAATTAAAACGAACATTGATTCACTGACTGTCAGCTTCAGCCCTGACTTCAGTAACCAGTGCAAAGATAAATAATAAAGATAAAACTGTAAAGCAAGAAATGACATGAAAAACGTCGGCCGTGTGGTTACTTTTCAGTCCGCTTGGTAAAATCCTCGGCCAGGAGATGGAGAAACGATAATGATTCAACTTCATGTCCTTCATCAAGGTGACGTCATCCTGAAAACAAACAGCATGAGAACTTTGATTCTACTCTGGAGCCAGGAGGCAGTTAGCTTAGCTTAGCTTAGCTTAGCTTAGCTAGCTTAGCACAATGACTGGAGACAGGGAAAAACAAATCTGCCACTGAAGCTAACATGTTATATCTTGTTTTAGCTCCATTAACAGGCTCTGGCCAGCTGGTTCCTCTGTTTCCTCTCTTTATGCTAAGTTAAGCTAAGCTAAGCTTTGCTCTTATAGCTCTGGCTATAAACCACACGGACAAGCCAGTGGCATTGATTTCCTCATCTAACTCTCTTTAAGATAGAAAATCAGTGTATTTCTCATGTTGCTCATGAGATCCAAAGTTTGCAGAAACACCACATCAGGTAAATATATCTAAAATGCTGCGCAGCACATTTATAGTATTTCCATCTGTTGGGAGGGTTTAGCCATAAAAAACAAGGTCATATAGTTTCAAAGGTGCGGGAACGAGGTAATCAGAAATATTGTCAGAATAAAATGACCTTAAAGTGACTTAAATTGGATCTATGACACAATTTAACGTAAAGTAGTGAATTATATCTTTGGATGTCAAATGTCCTCTTTTCTGTGGAGGTGACACCTTTTCTTCTCATGTCACCTTGAATTTGTAGTAGCCTTCACACGAGAAGTCTCCCGTGTCGTTCGAGAACACTTTCCCCTTCGTGTGAGCGAATGCGTCCCAGATGCTCATTCCTTTGCCATCCACGTTCCAGGCTCCCTCCGTCTGATAGGCTGAGCTGCCGGCTCCCCAGGAGAAACCTGCAGAGGAAACAAAGCAGACGAGATGCCGTGCAGATTCGTGAAGGTTTTATCCTGTAATGACTCTGATGTCGAGTCATACCTGTTGGGAAGGTGCCGTAGTAGAAAGACGTTCTTTCGTTCTTCGTCCAGTCAAAGTCATCAATGGCTGACACACACAGCACCAGTGCCAGCACATGGTTCAGCCTCAGGATGCACCGCTGCAGCATCGTGATGTTTGGCAGAGCTCGCTGTCTTCAGTTACACCTGCAGGACAATAATTATCCAGTTTGATCACTGATGTCACAGGTGTGGTGGCGTTAATGGCAACACGTAGGCCTCCAAAGCCTGCAAGGCTCCATCCCCTCTTAGTCTACCCTGAGCTCGATAAGCTGGGCTCAGATCTCAGAGTGTCTGCATGCGTTCAGGTAAAACAAAGATTCAGAAACTCACACAGAGGCGTCAGGTGTCCACAGGTGTTCAGTCAAAGCACCCTACCTCAAACCCAAACCTCAGCATCGTTTGTCAAATATCCAGCCAGTCATTATCAGACCTCACGGACAAAAAGGAAGACTGTGGTTTCATTTCAGCCAGCTGTAGGACACGCTGACACAAAACGCTATCAGAGACAGAAAGTAAGCCAGCTTGTCCAGCACCGTGAGGATGAGCGACATGTCAGGCTGCTGTGTCTCTTCAGTGCTGCAAAGGATAGCTGAGAGTCCTCCTACCAAAGCCTGAGCTCATTCCCTCCCTGCCTCAGCCCCGGCCGCCTCACCCAGAACCACATATACATGTCTGACCTGCTGCATTTGTCTCCGCTGGAAACTGCTCCAAAATACAAGAAACGTCCCCGAGCTTCTGGAGCCGCGGACGCTCCCAGTGTCACCGGCAGGTTCAGCGCCAACGCTACAAAAACAAAACAGAGTGAAGCATCCAGGACATTTTCTGCTATTCATCAGCCGTCACGCAGCAGCAGCCGGTGCCCCCCTGCACACACGCGCTGAATGCCGGCCCATTGGAGCTCAGTGAAGTGTGAGCGTAAATTTGCTGGTGCAAACAGATCTTTTGGAAAAAAGAAGGCAGTTTGTCGCTGTAAGCAAAGTTAATGTTCGAGGGTCTGATCCATCTGCGGCCTCGCGCTCGGCCTTCTGCGGCTTTGGAACAGAAAACACTCACCGGAGGCGCACATGTGGAGAGGTCACACAGGAGAGGAGCCACGGACGCCGATCACTTCATGTGCTCTGCTCACATGCACCGGGTGGACACAATAATAGAAACATCTGCACAGCGTCACATAACCCTGCAAAGATAAAACACATTTGTCAAGTTTAAAAGCAGATTTTTATCTGATGATGCCAGAGTATATTCTCATGATGCACTGAAATCACATTATCATGGAAACTTTCTGCCTTTTTGGGCAAAATTACTACATTTATCCTAAAAATCAAATTCAATAAAAATAATATTTCCTCCACACTGAGTCAAAATCAGTTATTCAAACAGGAATTTGGGAGTCAGTTCCTGCACCTACATGTGATGTGTGTAACGACAGCAACACAAACCCAATAATACGATATGAAAGGAGTGTGTTCTCACATGCTTTAAAACACCATCAGTGTATTTCCACAGAGACTGATGTGGGACTAAAAACAGCCTCTGTGAACTCACAGTAATGTTTATTAATGTCCACCATCACTGTTAAATGAAGCAATAAACACACACAGACAAATGTTACAGACCCTCAGAGAATATTATCGTCTGGATCTGCATTCTTTTCCTGCACCTGTATCATCATCCAGGTGTGTCTGACTGCTCCCTGATACTTTGGATGCCAGGTTAAACCTAAATACTGCACTGACAGAAAAGTGAACGCCTTCAGCTGGAGCTGCAGCATCCGGTCGCTGTTTTCAGACTGTGTTTCACTTGATTTTAGGCATTCTGTGTAATCTATTTCACCATATTTTATTATCTTATTCTGCAGTTTTTATGCTTTATCTTTATTTTATTCACATCCTTATCATCATCAGCAAGTGGCTCATTTTTCATCTGATTTTAGGTCCAAAAACACTCACTGGGTGAGTGATTTCTCTCTCGTGAAGCACTTTGAGCTGTATGAAAGGTGCAATACAAATAAAGTTTGTTTTTATTATCATTATTATGTGACCAGTTAAGAGTGTATGCTTTAGAACTAAACATCATCAGTGGTGACTGACGTGCTGTCGGTCCTGTTCTTCTGAACTCAGTATATATATGTACTATATATATGTATAATATGACATGATAATAAATGAAGAGATTATAACAGAAGCGACTTCTTGGCAGATGAAGGCAAAGGAAACGCCATCATACATCACATAGAGAGAATTATTGGTGCTTTGCTTTTGCCTCTGTTACTTACTTGATGACACTTTTTTCTGAGGGGCTTTCAGTGCAGCAGCCCCCCCCCCCGTCCCTCAGGGTCACGACCTCTCGGGTGAATAGTGAGCTGGAGCTGGCCCTGCACAAAGCCTGAATACGACCATTATCATAAGGTGCATTGTTTACGCTGCATTGTTGTGAGAAATGCTGAATTGTTCAAAGCTGAAAGTGTTGGCACTGCACTCTCACGCTCACATGTGGGCGCGCGCCGTGTGTGTGTGCGTGCGCAGGCTCTGTTCTCTCTGCTCGTTGTGTTTGTACGTCTGCATGCGCACATCTATTTCAATCCCGTGTGTGTTTGTATGTTTTTTGTGTGTGTGTGTGTGTGCTCTGCATGCAGTTGCAGCTCATGCTGTGTGTGGACAGAGAAGACAACATGAGCGTGGATGTGTGTTTAGCATATCAATGGCGTCCAGGGCCCCGGCGACTGTTGCAGAAGCACTCTGAGCTTTCCAGTACCTGTCGGCTCACCTCACCTTGCTGTATTTAAGGGGCTTTCTTGTTGCCTCGCAGAGCTGACATGAACATCTTTACTAAGGTCCCAGGATTAGCCCAACAAACCAGGTATGTTGAGTGTTGCGCAGCCCCCGGTCAGAGGTGTCGAGGTGGGTGGGCCCCCGGCGGCTCCGCATCCCACCTCCTGCTGGTTCTCATGCTCTGCTCTCTGTGACGCCTCCAGCACCAGTTTCCCAGAATCACCTGAAGAGTGATAGGAGACACACACACTGAATATTTTAGGTGCACGTTGATGGTTTTAATTGGACAGGCTGAAGCAGGACAGCAGAATGAGTCAGAATCAATGAAAACGATCATGCTTGCTCACCGCAGGTTTCAGTTCTTCTTCCACACGGCATCATGTTGTCTGAAGTGTCTCTGCCGCTGTGTGTCCGGGTGTAATGATTCATTAAAAATGCTTCTGTATCTACAGCAAGCTGGGGTCTGTGCTCCAACGTGCCTTCTACGGGTCCAGTGGGAGGGTGAGTCAAACCATGATGTGGACTTACTTTGTTAAAGCCAGTTTGTCTAAACAGATTCAGACTGACACTGAACTGTGTTATATTTTAACATACTTGTTTTTACTGTGCTTCCTGTTGAATGTAGGATATTTCCAGTTCCTACGTTCTGGGTGGTTTTTGGTCATTTTGAGGAGGCTGTTTGTCCGCAAGTGTCCTCGAAACGAAGCTAATCCAGGCAGCTAATCTGAAATTAGCAAACAGAATGAGAAAATGTAGTTTCTATGAGACAGAGCTGCCTCAGCATTTAAAGCTATTAAAGCTCCAGTGAAGTTAAAGATGGGATTTAAAATGCTCACGATAGAAAATCTGTGAAATACAGCGAAGCAGGTTAAAAACATGTCACACACAGTCTGTGCAGCGAATGCTGAGCGGCTGGACTCGAACAACTAAACATCAGTGAAAACGCACTCATGGAAGACAACTAAACATCCAAACTTTGTCTGACACGAGAGCAAACATGAATGTGAATTCAGAGGTCAGAGGTCAGAGTTCGCCCTCCAGCTGGCGAGGACAGAAGCTTTGGACTCGTGGCGTTGGAGGTTTTTGTCTGAGTGTAGAAGGAAAGTCTTAAAAGGGTCAGTTCACCCAGATCTTAATAAATGTGCTTTCTTTGTGGATTCAAGCCCAGAAGATGCTTTTGATATTTTTTTTATTAGATGATACGAGAACAAAAAACACATGAAAAATCTCAGAGACAGTTTGTTGATCCACAGAGCTTCATCTACTCTGCTCTCTGAGACGTATAACAGACTGTGGACAGACTGTGGACATGCTCTGGATGGAGTGGAAAGACACTGGACAGATGCTGGACAGACTGGGGACAGACTTCGGACAGGCTCTGGACTCTAGTCAGACTAGACAGACTGTGGACAGACTGGATGTGATCTGGACTGTGGACAGACTGTGGACGTATTGGGAAAATAGACTTTCTTTCTGAGACAGATGATAAGAGCGACACTGCTCTTAGTCGTCTAGAGCCAGATACTGATTAGCTTAGCTTAGCTTAGCATTAAGCTAAAAACACAACTATCAACGCCTCTGAAGCTCACTAATGAACTCTTTGCATCTTGATGATTTAATTTCTACACAAACAGGGACATAAAAACGACCGACCCCAGTTTCCAGGGAGTCACCGCTCTCACAAAGAATATTTACTCTCCGTAAAATCAACTAACTGTGAAGAAAATGTTTAAGATATTTGAAGCTCTCGACTGATTTCAATCGACTGTACCTGTGCCATCAGTTACTGATGATCCAAACTGGACATTTCAGGCTGCAACAGACTGGACCTGCCAAAAAAATACACCTAACATCAAACTTACAATAGTACTGCAAATACAGGTAATATTCATAAGCTGCTCAGTGATTAGGAACACCTGAGCGTCGAGGTTTGTCTGATTCATCCATGAAGTCACTTCCTGTGGTTCCTCTGCCCTCAGGTGACCCTTTTCGAGCAGAGGAACTTCGCCGGCAGGCGGCTGGACCTGAGCTCTGACTGCGTCAGGCTCAGTGACAAGAACTTCCCAGAGAGATGTAACTCCGTGCAGGTGGAGAGCGGAGCGTAAGTCCACACCACCACCCAAAGCCGACGACAGGTCGCTGCAGCGAAGGCTGGGACAGACAAAAAGGGGACGGAGTCAACAGCAGAGTGTCTGCAGCCTCCACATGCTGTCAGCACGCTGACTTCAGCGTCCAATGCGGAGCGTTAGCTCGTCTGTCTTTGAGCAGAATCACATCTAAAGACGCCTCTGTGAGGTGTGGTGGACAGAGGAGCCTCAGGCAGAGACAACACAAACAATCAGAAATGAAGCCAAAGGCAGCACTCAGTGAGGCCACCTGAGGAGAAACCACGTCTGAGGTCAAAGTTCAGAGTTCTAGGTTGCTTTTATTGAAAGGGACAGTTGGACAGGCTTAGGGCCTCAGCATAAATTTGAGCTGGAAAACCTTTTTTAAACGTCTGGGACGTGTGTGCAGTAACTTCTGTGTCAGCTGCATTTCTGTGACTCTTTTCTGCCTCATCCAATCAGAAGCTTGGAGTCCCGTGTTTCAGACTTATAACTGTCCACTTGTCTTCTGTCCACCAAACTTCATGGAAATGAGTTGATTGTTAATTCTGCTCGACAGATAACCAAACAACTCAGCGGTCAGGACGTGAAGTCCAGCTCCGCAGAGTCTGAACCTGCATCCACCTTAACCGTGCTGTTTTCTGCTGCTGTCCGTCACTCTTTGACTCTCCTCTCCTTTAAAGATGGGTCGGTTACGAGCACGAGAACTTCCGGGGCCGTCAGTACCTGTGGGACATGTCCGAGCGCGGGGAGTACAACTGCTACGACAAGTGGTGCGCTCAGGTGGACCACGTGTCCTCCGTCCGTGCCGTCAAACAGGTGAAGCTGCAAACAGTGAGACAGACAGACAGACAGACAGACAGACAGACAGACAGACAGACAGACAGACAGACAGACAGACAGACAGACAGACGTCCCAGCCGCTGCATCAGGGACAGGAACATGTCATAAAACACTCAGAGGTCAAATCGTGGAACAAAAAGCCTTTAAATCCACAGACCGGCAGACAGCTGTTAAATCTGACATTTAGACCGGCTGGTGTGTAAAACGTGTCACTCAAACGTTTCTAAAGGACAGTTGTCTCTTCTTCCCAGGACAACAACCCCGCCAGGGCTCAGCTGTTTGAGCGCGCCGGCTTCTCCGGTAAGAAGATGGAGATCCAGGACGACATCCCCAACCTGATGAGCCGATACAGCCTCAACAGAGTCGCCTCCATCCGCGTGCTCGGAGGAGCGTAAGTGCAGCGTCCCGCCTGTCCCCAGTCAGCCGATCATGAGGACAATCAGCCCTCGAGCTTCGTTTAGTCGCTGTTGTGGAGTTTTCCATCACATCACACGAGCCTCCTCAGAAGATGAGGGCACCTCCTTCAGCTGATGAAGACTGAGAAATGACCGAAAGCTCCAGAACAGCTGCTAAATGAACCTCGTGGTCAGATCCTCTGCTGAGCATTAAAACACCTGAAGTATCAGACAGGTTTCCACCGCACAGTCCCACAGATCACACATCAGGTTTCTTTTTCATTGACCCAGGATTCACCAGATCAGAACTTATTGATTAATCTGCCAATTATTCTCTCAATCGTTTAGTCTCTGAAATGTTAAATACTCGTAAAACACCATTTTACATTTTAAATGTCTTCCATCCAAACAGCCCAGAAGAAATGTCACAAAAGGCAGCAAATTCTCACATTGAGATCTAAGAAATTGGCCACTTTTGTTTGAAAAGTACTTGAAACAGCTATGAAAATAGCTGGGGACCAATTTTCTTTTGATCGACCGATCAATCGACCAATCGCTGCAGTCCTGTCTGATTTTTGTGACTTCAGGATTCAAAGCAGGAAAACTTTTCTCTTTAGCACAGAAATGTGACTTTCTGTCACATTCTGAAGGTTTTAAAGTCATTTAAGTTTCCAGTAAGCAGAAAGCTGCCCTCAGCCTCCACCCGCTGTGTGTGTGTGTGTGTGTGTGTGTGTGTGTGTGTGTGTGTAGGTGGGCGGTGTACCAGGAGCCAAACTACAGGGGGCCTCATTACATCCTGGAGAAGCGCGATTACAACAACTTCTCTGACTGGGGCAGCCAGAACAGCACCGTGGGCTCCATGCGCAGAGTCCGCTTCAACTGAGCGCCGACGCCGCGTCTGACGCGTCCTGTCAGCAGGACGTCCACCGTCTCACACACAAACCTGTCAGCTTTACACACACACACACTTATTTTAGTAATAAACTGTAAAAAGACAAATGTTTGCATTTTCCTCTGATTGCCTTTTGCTTTATGGAGAGTTTGGATTTAATATTGTGGGTTTTACTGGATCCTTACCAGTTCAAACCAGTCTGCTTCCCTCAGTGAAGAATCAAACACACACTCTGACCTATTGATTAGTGATTGCCAAATACAAAATCCAGATCCCAAACTGATGTTGGCAGAAAGCTTGAATGAAAGGAAGCAAATAATCTGCAGAACTACAAGCTAAGATATCTAAAACATTTTATTTAGCTTTAAGAACAAAGTGGATACACATCAAGTCCAAACTCTGAATGCAGTGTGTACTACAACTGCAATCATGCACGACATCTGCACTGATTAAAAAGCACAGACTACAGCACAGACAGCGCCTGCTGCCACCTGTCTGAGGAGAAAAACAACAAAAACACACAAATAAGGCACTTGCTTCAGCTGTGAGGTAGACGAAAGCTCAGTTCATGAACCTACAAAAGACTAAAAGAAGTAAAATCCACTTTGAGAAAAGTCTTTCGTGGACGTTGGTTGCAAACAACCTCTGACTGGAAGCTGTGCAACGTCTCAGCTCAGGCTCGATTGACGGGTTCAAGGTGCATCGGAGGAAAGTCTGATAAAAGCAGAAAATAATGACAGAAATCCTGAACAAACTATGAAGCTCGGATCAAAAAAATCTATAAAAAACTGTTTTTAAAACTAGTGAAGTTTCTCCACAGCGATCAATCTAAAATAAAGTGCAGTGAGGCTTCGTCTGATGAAATGTAGAAGGTCTCCTCAGGGATTGTTGAGCAGAGCAGCCGCCATGTGTTTGATGGTGGACGACTTCAGCTGAGGAAGGAGGCTGATCTTCATCAGTTTGCTGCTCGAGTACTTGTTCCTCACAGCCTGCAGAGGAACAAAGGATCTCAGTTTCATTGGCGCTCAGCGTCACAGTCAGAGGTTCTCGCGCTTTGTCGGTCGGCTCACCTGGAACTTCGTTTTCCCCTCATTCACCATCACAACGTTTTTGGCGACGTGCTGCATGATGGGCTTCAGGTGGGCCTCGTCGTAAGTCGAGTAGTGCTGCTGCGTAGGAGACTGAGACGAGACGGGTTAGACGACGTTACCAAAGAGGCAAATTACAGCCGTTAAACTCGTCGCTCGAATCCATCAAACTCACCCACGGCAGCCCGTCGAGCAGCAGCTGCGAGAGACACAGCGAAGCGGCGGCGATCTCAGAGGGCCGATAGTGCACCATGTCGTAGTCGAGGAGGGTCAGCTCCATCAGGTATTTGGCCAGCGTGTGTCTCTCTACATCAGACTGAGACAAACCGGTTCAGACCTCCGTTCATGACACATGTCGCTGCTTAAACCCCCAAAACTAAAATGAGCCGTTAGCACGAGCACGTGGTCAGAGGTGTCTGATGAACAGATGTTCTCGCTCTGGATTAGTTAAATTGTTGCTGCAGCACATTCAGGCAGAAACTCACCCCGGCCACCTTAGAAGCCCGTCTGAGGAAGTGTAACGGAAGAGGACGTCCAAGCTGAAAGTTGAGGCTCTTCAAAAGCACCTGCTCCATCTCCAGAATCTGAGCCTTGGTGTAGGCGTTGTCTGTGATGTAGGCGAAGTCTCCGACCTCCGGGGCGTACATCTCCTCGTATTTACAGGCCACCAGCATGGCGGTCACACCGACGAGCTGCAGCTTCCTGCGAGAGACCGGCTGGACCTGCGGCACAGGGAGGAAGGTTTTCTCACCGCTGCAAAACCCGACGAGGAGGAAAACCAACGAGACCGTTCCTACCTGGAGGAAACGATCCAGGACGCCGACCGTGAGGTAGAGAGTCTCCTGCAGCAGCTGGAACCTGGAGTGAACCTGGACCAGCCAGTCGACCAGAAGAGCTCGCATGCGCTCCGTGATTTCATAACCCTGCATGTAGTTGGCTCGTACAGCCTGCTGCACCTGTGGAAACACGGCCATGAGGACCAAAGTCGACCTGCGCAGGGTGAGAGTTTAACGGCGGAGGAATGAATCACCTCCAGCTCGTGCAGATAGTTGTAGATATCTTTGACGTATTGTGAGCAGAGCTGCGGCAGGTCTGCGTCCTGCTCGTCCACGTCCTCCACGGCGAGCAGCGCCTCAGAGAAAGCCTGGCACAGCTGCTCCTCCACCTCCTCCGTCATGGACACGTCAGCCGACTCCTCTGAAACCGGAGGGACGGGGACTGCGGGTGCTTGGACCTGGTCTCCCGGATGCACCGCCTGGACCGCGGCGGGTTTATCTTTCTGGGCGCAGGACGGTTTGGCCGGTGCTTTGGCTCGAGCGGTTCTCTGAGGAAACAAGGCTCTCATTCAGAAACAGGTGTTTTGAGTTTGGGGCTGTGAGGCTTGTTAGATGTAAAGTGTTCAGGAAGAGTCCAGAGGTACGTTCACACTCTGACATCACACATGTGGTCTTTCCAAAAACATGGCCACTGATCTGCACTGATCAGCCTCCACTCTGCTGGGGAGGATTCTGGCTTTATGGACGAGGGAGCTCATATATTGTAGCTTGTGTTCACGTGTGTCTTGGATTATTAGTGATTCACAGCGTTAATTACAAGTGAAACGCGACACAAACTGTATTGTTCCTCCATAACGTGGAGGTTACCTTCGTTACCTTCGTGTTGACTGCCGCTCCAGGAAAGTTGGTGATCTCTCCAAGAGCGGCTCTCCTCTGACCGGCTGCGGTGCTTTTGACCATTTTCACTGGGTTCTCTGCGGCTGGATGCTGCTAAAAGAAAACGACACGAAAGTCAAGAACCTCCGAGAAGCTTCACAAATGCTGCCAGGCGTCAGGTTTAATCATAAAAACACAGGAGAGCAACAAACAAACAGCACGCAGGCGGTGATGTTAGCTAACGATGCTAGCTAGCGAAGCTAAGCGCAGCCGCTCGGCTAACAGCTAAACGCAGTGAAAGAGCAAAGATGTCCGTTTACTCACCACAGCAACAACTTCCACAGACGACATGTTGAACGTCCACAGCGACGAAAACAAGCAGCGACTTCAACAAACACAGTTTTATTTCAGGACCAACCAACAAGATTCACCGACAAGGTCCCAGAACAGCGATTTCTGCAGGTAAACAACGCAACGGCGAGCAGCTTTCAAATAGCGCTCCGTCAAATCTGATTGGATAGAGGCTTGGTGGGACGCTCCTGATTGGCTGACAGCGTGGGGTTAAAGGTACGTTTTATGGACTTCAGGAAGAGAAGAAGAAGAATTGTTATTATTATTATTATTATTATTATTATTATTATTATTATTATTATTATTATTATTATTATGTGTCCTTAAATCTAAGATTTAGATCCATGAAGTCACATTTGACCTCCCAAACGTCACAAAATCACCACAAAATGCACTGCAGTCCAAATTTAAGCAGAACAACATTCATGTACATCTTCTATGTACCTCCACTAAAAACTGAAGTGCACTGAAAGCGTCATCATCAAATGAATGAAAATTGTTTTTGTAGGAAGTCTGATCAAAATTAGACATAGGCCAAATATTCTATGAAGCCATGAAACCCTGATGCAACCATGTGGTCATTCTGACTGATTCTTTGAGCTCTCAGCTGAGTTTGTGCTTTACTTCATAAAAAACTAAATCAAGTCTTTCAAGGACACTCATTCAGTCCGTCTGTTTTAACATCTGTTTCCTCGTCTGTTTCTGTTATCACATTAAGAGCCAACATCTGTAACAGGCACTGATTTAAAATGGACAGCGAGCTGCCGACATTCAGAACAAGCTGCGATATGATTTGAAGAAATGTCATGTACATGCAGATGTAGCTGGCTTTAAGACCCAGAGCTCACTGTGTCCTATCAGCTTATTCTACTGAAAATACAGAATTCATGGAATCATCTGAGGTAACATGAAAAACACATCCATCTTTCCTGTTGAAGCATTTATTGAGATTGCGCAGTAAAATCTTTGAACGGTGGCATCAGTAGAAATCTTCACCTTCCTTTTGGACAACAGATCTACAGAATTTCAAAATAAGACAGCTTGTCACCAAATTAGACGTCTCATTCTGTCGCAGCCTCAATTTCTGTCATTTGGGCAAATGAACATTCATCCATCCTTTAATCTGTGGTGGTGACCCTTTTTAAAATGAACAGTGTATTTCAGCCACTGCAGTGACGACGTCTGACTGCCAACGAGGGGTTCAGGATCAGATCCCTGAGGTCTGAGGAGTTCACAGGGATGATCGAGTTTATTTCTTGCCTCTTTATTTGAGCATCTTGCTAAATGAAAACAGCACTTCAGCTACGCCTTCACTTAACCAAGTAACTGCAATGCATGAACTGTATATTATATATAATAATACATGAGCCTAATGGACGGTTGAGTAATAAAAAGCTCCTCTCCATTAACAGAGGGTTTACGCTGTTAGACTTTCCAAGCATAAGAAAACAGCTGCAGATTTAAATGATAAGTCTGCTGATATTCTGTATATATATATGTCTTAAAGTCCCACAAAAAGACCAAACCAGCTGCGAAGTGATCCTTCAAACAAGAAGTGTCTGACAGATCTTATTCCTGTGACAGAGCTCCTCTGCTCTCCCACCACAGCACCACATGTGTGTTAAACAGTCCCAAACAAACGCTGGCTGGTTAACGCTGATGAAAACTACAGCGAGCAGCTGTAGTTCATCTCTGTGAAAGTGAATCTATGAATCCGGGAGCTGCTGGTTTTGATCTTTTCATGGGATTTGATAACAACGAAAATGTAGAATATCAGCAGCCTTTAAGATTGTGCAAGTCCAGTGAAGATATATGTGACATGAAAGAGGAATGACTCAAAAACAGTTCATGTAAATGTGTGAAAAAAGTCCTGAATCGGCTAAAATATTCTCGGTACATGTACTTCATACAGTAGCTGGTAGATATCATCGGAATGAAATGAATTTTTTGGCAGCTTTTTCAGTTTTTGTCATAACCGTCAAGTTCAGCCACTGAAACGCCACAAAGTTACAACCATTTACAAACTGGGTCTTTTGGTAATGGTGCACACAGGTGATGCGCTCAGTTCCTGTACTGCAGCAAATATCTACATCCTAATACGTTATTTTTCTACTCACATCAGCCGATATGATTTGCCTTTTGTCTTTGTAAAAATGAAGCGGTTAACCTAACTGAGGGTGGATTTTATAAAAAGTTCACGTTTTATTCAGTAGCTAATTTAACGGTTTTATAAAACGACATATTCCTGAAAGAAAACTCACACAAATGCAGAGTCCTCAAAGGGCGAAGCTACATACAGCAGTAAAAACTGTTTTTATCCAGTAATCTTTTTTTTTGTGTCGTCTCGAGCTGCAACGATCAGTCAATCACTTGATCGACATAAAATATCTGCTCCTACTCCGACTATCAATTAATCGTTTTACTCATTTGCTGGTTCCAGCTTCTCTTATGATATCAAACTGAATATGTTTGGTTTTTAGACTGTGGGTCGAATAAAATGAGCAATCTGAAAACATCTCTTTGGGCTGTTCTTATAATCCAATTCAAATTACATCTTTCGCTCTCCTCTTAACCTTTCTAGGCAAACGATACCCGGCAGGTTAATCGATGATAAAAAACAATGGTTATTTGTGGCCTTCAGCCAATTCTGAGATCTAAATTTGGAGAAGAAACCTGAAGAAATGGGAAGAGAAACAGAAGAAATGCAGATGTTTCCATACATGTGGGACATCGACCGCAGGCGCTCACTTTTAACCATCCTTCTGAAATTCACGCAGAGTTTTTCTGTTGTTTTCTGATAATCAGGAGACAAACCACGAGCCAGCAGCTCTGGCCTGAACGTTTATTCTGGAGCGCTGTGAGGAGTGGATGGTCCGGACAGTCTGTCAACACAATCAGTTGCCATTTTGGTTCATCTGAAGATACTCGTTGTGTAACTTCTCCTGAGCCTCGTAGAGCTTGCGGAGCTTCTTGGCTTGTCCTTTGCTGAGCTCCTTCCCTTCAGCGTCATGAGTGGGGAAGCCCTGATGACAGCGACAAAAACAAATGTCCGGTGAACGCTGATTGGTCAAATTGGTGAAAGAAAACTCAAACGAATGCACGTTTTGCTTGGAAAGAGCAACGCAATGAGAGCATTTCTTTTGACATTCAGAGAGAAAAGCATGTGATTTACTGTTTCGTCGAATCTGGAATACTTGTCGGTTTCTGAGCGAAACATTTCACATGGAGGGACCTTCATCTTCGCGAGTTTAGCCATCTGAAACAGGAGAAGAAGCGTAAGCGAAGGTGTTCATCGTCAGCGTGACGAAAGAGGAGAACTAAACGTGTCTGTGTGAAAGCATCTGAGCGACCTCTTGTTCTTGTTTCTTCTTGGCAGCTTCTTCCTTCTTCTTTAACTTCTCTTCTTCCATCTGAGAAAGAAGAGAACAAGAGTTCAAAGACTCTCATCTAAAACACAAACCCCTTCTTTGGGACTTCTGACGCGTCCCCTCTGCTGTCTCTACTGGTTGCCAGTTTCTGTAATTTTAATAAAGACACACGACAGCGCTTCCACTCCTCCCTCACCTTCTTCTTCTCCTCTCGCTCCTTCAGCAATGTGTCCTTGTCCACCAGCTTCACCACTGTAGGGAGGCCTGTAACACAGTCACGTTGCTTCATCAAAGGTCACTCACTCGGTGAGAGTCTTTACTTCTTTATAACTGCCCTATTTCCTCAAATAGTGGCCGGGGCTTTTATTTACCTCAAGTTCAGAAGGGAACAGGTCTTAATTTGATGCAGGCTTGTCTTAAAGACAGACATTTATCTCTAACTCACTCTGTTTGATAAGTTGAATTAGTAATATTTCCGTATAAAACCTTGTTTCGATTCACACATCTTTGTCCCGTTAAAGCTGCTGCACTGTGACGTTAACACGAACTCAACACTTCTAATATCTGTTTCAAATTAAAAGGACTCGAGTTTCAGTGTACAGAAACTCCTCATTTCTTAACAAGGCTTTTATTGTGAAACATTTGCAGGTTGTGGTGATCTCACTGACTTGCGAGCTTCTCATGTGGCACTTGAAATGTAGCTGCTGCCACCTTGTGGTGCTGGCACATTACTACAAAATACTGTGATTATATTGAATTACTCAATCAAAGCAATGGAAATATACATATATTATGCTTTGCTGGCAGCAGTGAGGAGTTCATCAAGCCTTCTTTTACCCCAGCCTCTATTAGAGACCACGCTTTTATTTGACTACCAGTTTTTAACAGACTAAGCTCTCAGCTTGTTTTTGTCTTAGAGGACAGGATGTTGAGGTTTTGAGCTGTTACCTTCATGATCTTCCAGTCGGACTCCCAGCTCTGGTAAAGTGTCATCGCGGACAACATCACACAGCTGCAGCAACTCCGTCACTGGATAACATCAAAAACAGGACTTTAACTAGACCCTGAAGAATCATCAGCATTTTTTAGACCAGCTAATTAAAACACAGGTCCTTACCTTTCTTTTCTCTGGCAATTTTTCGGACACCCTCTCTGAACTCGGACAGCGCCGTGAGGTACGGCATCACGGTGCTCTCCAGCTGGCAAACGCAGCAGCGACAGTATTTTACTACATGTGATTTAAACACTCGTAGATCAAAAATGTAAATCTGAGCATGAACTATCTGGTGTCTGTTCCATTATCCCAGATGTAAACAACAGAGCAGAGGGAAAGTGAACTGACCAACAGAAAACTTACATCATTGTTCTCACTCTGTCCTCCCACCGGGAAACCGATGCACACCGATTCTTCAATGGCACCAAATATCTAAATGACCGGAGATGGTGTCAGTGGGTTTAATGCATTTTATGGTGCTTGCATAATACAGTACAAGAAAGCAGATCTGCACTCTAGTAAACAGGCTGAAATAAGTAATGAATTTATGGCTGAGGTCACCCAGAAAAACTGAAGGCCAACGAGCTTCACAGCTCAATCAGTTAGACGTGTTTCAACTCATCACAGCATTCTTTTATTATGTTCCTCATTCTCAGAGTAAGGAGTATTATATTAAAGATAAACCTCCGTTCTGCTGTAAACCTCTGACCAGTGATCGACCAAGATTACCCAGAAACCTCAGAATTACTGTTTGTTTACAAGAAAAGCCTGAAGGGCATCTTTAAGCAGTCAACTGATCAGTGGAAGTGTGTTTAAATACGGCTAAATGTTGACGTAGAAGAGGTTCTGTGCTCGTCTGTTTGGCTGCAATGACAGCGGCATCGGTTGCATGCAGACACACTGCTGTGTGAAGCAGCAACATGGCATCATTACCAGAAACAGAACCTGCCCGTAACGATCGCCTGCATGACGAAGGCAGTTAGAACGTGCTCACCTTCAGCATGTTGGTGAGATACGCGGCGATGCTCTCCACCAGCATGCGGTTGGGCTTCAGCTTGGCGTTCTTCCTGCTGGCGATGTAGCTGTTGCTCTGGCTGACCAGCACTCGCATCTCCTCCATGGCGGTGCGAGTGTCCACGTTGTCACACAGCGCCTTATGGATGGCGGACTTCCTGTCGTAGAAACTGGAGAACACAAGGCCTTTAGATGTCCTGAGCGGGCGTTTTTCAAAGGCACAGGTTTAGCTTCTTTGCTCTCTTACCTGTTGTTGAGCTCCATCTCTTCAGCCTCCCACCTCTCGAACCGGCCGGTGATGTCGGTGGGAGCGCGCAGTATGTCTTTCACATTCAGGAAGAATTCCTGTCACATGCAAACAGAGTTTAATAAGAGAGACGAACATCGAGATTTCAGCAAACTGAAACCAAAAGGCCCATCTGCCATCTCGTCACTTACGTTCATGAACTTCTCGTACTGGACGGCCGACTCCATTGTGTTGGAGGAGTAGTCCAGGGTGTCTTTCCAGGAATGCATCAAGAAAGCCAGACGGAGCTGTCGGGCTGCAGGAGGCCGAGAAGACGACAGTTAAAACAAACTCGTCTGCACTGATGAAACGATAATGGTTGATGTGTGAGACAAGAGCTGCTGGTGAACTTCGACAACAAATAAATAATACAATCTGACGTTTGATGCATGAACAAAGGATGGAAATCAATACAGCCCGTAATCTGAAAACTCATCCACAAAAAAACAAGTCTGTTCATGATTCATGTAGTTTTAATATTACATGCTAGGCAGTGCTCAGGTGAGGTGTGAACAGATCAACACCACTGGGACGTGTGCATAATGTGCAGTTTGGTTTGGTTTGGCTGGACGACGCTGATGGACGGACAGACGGATGACGGATGAGTCACCTGTGTTCTTCGCCAAGGCGTCTTTAATAGTGATGAAGTTCTTCAGAGACTTGGACATCTTGCAGCCTGCGATGGTCAGGTGTCCGGTGTGCAGGAAGTATCTGACCCAGTGATCATTCTCAAAGAAAGCCTGTGAGCAAAACAACCAACAGCGACTGAAACCTTTCTGCTCTTTAAATACACTGCAGGTAACCACCTCTGACCAGTGTGTCATGACTCTGCTGTGGTACCTCAGACTGAGCCAACTCGTTGTCATGGTGAGGGAACCGAAGATCAAACCCCCCGCCGTGGATGTCCATGGACTCTCCCAGGATGGAGCCAGCCATGGCCGAACATTCAATATGCCAGCCGGGCCTTCCCTGTCACAGCATTCAAAGCAACAGAAACCATCAATAGTTGATCAATCTCCTCAAAATGTTCCTGCTTTCTGGAGTAAAACTGAAGGCTCACCTTCCCCCATGGAGAGTCCCACGAAGGCTCTCCGGGCTTGGAGGCTTTCCACAGGGCGAAGTCATTGGGGGACTTTTTCTCACTTAATCTGTCAGCAGAAACGCTCAGGTCACCTACAGGGACAGACGAGACACAGAGAAGGTCCATAAATGTCCCTGTGTGCAAGATTTCAACACTTCTGACCCTGGCGACCCCTGGTGGGGATGTGACACGGTGCAGCTGCTGTAATCACATGAAACCTCGACACACGGGGAGTGAAGAGGGCGGCTGAAATCTACCTTCTCCCTCCTGTAAAGCTTTCTGGTCGCCGACCGCCTCCGGCACCAGTTTGGCGTACGAGTGCTGCGGACTGGCATCAAACTTCGAGGTGTCAAAGTACACAGAACCGTTTGATTCATACCTGCGAACATCAGAAAACCAAATAATTAAAACTGCACCGCTACGACTGACGGGGCGGGTGCGATACGAGCCGCAGACACAGCCAGGTTCTTCCTCACCCGTAACCGTTCGACACCACCTTCTTCACAAAGTCCACAATCTCGGGCACATATTCACTGACTCGAGTGAGGACGTCTGGAGGAAGAACCTGAAGGACATAAAGACAATTTAAGCACCAAAACAGTGAGACACAACACGGCCAAAAGCATCTCAAACTGAAGCGGGGGGCTCAGATTTAAAAACAGGGTGTCCACATACTTCTGGCCATATTTGGCTTGTAAAAAGAAGATGCTTGTTTTAAAGCCTGGAACACTTTTTGGCACATTTTTAGGGCCTGCATCATTTTGCATATAAATTAATGTAAGCACAATTAAGTAAGTGTAATACTAATTTTAATAGAAGTATAACTGCAATATCTTGTCAGATTGTAAGTGTAAACAAAGACGAAGCACAGAATGAAAGCAGGCTGTGCTCACAGGAAACATGTTTTTAAAGTACGAGGTCAGTCGACCCAAAGACGACACCACGATCGCCTCGGCACGTCGCTCAGCTCCTCCTCCTCCTCACGCTGTACTTACGTTCAGGGCGTCCATGTCTTTGTGGTACTCGCCCTCCCAGTACTTGGGCAGAATGGAGAAGATTGAATTCTCCGTCACCTGACTCCCAAACTGCTTGTCCAGCCAATCAGCCAGCAGGTCTTTGGAATTCTCCAACAGCGCCTTCAGAGAAAGACGGGAAAGCTCAGAAACTTGTCATTTTTAAAATAACCAAGCAATTTTCCACCAGAATTCACTGTAATTCACTGAATTATGACAAGTCTTAAAGTTCTGCGTTATTATGGCCGTGGTCACTGCTGTGACGGAGACGGCCGGAGTCACTGTCACCGAGCTTCACGCTGACTCTTCAGAAACCCGTGAGTGACGTCACAGAGACGACGTCCACGTTAAAGCAGCCCGCGCTCTCACCTGGGCCAGAGGCTGAACGACCTCGTCGGCTGCTTTGCCCTCCATCGCCGCCTGCAGGGGCTGCAGAGCAGCTGTAACCGTCGCGTCGAGCCTCTCCAGCATCTGCTTCTTATCTGGGTCTGTCGTCGAAGCTAAGTTGGCCTGAAAGGGCTGAAAACGACAGGACGTGAGGATAAAGTGAAAACAGAAACCTGCAGGTGATCAGTCTGCCGTCACACAAGCCTCCACTGTTCTGCTGTCAAAGGCTGACGGAGTGAGGTCTCACCCCTCTGGCACTCAGGACGTCCTGCAGGATCTGAGCAGCTTGCGGCTGCTTCTCCTTGTACTGATCCAGGAGGTAGTTCTGCCGAGCTCGTTTAATGATCTGAAAGACACAAATACCAACATGAAGCCCATTCTGCTGACACTTCCACACACTGTTTATCATGAGTCACATTTCCCAAAACAAAGCACGTCACGTGCCATCATCAGGGCGGTGCTATAGGAACAACAGGCTGCGTATGTGCTGCCCTCTCCCAACAGTATCCACTTAGTGGGAGTTACACTTTTAATTCAGTGTGATTTTTGAGTTTTGACCCTTTGAGGTTGCTGTAGCAGGTAGCAGACAGAGTTAGTGCTGTGAAGGAGGAAGGACATGCCTCCAAGTATGAGCACACATTGTTTAATGTTAAGCATGTAAAGTGTAATGGATTGTTAGGGCGGTCGCAGTGCTAATTACTGTTAGCGCATTAATGGTAATTTCCATTATGTGTTAGCATCGAGCTAACAGATTAAGCACTATGTTTGTTAAATATGTATAAAATCCATTCAGGAATCAAAAAATCAATTAAGGAATCAGGAATAAAAATCTGATACTTCAGTGAATCATATATTTCCCTACCCCTATTGATATATTGTATTACATTCATTGATATACGGTACTACATTCAGCATGTACCCACAAACAGGAACACTTGGTGACTTGAAGTGTTTGTCCAGATCTACAAAAATGAGGTCAAATTTATTGATTCATCTACTGAAAAAAAGTAAAACCAGCGAAGACGAAGCCTTTCTTCTAATCACACGTACTTTGTCATCTATGTCTGTGATGTTCATGCAGTAGAGGACGTCATACTTGAAGTAGTCCTGCAGTACTCTTCGTAGAATGTCGAAGGATATGTAGGACCTGCGAAGAGACACGTCAGACGTTAACATCCTATTAATGCAGACCAAGGAGAGACGAGAGAAGAGGAACTGTGAGCAGTCATTACCGAGGCTGACACAGCGAGTACTTTTACTGCGTTTACCTGGCGTGTCCCATGTGTGAGGCGTCATACACTGTGGGTCCACAGCAGTACCACGTCACCTTGTTCCCGTCCTGAGGAACGAACGGCTCCTGAAACGTTAACGAGCCGATCAGACGAGTGCACTTCAATCATCTCTGATGGATAAAAACTCTGCGTTGCTTTCTACTCTAATGTGTGTTCATGCTCACAGGATGCGGTTATGAGAGCTGCACGAGTGCAGAATGTGTCGCAGGAACGATCGCGCTGAAGGGCATTTCCAGACGCCTCCTGCCCGTAACCTTAACATCACCTCGTAAGGAGTGTGATCTTTAACAGGAAACTGAATGATAGTTTCAGGCTGCAGATCTGTCTATTCTCTGTCAGACGGTTTATGAAGAAGGTTTCCACGCAGACCCTGATGAGGACCCGATGTTCAAACCCACCTTTGCTCTCGTCAGGCTGTTGTAGAGTCGCAGCTGGGGAACATCCGTCCCCGCTGGTGGAGACCAGGGCGGCTGAACCCGCTTCCCCTTCGCTGCAGTTAAAAACAGTAAAAACCATCAGAGACGGCTGATCAAACAAACTCTTCTCACACATCAGCTGTAAATGTTTCGTGCCATCAGTCAGACTTTAATGAGGAATTTAAAGCCACTATGTTCAGGATTTTTAAATCTAAAAACTGTTAGTGGGACTGAAAACTTTACAATAACAGTGAACTTTAATGATTTTCACTTAAAAAAATCTCCACAGCAGCTTTAAATTCTTACAGATGAAATCAATAAACATTAGTTTGCCTTGTGCAGCCGTAATTTAGTCAGCGGTCAACACAGAAGGAGAGCTGATGCATCTAAACTGCTCATTTTGTCCGAGTCTAAAACCCAAAGATCAAATTCACGATCACAGAAGACAAAGAAAAGCTCCAAACATTCAGACTCAAGAAGCAGAAATGTTTTTTTCACCCACAACTTTTCTGTTTCCCTCAACTGAATCCTGATGGGAGTCAGAGAGAGGACGCTTAGAGTAAATATCTGCTTCCTGCCTTTAAATCTCAAAGAAGGTCATGAGCTGAAGCTTTAAAGACTTCCTCTCCTGGTTCACTGTGAAGTGATGGAGGTTTTTATTGATCACAAAATCATTCAAATCTATTCTTCTGCATGAACACATGAGGAAAATCAGCTTCTGCAGGTCTGTTAGTTTTCCTCATTAAATTTTCTGAGCTTTAAGCCTCACACACCTCTCACACACCCAGCGGACAGCACGCCATGCATTCAACACATGCAGCGGACACTGACGCTAACTTCCCTCAGTTACTCTTCTGTGTGTCACGATGACAATCCGGCATCACATTTTCTTTAGGTGTCTCTTCAGAGCAACATGTCTGACGGGATCGTGATTTGTCAAAGCTGCTGTCGTGATAAACTGACTTCCTCAGCGCTGCTGCGACTGAAGAGACAATGAAACTCATTCAAAGGTTCATGCATGTGAGTGTCTGCAGGGCTGCTTTCGGTTTGACTGGCGAGGACGCTTCCCGTCTCCGGGACGTCACGCGGCCTCCACGCCGTCTGGCCTGTTCATGCCTTCATCTGTCTACTCACTGCTGCTCTCAGGGCTGAGGTCCTGCTGCAGAGCTGCTATGTGTCTGTACCAGCGCAGAGCGTGAACGTGTCGCGGGTCTGGGGGCCTGTGGAGGAGCTTAAAGGCTTTCTGGTCGGCCTGGGAGGGGCTGAACCCAGCCAGGTAGCTGCGCGAGGTGAGGTAGTCATTCAGGGCCGCTGCCAGCGCGGCCTCCTCATTTATGTGCAGCAAGAAGCCAAACTCAAAGGCTGCAGAAACAAGAGGGCAAACATTCGCAGAGCATTACCGACCGGGCTGCAACAGCCGGAGGAAAACACCAACAACTGCACAAGCCGACCCTGCCTGGACGGCGAACGGCGGGATGACCGGAGCGCTCAGGCTCACCGCCGAGGCCTGAAGGGTCAGCCGAGCGTCAGCACGACTGTGAACAGCGTTCATCAAGTTAAAGCTAAACTGAAGTCCTGCAGGTGAAATGACATGAGCCCATCATCACAGACACCTTTGATACGATGGAGTACACGAAATGCAGTCGTTCACACTTTTCTCCTCTCAGCAACCTGTTAGGAGTTCAGAGAAGAAGCTTTCAAAGGATGTTTGAGGGCAGACGTGACGTTTCAGAGATGTGTGTAACCTGACGTGGTCCGACGGAGTGAACGCCGTGGACAGCATTCGATAAAAAGGCTCGATGTCGGGTTAGAAAATGACTCTAAATGTGATTTTAATGACAAACACAGACAAACAGATGAAAAGAACACAATGATAAGCAACTAAACTAATGTATAAAGCCCAAAATGCCAATCAATCAGCTCCGCCCTCTCCAACGATTCTCCATCCACAGAAAAACAACATGTGGTTTATTGTTCAGCACAGGAACGACCACTCAGAGTGAAAGTGAAGAAGAAACAAAGAGGTCAAACAGAAACTTAAATGTTCTTCTTACTCAGACTGAAACTGAAACACGGTCAAAACAAAACTGCCTCAGGAAACCACAGGATGTGGTTTAATGAGGTCTGAGCACAAAGTGGAGGAAGAGATGGAAAAAAGAGAGATTTTACACAACGTCGCCTGGAAGATCCTGAAAGAAAACGCTCCAAACAAACAAAAACATGAAGTCCACCTGAACGTGGAGGACGGACGCAGCGTCCACGCAGCTTTCAAAGCAAACTCTCATCAACGTGTGTGAACAAGCAGAACCAGACGGAGGTCCGCAGTCAGACTCGAGCCGGCGACGCAGGGGTTTGGTCGGTGAAAAAGTGATCGAAAGCACAAAAACTGACTGAATTTTACACGATTACAGCTGATTTTATCAGGATCAAACAGTCCTGATGTGCACATACACTTAACTTTGTCCGTGGTGACAGCAAAGGCACGTGTTTCATGGAACTGATTAATCAAACTGAAGTGAGGTTTGCAGATTATGCTGCAGTCAGACGTGACTAAAGTTATGTGACTATAGACAACACGGTACGTCTCCAATATCCATATGTGTTTAATGTGTGTGACGACACTGTTAGGCCTATAAATGTACTGAGCGTGCTTTATGGACGGGTTATATATGAAACAAAAAGAGAAAGAGCTTTTAGCAATTAATTTAGCAATAAAAGAGGAAACAGAATAAAATCAAGCAATATCTACTGAGTCTGATATGGATAAAAAAATACAGCGTTTTGTACTATTACACAAGGTAAAAAAAATATACTGCATTATTTTATTTGCTAAATTAGAAGTTAGAAGAAGATGATCACTTTTTGGCACGACAGGTGAAACAGTTCTAGTTTTAAAAGCAGCGGAGATTAAAAACCTGAGACTGTAATAATAATAATAATAATAATAATAATAATTACAAGCGATTCAAAGAGGGTCTCAGGACATTTGGCATTTGAACCTTAAATAAAACTCATGTAGATGTGAGTGAAAGTGAAAGTGAGATCAAACTGGATGATGCAACTGAGCAAAAAAATAAAATATATATATATGTACATTTAAATAAAAATAATTATTAATAATTAATAAAATATATATATATATATATATGTTCATTTAATGTCATCTGGACGACAACAGCTGGCCAGATGTGAAGAGAGCCGTTATAACCTGTTAAAGGTGAGCTGCAGCAGCTCAGGTGGAGGGAAGTCAACGATATGAAATATGAAGGTGTTGCCTTAATTTCACTGTTTTCGCCATCGATGACTGCCCTGAGGTCATATCAGCATGTTATGTCCTGGTGCATTTTATCATATTATAAAACGAAAGACACAAACTTGGACTACTGTTAAATAATTAGCTACAACTAATTTCCAATAGTCCAGAGATTTTTAGCGTACAGCACGGCAGACCGAACACCGTTCAAAACTCATAAGCAATTTTAATACTTGAAATTGTCCTTTTCTAAATGAAATACTGCTGTATGGAGTCTCTGTCGAGTTGAACAGAGTCTCCTTTGAATTCAGTAAAGCTGTTGACTCGCATTTGTTGCCCTGCGTGTCTCTGCTGATTCACTCAGCTCCATTATCTCTGAGTGTAAATAGAGACATTTTTAAAGGTGGTTCGGCTTGTTACACGCTGACCGGTTTCCTACAGCTACGCGGCTCGTCTGCAAGCTTGACAGCAGCTTTAGGTAGCTCACGAAGCTAACGCTAGCTTGTTGGCTGTGACAGTTCGTTAAAACACATTAAATGGTGCTGTCATAGTTTTTGTCTATACGGTGAATAACACAAATGTACTGCACCTGGCTCTCCTGAGGTCGACATAGTCACAGTGCCGGATGGTTTGATGCTGATGCAACAATAACGTGTCCGGAAGAAGAACCCGCGCGCTAAATAGCAGCAGTAGGAACAGGAACCAAAGTGTTGAACCTGTGAGCGGGGGACATAAATGACGGACGGTTCGCCAACGCGGAAGTTTGGTTTCAAGAGTGGCTACAAGAGGTCTGATTTATTGAAAACTACCAAACTTCTTCGTGTAGCTGGTATATTGTGACCACAGCGGGTTAAAAGAGGGGCGTACGTTTCCGTGTGCTTTAAGTTAACGCAGAAATGTCGCACATTAAGGAGAACATCGACAAACTGAGTCGCTTTTACGAGCGGTACATTGAGTATGTGAGGAGAAACCCAGCTGCCACAGCACAGCTGGAGAGCACCGTGCGGACACTCTCCTACCTGATCGCAGGTCAGTGACAGCAGGCAGAATTAAATGTGGCTCAGCTTCAGGTCTGACTGCAGAGCAGATACGAGTTTCATTTTCACCCATACAAACATGTCCCCGGCCTCACTGTCCGCAGCGTAATGACTGTCATCACTGTTGGTTTGCAGGGCGGTTTGCGGATTCTCATGAAATATCAGAGCTTGGTGAGTAAAAGTCCAGAGTCAACACAGCTGCTTTTACTCAGGACTCTTCAGCCCGACATACACATGATCTTATCATAGTCCGTATCTTCTTATAAAATGTCAAACAGATGCTAACAAGTCTCACTGATTTGAATTAAATTCAATATTGGTATCAAACACCAGCTCGGCTGTAGAAGATAGTAGATTCATTAACTGGTCAATTAAGAGAAAATGAATCAATAACTATTTAATAATCTAAAGTTATCAAACAAAAATGTTCTCAAAGTGAAGACTGGTCATTGATTATTGAATATATTTGGCTTTTGGGATGATTATTGTCACCTTGAGCTCTGAGAATTTTGACATTTTAAAGGTGAAATGATTCATTTAAACTAACAGATGAATCGCTAACGATGACCAGTCTGTCTCTAAACGCATCATTTGTAGTTCTGTGAATGTACAGTTCACGTCGTGATTCTCAGGTGATTGACAGCCAGCGACGCGTCATCCCTTCGTTTCTGAAGATCTTCCTCCTCGTGGCTCTTTGTCTTTTCAGTGTACTCGGCCTCCAACCTGCTGGTGCTGTTCAACGACAGTATTCTGCGCAAAGGGCTCAGATGCAGCTTCCCTGTGGTGAGCGACCGCTGCATCACTCAGATTTCACTCACAGGGAAATAAACATTTTGTCTGAGGCGGGTTTGGATTATTCACTGCTGGACACGACGCAAAGTATGTCAGTAAAAATCCCTCAGGTCTGCTGGTTGGCAGCAATCTGGGAGGGGGTGTAGGAGGTTTTTCTGGTTTATGCAAAGGATGGAGGGAAGCGCTCTCACTTTATATTTATATTATATATAAATATATTTGTACCGACTACTGCAAAGTGTGCAGGTGTGTTTAACCCTGAGCTGCACACTGACAGGTGTGTCGTGTCGTGTCGTGTCGTGTCGTGTCGTGTCGTGTCGTGTCGTGTCCAGTCTCTCTCTCAGCAGCGGCTCCTCACCTGGCTGTCTGTGCTGGAGTACGTGGAGGTGTTTCTGGAGATGGGAGCCTGCAAGCTGTGGGGTGACATCGGCCGCTGGCTGGCCATCGGACTCATTCAGATTTTTAAGTACGGATTCCTTCTCTTCTGGCTTTCAATTAGATTTATTTTCATCATTTGAAATGGAAATTAACGAGAAGAAAGATTGGAAAATTAAAGAAAATGCTAGAATTTTTAGTTGAACAAACTCAACTTTTTGTGTCTCTTAATATGACTTTATTAAAAATCATATCATAAAGCATACAAAATATGGCCAAAAGTATGTGGACAGCCCTGTTTGTTGCATGTTGCTGGTTGGCGACTCACTCCTGTTTCGACCTGTCGGTGCCTCTGAGCTCAAAGCAGCACATGACATGAGAGGAGAGGAGGCTGCTCTGGAGTCACATTAATGCAGATGATTGTGAAACGAAGCACGTGTGGGTGGAACGTTTCCGTGTCCACATATTTTTGGCCATGTAGTGGATGAACATGAGTGCCTCCGCTCAGTGTGGGCTTGGTTTGATGTAATTTGTCAGCTCATGTTTAGAGAAACTTCATGTCGTCATTTCTAGAATTCTGTGTGATAAACTCTTTTTGAACACTTTTTAAATCGCATGTAGCGTGATTACACTGTGTGTCTCTGACCCGTCTTCCTCTCACGTTGACCTCCAGGGCAGTTTTTCGCATCATACTTCTTCTGTGGTACAAATCCGGCATCCAGACTTCACCTCCCATAATCCCTCTGGACAGAGGAGCAGAGCTCGTCGGTGAAGGTCTGTTTCTCATCACTTCCTGTCGACATGTTTGTCCTGCAGAGAGAGTTTGATGAATGAATGAATGATGATCGGTGAATAAGTGATGTGTCTACGAGGAGTGACTCCTCCTGCGTTCGCCTCCTCTCCTCCACAGATGACGACGCGGAGCAGCAGGACGACCCCTGCTTCGTGGGTCAGAGGTCAGGACGGGTCATCCGGCCACTGGGCAGCGGTGAGACTACGTCAGCTCTCTCTTTAATCGCTGTAGTGGATTCAAATTGAGGTTTAACTTTTCACAAAAAAGACTTGAAGAAGTGTCAAACATGCAGTGTGGGATTTCTGCCACTAGGGGTCTCTCAATCTAGTCTTGGGACCATCTTTAACGGGGCAGTTGGGGACACAGACCCCCCTCAAAATGACTATGACTGGAGGATTTACTGACTTTTCTTCTTCACCTCCTCTCGTCTCTGGTGCTCCAGCTCGCCTCCTGCAGCCTCGGCTGGGAGCTGCACCGGCTCAGAGGAAGAGGAGGAGAGGCTTAAACGGGCAGAGGCTCAACAGCAAACCAACACAGCTGAGCATCCAGGAGACCATCGCTGAGTCTGTGTTCATCGGACGGCCGCTCGTCCACTGTATCCTTCACTGTTTGTCACTTCGGCCCGCACGGAGACTGAATTACAGGTTCATCCAACAGAGAACGCACTCAAAAATGTTTCAGATTTCTAATCTGAGTCTGAATCTCATCTGTATTTTCATGTCATCCAGCTTCAGTGGGAGGACAAATCTGTGATCATCTTTCAGGACAGAGCAGCCAAACTGAAGCAGTTTATCATAATTGACCTGAATATGAACCCAAAAACTGTGGTTTCTGTCCGATGAGCCTGAACAGACTGAAGGTTTATGGGGAATCTTCATCTTTTCAACATTTAAATTCTAGTTGATTTTACTTTGCAGGTGTTGTCTTTGTTTTATTGAACAGTTCTATAGAAATGAAGTTTGTTGTTTTTAATAAATTGACCTCCTCGGTCTCTGAACTGACGCTGTCCTGCATTACCCACTTTGACCTCTAGATGGCGAGAGCTGTGTGTTCCTCTGCAGGGTGTCCTTCAATAGAAAGCTGTGTGTGAGGGGTGGGAGTGAAATGGACATGGACCAACGCTTCAAGACGCTTTTGTCCACATTTACACAAATCACCCAAAACAAGTTAAAATCAGGCCAAAACACTTTTCTTTTAAAAGCAGAGCGAGGAGCAAAAGAGCCACAGTTAGAACCAGACTCCTGCTGTAGTTTGTAGTCTTAGGAGTTTTTCCTTACAGCAGACCCTCCTGACTGCAGTGCTCTGCCTCGGCCTCTGTGGAAAACAGTCCTGGAAGCCGTGGCTCATCTCCGGAGTCCTCGAACTTTCCAGGTGAACAAGCTCCTCCTTTTTAATTTGTTCACCTGTAATCAGAAACACTTTGAACGGCACGTCTGATCTTTATCTTCACAACACAAACCGTGTTTGTTTGAAGCAAACTTAACATCTAAACATGTTATTTGTGCATCGTTGTCATTATTTTTGCCGTTGCAGAAGTTAACTCACGACACACAAAGCTGTCATTAAGATGTTCATGGAGTTTTCAGCTGTGAGGATTTAGTCCAAAAGTTTTCTCCTTTGGTTTTTACTCATCATGCAGCAGGCCGACGTTATGTTCTCCTCTGTGTTTTGGAGGAAACAAATATTTCTGTTAATGGATAAAATATGAAATAAAGTCAGGAATCAAGAAATCATCCAGTGTAAATGTTGAAGGAGCTGAATCATTTCATGTGCATCAGGTTTGAGGTCACAAGTTGCTCGCTGTGCCGTCAGACGTTCACCTGAAACTTCAGCTTGTTTTAAACATGCAGTGTGACATTTCTGCCACCAGGGGTCTCTCAGTCACAAGAGTAACAGACAGCGTAGTTTGACGAGGCGGCAACCAGGTGAAACGTACTGTTACCTTGAATAAAATGACAGATTTCTCAGGGTTTTTAACTTTTAAGACGATGTAAACGTTGACTCATCAAAGCGTACCAGAGAGGTCAAGTCATTTTTAGGCATTTCAATCCAGAAATGTTCCACATTCTGCCTTTAGGATGTCTGTCACACCTGACAGGTGTGCGCTGATTAATGAAAACGGCAAACTGAGAGTCGCCTAGGGGGCAATTCTCAAGAGAATGAGAGAATTCCTTCAGTCATTTGTCTTTGTTTCCAGCTTCGCTGTGCTCAGCGAGGCAAAGTTTCAGAATGGATGGGAGAGGGCCGAGATGAGGAGGAGAACCTTTCTTTTCCTCTACTACCTTCTGCGTTCACCCTTCTATGACAAGTACTCAGAGTGAGTATCTCAGTGTGCACGGTGACGCCTTCATCCAGTTCCATCAGGTTCACATCCAGAAACACAAAGATGTTCAGTTCACGAGGACAGAAAGCAGAAGAGCAGCAGTTTTAGAAGCTGGAACCACAAATTTCTGCTTAGAAATGACTGAAACGATGAATTGATAATCATTATTTATTATTAAAAAAAGCACAATTGTTGTGTTTTAACGGCCGTGACTGTGTCCTCGTCTGCAGGGAGAAGATCCTCTTCCTGCTCAAACTCCTGGCTGATCACGTCCCAGGAATCGGGCTCGTGGCGCGTAAGTACGGCGGACGGTCCGCTGAGCTCTGCGTACGAGCTTTTCAACGTCACTTTAAATGTATAGTTCTTATTTCTGAGGAGTTTGACCTTCACAAGGTCAGGACTGTGTGGGTGTGGTTTCACCTCAGATTGACTGACAGTGTTACTGATGTACACCCCCCCCCCCCCCCCCCCCCAACAGCTGCCACCATTCAAGTCCTGATTGGAGCTTTTCCTGCTCAGCACAGGTGAAAACACTGTGGTCTGAAATGGGTTTCAGGGCCTTTAAAGGAAAGAAAGTGGCTTTATTTTGACTTTATTCCCGTTAAAAATCATTTTATATTCCATTATTTAATAGATATGAAATCTTTTAATGTTTCCTGGAAAGTAGAAATATCATAAACTTTGTTCCCGTTGTTGAACTGTAGATATAAAACTTCATTTCGTCCGTGTTCAGTCGGCCTTCTGTGACTCACTGAACGTGTCGGCTCGGCTGCAGTAAACAGGAATTACCTGAAAGTCTAAAAGTTAAAGTCTCCTTTTTTAATGATTCCTACCAAACGATGGAGTTGTTGCAGAGGAAGCTGCTGGCGCCTCACAGCTACAGCATCAGATATTCTGCTGTTCCTGACGTCAGCGAGTGCGTCTGTGGACTGTGTGGCTCCACGTTTAGCCTTCAGCGGACGTGCGAGGTGAAGACTCGTCCTCCAGCTGTCTGAGTCACAGGCCGACACAGTCATGTGTTCATCAGGTGGAAACCTGAGCAGCGAGTCAGGGCTCATTTTCCCGTCAGCATCGTTTGCTTTATCTATCTGTACCCACATTGTCGCCACTCGTAGCCCAAATGACTTGTGTTTAATACGATGGTGGCTCAGATGTGACTGACTGGCAGCCACTTATTCAGACAGTTGAGTTTTATGGGCGGCATATCGAGTCAAGCATGTGTGAACAGAAAAAATGCTGCAGCCTCAGCTCTCAGCTCTCCCTCTGATCTCTGTTCAGGCCCTCTGATGGATTACCTCCCCACCTGGCAGAAGATCTACTTCTACAATTGGGGATAAAACCTGCTGGACGCGCTCTGATCTTTGACCTCTGTGAGGCAACGAGGGCGACGGCGAGGAAGGACCGCGAGGGACAGACGATAATTCCCCCAAAAATCTGCTGAAATGATGCCAAACGATCTCCTCTGACTGACAGCGAGGAAGCTGATTTTAGACTGCTGATGGATTGTTGTGAGATTACTTCCAGTAATCAGCAAACAGGTTTTATTACCTCGAGCGTGACACGACGCGGCGCTGCTTTGATTAATGCTGAAGAGAAATTTGCCGCTCTCTGAACACTTATGTATTTGGTGGATGGAAGGTTGTTTTGGGGGCAGTGTTGTTTTATAACTTCCTCCTCGTCCACAGCTCTCGCAGTGACGCCTGATCCAGGGTCAGCGGTTCACTGCAGGGCAGAAACCCTCCCAGAGAGGACGTAACACTAAGCAGTCATGACTGAGAATCACATTTATAAAGCCGAGTGAAACGTGAACCCCTGCGGCGCTCAATTCCCCGTCCTTTGATTCAGCTGGCCAGTTTTTATGTGAGGACGAGGACACGCACAAACCGAGCGACTGTAAAATACCAACACGAGCAGCTTCGACATCGGCTAAACTTGTGCGACAGCACAAACAGGTTTCAGGCTGTGTGTGTGTGTGTGAGAGTCAATGAGCAGGAAGCGGCAGATGTTTTCAATCTTTATTAACATACTGAATAATTTTCTTTTTGTAGCCTACAAATAAATAGTTGAATGTTTCATCGTTTCAGTCCACGTTTGTTGCTTGTTGGAGAGTTTATCATGGGTGGGACACACACGGCATGGCCACGCTGGGAAAGGATGACGCTCTTATCCATCAGAGGAAATTACAAACCGGTCCGCAGACCTCAGCGATTTATTGGATGTCGAATCTGCCAGGAACGAGACGTGATGAGTGTGGATATTAGATAAGATCAGTATCTGATGAGGTGTTTACTGTGACTCATGCCAGCTGTTCATATTATACGGAGTTCATTCTGGGCTGATGCCATTTGATGTCTACCGCCTCTGAGTTTAATCATTTGGCCTCATCATCATCATCATCATCATCATCATCATCATCATCAGTGACAGGCACCACCGCTGGGATGCGGCTCACACCTCCAGTGTTAAGTGTTTTTTGTTAGCCGGCGGGTCTGAAAACGAGCAGATAAAACTGTAAACTGAAGACTGAAGTCAGCCTTCCAAAATAAAAGTTCACACTGCAGAGAAAAGAAAAGGCAGCGCGACATCAGGGCGTCTCTGCGTCGTTAAACGGAGACGCGCTGTTGAAACAGTGGTCGTTTATGAGCTGGGGCTAGGCGCGTTCTGACGTCTGGCTCGTTCTCTCCATACTTTAACGACGCCTCACATGAGCGTGAGGCGCCTGTTCGGGTCTGACCTCCACTTTAAAATCCTCTGCTGAGTCTGTCTGTCGAACACGTGAGCGAGTCGCACACTCCTGGATCAACAGCAGCGAGGACGTTAAATACGTGACGCTCCGACGCTTCAGTCTGTTCAGACAGAAACGCTTAGTCCAAAGCTCACAAACGCTCAGAGCTGGATGTGAATGAGAAACTCAGCTGTGAACAAACTGGACTGAGTGAACACTGAATGCACACATCGTGGATTCTTCTGCAAATTAACGCTGGAAATATATACGGCACCCTTTTTAATATCACAATAAAATGAACAAAAAAAAGACTTAAGCATGAAGGAATAATATGAATCAAAAACAACACTTTGATTTATGTAGAAGGAATAATATAGAGCAGAACTAACTCTGACGTCATTTTGAAAACTAAGACCAAAAAATTCTCCACAGTAAATTGCGACGTTGCTCCTGGTTTGGAGAAGATGGCGCCCTGCGATGTTTCCTTTAAGAAAATAAAACTCAAGAGTCTGAAAATGAGAATGAGAGAAGAAAACACTGTCTCACTCCTGTGAAATCGTCTCTAAAAGAAGGTGGGCGACAAGTTCTTTCCCATGCAATCCTTTCCGCTTCCCTCTCGGCCCATCTACGCCGCCCAAATGCTCGTGTCGTGAGGAGGCTGCTCGGCTCTACGCAGGCGTTAGTAAGTCTTCCCGCGGGTCGGTGCTCGCTCGCCGGGGTCGCTCAGTAGGAGCCGTAACGATCCTGAGAAGACATTAAAAAAGCAGACAAATGAGCCAACAGGAGAGATCACCATGCCGGATCGTTCCCAGAGCTCCTGCAACCAGAAGTCTCACCTGGATTGTATTCATCACTCCGTTGGCGAGGACAGCCATCTTGCCCGCGACGGTCTTCACTCCTTGTTTGAACTGTGCGATGTCGGGGCCGGAAGGGAGCACGCTGTCAAAGCCCGACGCCCTCCCTGAGAGGAAGACAGGAAGCAGCACAGGCGTCACCTTCAGCGTTCACTCAGTTTTACGTGAGGTTTGGTTTTCGGGACGGGGGGCGGGGAGGACAGGGGGGACGGGTGGATGGGGGACAGTTAGATACCAAACCAAGCAGCAACCTCCGGGCTGAAGAATGAAGCCAAAACATGAGCTGCCGTTCCTCAAATGGCCATTCAAGGCTCCAAAAGCGAGTCAGTCCCCATAGACCTCCACATTAAAACGAGTGTACAGCAGAAATAAACAGCCTGATGCAGAACCGTCTGGCCTCTGCAGCTGGTTTCCTCATTCACTACATAACTGCACAGCGCTCATCCTGATATGACTCACTCATTAACATGATATTAGTTTGAAGTTATGCATGATTCTGGGCGTGGACGCTCTTTCAGCTACCAGGCTCCACTCAGCTCCACCCGAGCTCCATCTTATTCTCTCTGAGCTCTCAGAGCTTCACAGCAGGTCTGAACGCATCAGTGAGTGAACGGCTGACAAACACACACACTGTAGTTTACTCTGACTCAGGTCACACACACACCGTCCTGCTGCCTCAAACACTCACTGCAGCACCAAACGTGGATTCATCCTCCGCTGAAAATAGTCCCCAGCAAACGCTCTCTCTCTCTCCTGTTTGCTAAAAGCTGCAGTGAGCAGTTGGTTTCTTTTACAGGAACTAAAATCAGCTCACTGATGTGGAGATTCACAGCATGGACACTAAGAAAAACAAACAGCTTTTACCTTTATGGTCGCTGCCGTCCCCAAACAGGTCAGCTGAGCTGATGGAGGTGCTCCCAGACATGGTCTCCAGTCTTGTCTTTGCATCATACTGAGACGAGAAGACACTGACGTCAACACCTCAGAAATAACAGTCCAGTTTTACAGAGAAACCGTTTCTCTCTCCGTGAGCTGGACGTGCTGCTGCTGGAGGACGAAGATGAGCTGCCTCACCTCTGCGCTGCTCTCCCGACCGAAGAACATGTCCGAAGAGATCGCCTTCGCGTTGGCAAACTTCTGTCTGGCCTCGCTCGACTCGGACACTGGAGCCGACGCCTCGGCTTTTCTTCTGCTGGGAAGTCTGGAATGAACGGAGAGGCCGAATCAGAGCTGCAGCCAGCGAACGCCGCTGCTTACACAGACTGTGCGTGCGTGTGTGTGCGTGTGCGTGCGTGTGTGTGTAGATACCTCTCTCCTATTGGCTGAATACTAGAGATGGTGACCTCCTCTTTGGGGTCCTCCTTCTCCAGAGCCCAGGAGGTGGTAAAGGAGGCGGTCCCTCCCTCAGTGTCCCACCGGGATCCAAAGCTGTCTCCCACTGTAAATGGGTTGTCCTTATACCTGAAACATCAAGCAGAAGATGAAGGACAGCGTCCCTGCAGGCCTGGAGACCGTAAACCAGCAGGCGTCCTCCGACAGGTGTCGTACGTACTTGGGGGGTCCGGAGGTGAAACCCGGCTCGTCAAACATGTCCAGTTTGGAGCGAGAGGATTTGGCCCCCACAGGAGTTTCCTGCTCGATCACCTGCATCTCCGACATCACCGAGTGAGACACGGCACTGAAACAGGAAACACACACTTAGAGATGGAACGACGGCGCCGTGATGACGACACATCGCTGAGGCCTCGCCTGCATGGCCCACGTGGGAGCTGATCCCAGGAGCCTCGCGCTGACCCCCCACGCTCCGATCTTACCTCCTGTTGCCGAAGCCCATGCCCAGCCTCTCCGCCTGCTCTCTCTTCTTGCCTTCCATGTTCTGGAGCTTCTTCTCCTCCACCTTCCTGTCGATCTCCAGCTCTTTGTAGGCCAAACGCATCGAGGCCACGCTGCAAAAGCCACAACGAGTGACGTCGGGTGAAGCTGATCTCGGTTCAGTTTTAACTGAATTGTCCAATAAGAGATAAAACAACACATCTGTGATCTTACATGGACTCCTCGGCCTGTTTCTTGGCCTCAGCAGCCTGCTCCTCCCTCATCTTCTCGGCCACCTGCGCCTGCTTCTCCACCTCAGAGAAACTCTTACTGCTCACCTTCTGGGCCCCGAGACCTTTCTTTGCACCGAGCTGCATCGGAGGGAGAGGTCAAAGGTTAAAGTTCATCCTGGGCTCTGTGCTGAGAGCAGCTCATATCCGTTAAAGGCTCCACTTTAACAGTTAGCATGTGTGGGCTGTGACTCCGCTGGACAAAAGGTCTAAACAGATGCAGCACAGACAGAGATATCATCTTATTTATGCGCTAAGCTACTAGCAGCTAACGTAGCCTCGAGCCTGGTCAGCTCACGTCTTTCTGACTCCACACCTGCACATCTTTTTAAAACCGGACATACGGAGTTTCTCTGATTTTGTGTCTCACTGGAGACGCTGAGGACTTCCTCCACCCACTGTTAGAGGTGAACATCTTTTCAATCCAGCTCCTCAAACACAAGGTTCGTGCTTTGCTGAAAATGTGACTCACCCCTTTTTTGGCAGCCATGGGCTTCTTTTTTCCAATGATGGACGGCTTCACATCTGTAACACAAGAGGCAATCTGCTGAAAAACTGCGAGGTATTTCTATTCTGAAGCCTCCGTTTGGCCGAGCAGGAAGCCTGAGAATGACTTTCACACTGAAATTAAAGCAAGACAAACGCAGCGGCTCAGAAAAACCAAGCTCAAACTGCAGAGCAGCACTGAGAGCAAACCAGTTGGTTTAATTGTTAGGTCGTTTTCACACCTGACCCAGCGGACTCGGTTCGATTGGGGAGCTGAAAGTCGCAGCATTGTTTCATTTATCACTTGTTTCGGTTCTGCTTTCACGCTGTGATTTCTAAAGCGGACTGAACTTTCTGAGCAGCATCACGTGGTTGAAAGGGGCGCTCGTCCATTGGACAAAGTAGGAGGAGAAATCCCTCCCTCCCGGCCCGGAGAAACAACAGTGAACACAACTGTTCCTATAACGCTATCGTAGCTCGTCAGGGACTGATTCTGTTATTTTCCTAAATTTGATGATCTAACATGTGACAACAGATGAGCTCAGAGTTTAAGGACTGTGACTGTTGGTAGCTGTGATTTGATTTTGTTTAAATATGCCAAATTGTGAATTTATGGGTTATTGTTCAGACCATTGAGCTAAGCTAGCTAGCAACTGCTAATGTCAGCCGTCACTTGTTGCCATAGCAACTGTAAACATTCACGTAAGGACTAACGAGCTGCAAATAGAGATGCAGAATCAAGCTGAATTATTAATACAGATGAGACATGTTGTATGTTAGCATGCGTATGCTCTGCGTACAGCGTCACTGCGTACATTTGGTCCTGTGTTTGGTCCGGTGAGCTTTCACACTGCAGACAAACCGAACCAGGGACCCACGTTTTCAGGCGGACCAGAGTTCGCTTGTTTGGTCCGCAGCAGAGTTCGGACGAGCTTTCACACCTGCCCAAACGAAGCGGACTATCCGAGGAAACGAACTCTGGTCCGTTTGAAGTGGACCAAACAGCTCTGGTGTGAAAGTGGCCTTAATCTCAAACCGCCTCTGCTCAGTTAAAGGCCGGTAAACCAGGACACCACAGCATGACTTGGATTTTTAGTTAGCAGCCAGATGAAAACCTTCAAGCTCTCACAACACTGCTGTTAGTTTGCTTTTGTCATGAGAAAATGAACAGACAGATGCTTTGGAGAGAGACAGCCCGCCCTGACGAACACTGTTATTAGAATTCTTTGATCTCATTCATCATTGTGATGTTAGCTTTTGTGGGAAATGCCAGCAGCAAGTATTCACCCTCGCAGTAATCCCCTGCAGGTACATCAGACAGCTCCATGACGGCTGCTCTACATTTACACAAATCAATGCGCAGATTTTTTCTGTCTGATTCTGACAAGCTCGTCAAGGAGTAAACTACCACGAGCACTCTTTCCATTACACAAAGAGCAGAGAGGGGAAGGCGGACGATTGGACGCCGCGTCAGTCAAGCGCCACAGCCATGCGTCACAGCGTTAGCAGCTATGCCCACTCCAGTCACCTGTAGGTGTCCGTCCCTCCTGTGACGACAAACGCATGGAGTCCTCTACAGGCCAGGACAACGCGGTCATAAGCGAGACACAGAAGAAGCTGATTTAACAGAAGAGTAATGTTTACGGGCGAGGTCTGAGCCCAGGTTAGGCTACTGAATCCACCGCCAGCACCAACACGGCTGATGACGCGTTTAAGACTATGAATTATTAGTCAGTTAACCAACATAAGAAACTAATCAGCAGCTACCCTGAGAAACTGTTCTGAGTCATTTTTAAGAAAACCGTCATTCCACAGGTTTAACTTCAGCGTGATCGTTGCTGCTGTTATCATCAAAACGTGACTAACTGACTGCCAAACTGTAACTTCTGCATTTATTCCCCCTTTGTGTCTTTAATGTTCACATTTCTTACACGTTTTCTGAACAGGGTGAGGTTCAGTACATGTTCCCAGGTGTGAAGAGATGTGTGCTGCTTGCTTCTTCATATGTATCTCATGTAAGTGATCGTGCTTTGATTTGTTCTCACTGTCTACGTACAACAGAACTCTAAATGAGCAAGGTGTGTGCAGGTATGTCTTCAGTCACTACAGATAATTATTACTTTGCAAACATAACTGAAGGGTGAGTGTGTGGTTCTTGGAGATCACCCGGAGGAGGAAAAAACGAGGCCTTCAATCACTGACACAATCTACCTGGGACGGGACTGGGAAATCACCATTCCTGGCGCTGATTTCTCTTGAGTGCTGCGTGTTTTTAAATCATTATCATCATAACCATGTGATCATATAACATCCAGAGACCGAGGCGAGTACATTATGTATCCTCTGAATGAGCACGGATGTCAAACGGGGGTGGGAAATGGTCAATGATGGCACTGAAGTCAGAGCGAGGCGATGCCTGCGCCTTCGCTCACAGACGCTGATTCGAGCTAACAGACTCACCGATGGATGCTCTGGGTGACGTGCTCAGACCGTCGATGCTCGGTCCGTCCTCTGGCTCTAGAAAGGAGCAGAGGAGAAACATTTCAAGCGAATGTTGCTGACTTTCATTCATCACATGCAGCTGAATCCCCCTAAATCAAAGCCTGGACTGATTCAGCTGTTTTAAAGCAGCGCTGCAACATCAGACGCCGCCTGCTGATCGTCCATCCATCTCCACCTCAACACCTGCAGTTTTTGACGCAGTCCATCTGTTACCTGGCCAAGATAACCCCAATGACATCACTATAACCCCGTCAGGGTTGTTTTCTCAGACCTCCAGGGCCACACGTTACGCAGGTAACTGAGTAAAACAGGAAGGTAACTGATTTTACTAACGGTTGTCGTCCTGGCCTTTCGTGGTCGTGTCCACCAGCTGTGGGGTGATGGCGGCTCCATTCTGCTCTGGCTCAGAGGGCGGCGCCATACTCCAGTCATTGGCAGGCTGCTGAAAAGGAAAAAAACACATCCAGGTGGTTCATCATTCATCTTTTAAATATGTTTCTAAACAGAAATGAACCATTCCCGGGCACGTGGCGACCATCTTTAAACTCACATATAACATGCTTCCTGAAGACGGCAGCGGGTCGTGATTTTGCAAAAAACAAACCTGTGTATGTTCCGCAAAGAAGTCTGCCTCCTTCTTCTCAGGAGCAGCTGGAGATCCTCCCGCAGAGGAGTCAATCCACAGCTGCAAGAGCACAGGACGAGCGTGAACACACACACACACACACACACACACACACACACACACACACACACACACACACACACACACACACACACACACACACACACACACACACACACACACACACACACACAGAGCAGGTTTACAGCTCGTTATGTGATCATCACGTCCTGTGATTGGTAGACTCGCTGCAGACTCTGGACCTGGCCTGCTTCCACGGCTCACACACTGATAACTACTGATGACCATCCAATGAGAAGCACTACGTCAGCGATCCACAGGACAAACACTTCTGATGATTACTGTGTGTGTTTGCAGCGTGGTTCATGTTTCCCGAGGAAGAGAGCAGACGTGTGTGTGTACGATACGATGATTCAAGCCTCAAACTCGGCTAAGTGTGGGTTTGCTGTCTCTCACTAAACTACCTGCGTTCAGGTGAATAAAGTCAGGCTTGTCCTGTCAGACGGGATGTGTCTTCCTGTCAGTTACAACATCTTCTGAGGAATGAGAGGTCTGACAGACCGAGGGCTGAAAGCGCAGCTTCATGCTGTTGGTGCATATATTCCCCAAACCGTTCCCACTGGCTCATACTCACATCCGTGCCGTACTTGGACAACGCAGCGTTGGCTTGCTGCCGAATCTTCTCTCTGTACATCTGGGCTGCACGGCTGTTGTACTTGGCGTTGGTGTCGTTTGTGGAGCAGCCATGCTGGCGGAAGAACGCCGTCTTCAGACAGGAAGAGACGGCGAGTTATTGAATCACATCGCAGAAGTCCTCCCAAACAACACCAGCTGATTACAGATGATGTTTTCAGTTCATTTCATGAGTGGTCAGTCTGACTTACCGCGTTGGCGTTGCCTCCAACCTGCATACATCTAAGCTGAAACCAGTTCCAGTTGGAGTCTAGCTCAGTGGATCTGTGGGGAAAAGGGAAGAACATGGAAAGTCAGCAGTATGCCAGGCACACCTGAGCATGGCTCTACAGGTGACCAAGTATCCCAGAAGAGTCTCATTCAATCACAATCTGTGGTCGAAAGACAAAATCACTCCCTACACAGCACATCCTCCTCATTCTTCTGAGCATTCGATCAGGCCTTTGATGAATAACCAGTGATTGGCTAATGCTGAAAGTCCCGCGTGAAAACAATCAATTTAGGAAAACTGCTTTCAGTTATGTGGCGCACACATTAAAACTTAATGAAACTGTACCAACAGGTTAGTTTAAAACCAGCCCACATGCACATTAACTGTTCTTTCTCCTTATTTTCATGTGGATTCGTTCTGTTTGAACTGTTTGAACTCTCGACATCACTGGAAATCAAGCCACGGGAGCTCTTGACGTACGAATAACGTCTGACTAAATGAATTGTACCTGGCTATTAAAGTGCCGCCGCCACTCCCTGACAGTTCAAGACCTCACTTAAACTGTCAAAAAAGACTCAAGGTGACGACTGGTGACGGCTACCCTGCCACGTTATCCTCGAGCCTACCTGATGAAGCTGAGATGAACTCCCAGGGAGCGGTGGATGCCTGAGCAGTCGATGCACAGGAACACACCATACGGGATGCTGGCCCAGCTGGGGTTTTTGGCAGCACAGTCGAAACAAACCTGAGCACAAACAGCACGCACACACAGCGTCAGAATGGTAATTACATTGTTCTGCAGCAACACGGTCACCATGAAACTGATGCTTTCAGGAAGTGATGAAAAACGTTGTTTTGTCTTTTGGACCAACAGTCTGAAAGAGGCCGGAACAAGTGCATTTCTGGATTTTGTGCTTGAAAAATGACTTTTACAGATTCTTTCATTATCAAAATTGTTGCAGATTAATGTTCTTATCATCACCCAGCTGTTTCAGCTGTGTATAACATGTTTCCGTAGACCGGCCACCCACAGAAAAACTTGGAGAAACAGAGGAAAAATGCCTGATTTTGGATGGAAGGATCTGTGGTAGTTGCACAAAGTAAAGCAGTGATTCCAAAACTTTTCTGTCGCCTTTAAAGGCTGAAAACGGTTTTTACACACAGAATGGCTCTCCTGCTACGGACAGTGAGCACGATCGGCCTCTTCATAACCTGGATTTAACTCATGTTTGCTTAACGAGCATCACGTCCGTTTCCTTTTACTGACCAGCAGATCTGCTCGTTATGCGGTGTAAACGTTGCTGGCCTGACTCTGAATAACTGTGTGAGCACAACAGCAATGTATTTCTTAAGTGTGCACACACAAACCATCCTCCACACCTTTTCATAGCATAGACTGTGACTCGTCCAAGTGGGAAACGCACAGGTGAAACTCATTACTTTAATGATGTCTGTGTTTCAGTTATGCAATGCAGCACCCGAAGAGGAAAGTTTCAAAACCTCATCGTGGTTCATTTAACATTTCGCCTGGTTGTTTGCCAGCTGCGTCTGGATCTGCACCGGTTTGGCTGCAAATCTTAGAAATATCATAAATGGACGTACTGAAGCTAAAGAAAACAGGAAAATTATGGTGGACATAACAAACAGACGGTGTCAAAGCAGAATGCCACAGAGACACTTTAATTAATAAAGGATAATTATCATGTGATTATAACTTACTCTAAGCTGGCCGAACAAACCACAAACATCAAAATAATGAGAACAGAGGAAAGGCCAAACTAACAAGAAGAACCTGGGCGAACAGAATCAGTATTCATGTTTTTAGGAGGCTTAACGACCGTAATGTCACAGCAACAAACAGAGGATTCAATCTGTTATCCATAATTTTGAGACCTGACTGCTCGTATCAGTTATTGATTGAGCAAAAATACCAAACATTCTCTTATTGCACCTTCTCAAATGTGAGGATTTGCTGCTTTTCTCTTCTGGATATACCCGTAAACTGGACATGTTTGTGTTGGACTGTTGGTCAGACGAAACAACACGCTGCCATGCTGTCACTTTGGACTCTGATCAGTTCCCAATGTTTGGACATTTCATTGGCTGAACAACCATCGACTGAACTATAATCTAATCTAGATATCTATGGATGATAACAAATAATTTGAACTTGCAGCCCTTGTTGCTGCTTAAAAGAGGACAGGTGACGGACTCCTTACATCCAAAGTCTAAATTTACGTCCAAATGAATGCTTCGCTGAGAAAAGATGGCAGTGTGGTTCACATTGTGTCAGAGTAACGTTATAAAGCCAGGCCTAGCGTGGCTACAGTCCTGGAGCGGAAAACATTTAACATATGCTTTCACTAAAACCATCCTGGTTTTACGGTGTAAAACCAAACGCAAGACACTGTAAACGAAAACTGAACTGAACATATGGCTCTGCCGGAGGCGATGCGGCTACTGTTAGCGACATACGCTAATACTGTCAAACATTACGAGTCAAATGAATAACGTTAATATCTTAACGGAACAGCGTATCTTATTTTGAATATATCTAGAGTTTAGTCTGACTAGTTAACACTCCCCCTCTCATTTTCCCACACGGAGCGTAGCCTCAGCGTTAGCTCCATCAGCACACAAAACGTATACGTGGCCTTTATGTTTGACTGCTTTACCGGTATGCTAGCAGCGGCTAGCTGCTCTGCTAGCTACACTGAACGGGTAGCGGGCCGAGCTACATGCTAGCAAACAGTTAGCCAACCAGCTAACGGCTTCTGACCGAGCAGGCGAAGCTAACCGACGAACGTCTGACACCAGACACCGGAACAACACGACACACGTTCAGCGGCGGCGTCTTATTTGGTTACCTTGTTTGTAGGAATAGACCTTAATCTTTTGAAAATGGTAAGGATTTCAGTCTTATTTGGTTCCGTAGCCATCTTGCCACTGTGATAATTTCCATCAGCTGACGTCACTACGGGTCCTCGTGTGCCTCAAAATATAAAAAGCGAAAGCTGTTTTTGACCTTCGATGCTCGCGGAAGCGAACGTAAAACCTCTAGATGACGAAACTGACTTTAAGTCAAATGATTGGCGCTTCGTCGTTCTATTGAAACTATTAATCTATTGTCAAGTTGCACTTTAAACTATAATATCCGATTGAACTTGATTAATATCTAATTTAAATGTTATTGACAACACTTCGACTGACCCTGTTCTACTGCTCAACCAATCAGCATCAAGCCCTTAATGGGATCAAAGAGTCTGATCAGTCAGGTCTGTGTCTCAGGTGTCCAAAAGGCTGGGCTTTGGGACATATACTTTGTCCTTATGTACAATAATATCAACAAAACCTATGTATATAAATCTATCTATCATACATAGTAATAACCAGTAAATAAGGAGATTATAGAAATATAAATGTCCCTTTTTCCCAAAACAACATTATACTGGTGGATTACTTATTTAATGAGGATTTATTTATTTCTGAGGAGTTTCTTCTATCATCACGTGTAACTCCTGGGAGTCATGCAGAGGTTTTTAATTTAGCTCTTTTACCTCAGCGTTCACTCCATTTATTTATTTATCTGCATTCCTGTTAAATCTATTAAAAATGGAACGACATCATCACATTTAATGTCACCTGGCTTTGTGGACTGGCTCTTACCTCATCATTATGTACTAACACAGTTAGTTTTAAACTATTCCCACATTTTACTCAGCTAAAATATAAAATGTGGACAGGTGTTGACGTAAATTGTGCTCTCTATATTTTATCTCCTTCACTTGTGGTTTAGTTACAGTTTTTTAGACTTTTTTTTGTAATTGATTTAGTGCTTTTATCAGCAGTCATATTGCAGAACATCTGTGTTACTTTGGTCCTGCAGTTTGTGCTATTTGGCCACAACGAACTTGTTCTTTGTTTATTTCAACAAAGGAGAAAAAGAAAGTTTCCAAAAGCCTAAATTGTGGTCTATGTTTGGTAAAGGAAGAAGATTAACACTTCTGAAAACGACTAAGATAAGATAAGATAAGATAAGATAAGATAAGATAAGATAAGATAAGATAAGATAAGATAAGATAAGACTTTACTGATCCCACACCAGGGAATTTTAATCCTTACAGGCAGCAAGTAACATTTGTACAGATAATACAAAAATAGCAAATGCCATAAAAATCCTGCTGCCATAAAAAAGTACTATTGCTAATATTCTTATGAGAAAACTACTGATGACATGTTGTATTGCACCTGACAAATACCACGACTATGCAGTATATGCACAATATATACAGTTTTACTTTCAAAAGTACTATTGCCAATATGGACGATAAATAGTGTAGAAGCATTAGTAAAAAACAATCTGACGAGGTTAAAACTCCAGCGACACTCATCTTACAAGTCCAGTTTTAAGCAGTATTTCTCAGGTGAAGCTGTTTGGAGCGCCTGACTCTAAATATGCATCAGTCAGGCTGCAGGTGAGAGAATCTGCGTCATCACGACTATGTGGGTGCGGTATGTTCTGATGGGGCTGACAGTGATATTTCCCCCCGGGCGTGAGCGCATAGCCTGTCATCACATTTTATAACATATTACTGAACTCTCATTGGCTCAGGTAAATGTGTTACGTCATCGTATTCAGAACGAGCCCTGCCCGCTTCAGACAATAAAACCAGAATAGACCAAAACACAAACATAGAAAGCGTCATGTCAACATAAACAAAATGGCTTTTTGCAGAGACCAGTGTGTTCGTGCACCTTGAAGGGAAAAAAGCTGAGGGAGAAAACAGGTTTTCAGGCCCTTTAAGATAGATCAATACAGCTTAATAACAAGAATAATTCTCCACCAGTTCATGAAATAGTTATATAATAACAAATCTATAAAATATGATGCGTGGTGATAGAGTAGACTTCACATTAAATAAAATAGATCAGCCACACTGTTATAATCAGTCATAATATGTTAGATATATAATATTTGAAATTATTATGATGACACAGGTTTCTTTGCTGGCTCAATAATTACTTATTTGTCCAATATTTTAAGTGCATTTTGCAGATTGCTCTGATGGGTTTCAAACCTTTTTTCCTTCCATGTCCGTTAAGGTAAAGACTGGAACAAGTCAAACAAACGCTCCACATTTTCCCTTTATCATCATCTTTTTCATCTCATCCGTTCGGTTCTGACTGGCCTGAGACTTTCTCTGGTTCTCTTTGTCCATCTTAAATCAGAGAGTCCTCATGAGAAATCATTTAATCAACCAGGAAAACTGTCACCAGTGAATAATTCAGGCTGCTCAGAAAGAGCACAGCTGATAAGAGTCGCCTGCTGTTTGAGCCCTGAACTGAAAGCTGATCGAACTCCAGACTGTGACTCTAAAGCTCGTCCTAATTGAGGGATTAGTGACAATCATGGCTTCACAGCGTCCATCCATTAAACGAGGGAGGGAAGAACCCTCGACAACAAAAGCGTGGACAGTGTTAAGAGTGATTTTTTGGGCCTGCTGGATGCAGTGTCTCGGCTTGATTAGTGCAGCCCAAACCAGTGGATGGAAGTCTGTAGAAAACAAGTGACAAAACATCCGACGACAACGTATAATCAGTTTTAATCATACCTCAAGCTGTCGACAGTGGGTGCCACTTTCTCAAAAACATAATGTTACCGCTCAGCACAGAGCTGGTTTGTCCTGTTGTGTGAATTCCAGGGAACCGCCTTTGACATCTCTGAGACTGAAACTGACTGAACAAACGTTTGTGCAGACAGATTCAGTCAGACATCATGGAGGCAGGTGCAGCTCTCCTGCTGTTGTCTGCACTATGGGGTATTGCCTCAACTCACGGCTTTTACGGAGACAGCATCAGCGTCGACCACCCGCTCATGGAGGAGGATGGGACACTTAAGGTACTCTATTTCTCATTACCTTCTTTAATTTTCATGTATTTTGTTAAAGAGATCAGCAAAATGCATCATGACACTGGGAGGTAAAATGGAGTCCAGCGTCACTGATTGAAGGAACCAGTCAGCCTGTGAAACACCTGCGTCAGGTCTGCGACTGTAACCCACAGAGGATTTATGACCCTCCTTTGTAAAACTCTGTGGAATTTCATGACCTGCAAAGACAAAAATTCTAGACAAATAAACATGGATGTTCCACCTTATTTCCTGTTATAGGAGGCACTTTCAAACAATGTCTGTGTGGTATAAACGCTGTTTTCTTCTCAAACCCTGCAGGTGACCTTTCATCACAGACAGAATGGCAGAAGTGACTGTGAAAATCAGTCGCTCTACACGTGGGAGGACGGGACGCCATACACAACCCTCAACAGGACAGCTGGCCTCCAAACGGACATGGATGACACGGGCCAAGGAAGGTGGTGTCAGACTGAAGGACAAACCACAGTGACCGTGCTCACGAATGACACCAGCATCAGTCTGAGGTGAGGTCTGCACAGGAAACCACCTCGCTGTCTTACTGGTCTCTGAAGAGGCTTCAGGCCTGCTGACATTCATGCTAGTTTCAGTGTTTGAAAACCAAATTACATCAGAAAGTTCTGCAGGTTTGGCAGAAAATGAGAAGCGATGTGAAACACAGTGTTATTAAACCAACCTTCAGTTACTAAGACATGAAACATGGAGGCTCGATTTGCTCTGAGGACACTTGTTTCCTTAAACAGGACTTAAATACATAACGTGATGCACCTATGAAAACGTAGAGCACCTAAAACACTGCTGTCACAGCTGATAACAACTACAATAATAACACCAATAATAATAATAATAATAATAACAACAAAAACAACAATAATAATACCAATAATACTACAAATATAATAATAATAATAATAATAATAATAACCTTTATCTGTAACCACTTTTCAAAATAAAGTTACAAAGTGTTTCACACAAAACAAAAATATCAGAAATAATTTAGACAATAGAAAGAAAAGAAGTTTGATTCATGAAGACGAGCCAAAATAACTTCAAACAAAACAAAAAATGAAGTCTGAACATTTTCTACAGTCAGATCAGAGGTAGCAGTGAGGACATTCAGTAATATTTGGGGGATTTCGGGGTTTTAGTGACATGAAGAGAAGTTTAAGAGGACGATTCCTATGATTTTAGAACGTGTCTTGAAATTTGTATAGTTTGAAGCAAAAAACAAAATAAATACACAATATGAAAAATTATAGTCCGAAAAGTAACTAGTAACTACTAATAGTAAGTTCTCAGACAGATGTGGTGGAGTTTCTGAGTGACAACACATCACACCTTCTTCCTCTCAGAGAGTCGGGGTGCTGCTGGGTGTCAAATGTTAATGGAAAAACGAACTGGACGACCTATGCGGAGCTGAACGTGGGAACTCGATCTGACACTCATGTCCTCAACAACTGTCCCGTAACCACCACGGTGTCGTCTTTACGGTACGAACCTTTTCCTTTTCCCACAAGCTGGATTTGAAATCTTAAAATGACACGACAGAGCTCTGCAGGCGAAGCAGACTCCAGCAATAACGAACATCACTGACCTGAATTCAGCACATCTGATAACATGCAAACTAACCTGGGAACAACCTGAAGTACACCTGACTTCTCAGTCATTTCAGTCTCACTGTTCACTGTTGTTTTCATCTCTCACAATTCTTTGTATTCAGTCCTGTTTGTTGACAATTGATGCTTTAAAAATATGTTAAACTGGGAGAGAACTTGACTTTTCATTTGCTAAATCTCCTTTTTTATTTTCTACATTTTTGTTTTCCTTTTTTCACGATACTGAGCAGTCCAGATTTTTTAAAAACTGCCATTTTTTTAGGCAAAATATGCATGAACTCATGTGTTCAGTCTACGTCTAATCCAAATATCAAACTGTGTTTTCATGCAGGGTGCCTCAGAATTGTTTTTCAGAGTACCACCTTCTGGCACACGATCCCGACGGAGATCACGTCAGATGCTACGTCGTGTCACAGGCCAACGTTTCGTCAAACGTGACCCTGAACGAGGTAACAGAAGCTGTCACGATCAAACGTTCAAGCCACACAAAGCAGTGACTAATAATGATGTTAAGAAACAGTTGTCACCCATTATTTTCTCTGAAGATCAACATCCAAAAGCATTTCAACCCTCTCTTGCAACTCTTCATAGACTACGTGCACACTGATGAGTACGGGTGAAGTCGACGTTGGCCTCCATGTGTTTGAGATTGAAGTGGAGGACTTTCCCGCCGAAAGCATCAATCTGACCTACAAGGACGGAGCGTCTGAGGTTTGGGAGCCCTCCGACATGTCACCACCTCTCTGCAAGCTATCGCTGCAGTTTACATTGGAGGGTAAGTGATTCAAGCACACAAAGTGTGCATTTGATAGAATAACACAAGTCGACCAACTGTCTGAGCCTTTGAACAGAAGTCAGAGGTGAATGCCCGAAACGTTACCTGGCTCCTTGTTGGGCATCATGGAGTTACGATGATGATGAATTTTACATTTTGGTCACCTGAAACACATTTCAGTGACACTGCAGAGCTACAACCTTCATGTTCATCACATCTTTAATTTCCCCCTCAAACTTTCACCTTTTATATTATAAAATAGTTGCTTTATGCTTGGGCAATTTTTTTGCATTTGCAACTATATCCTCACACTAGAATGACATCTTTCTCAAAACACGGTGACATTATTGTCAGTATCTCTTTATTTCTTCGCTTTGTCATAATTATTTTAATTTTAGGCCATTACCAGGAACTTGTTTCTCAGGCTTGTTCAAGTCACAGTTTGTCCTCCATACTCTTCTGAAGGGAGAGGAACAAGCCTAATTTAAGCCTGCTAAGCTAGACTAACTGGATGGATATTAAGACAAATGCCTTTTGTCTTTTCATTCTAAATTGGCATGAGGGTTTTGAAAGTAGGTGGAGATGTAATTTTTCTAGAGATGAGCGACAGTGACAGACCACTGAGCAAAGAAGCCACATAAACGGCCACATGAAGCACCAGAATGAAAGCCTAAGGCAAAAGAAAATGAGCTGTCTTCCTGTGCTGACAGTCTGCTTGTGTTTGTGTTTCAGTCCTTGCTGAAATACCAGATTGTGAGGCTGGTCATGTGCTGCCCAAGTTCCTGTCCTCGACTCCTTCGCATGGCAGCGTCTTGTCGGCCACCGTGGGTCAGACGTTCCATCTGATGGCTGAAGCACAGGCTCACCACGCGAGGTATTCACTTCTTAAAGACGTCAGCCATGCTACTCAGAAATACTCATTTCTGGTCCCCAAAAAGAAGATAATAACACCTTGTGTGCCAGTAAGGATCATTATTTCATGTTCCCTTTTGTCTGTTTCCCTGAAGCATTAATGACTTCCAGATCAGCGGCCCCCTGAACATGAGCAAAGAGTTCACTGATGAAGCCCACGGAAAAGCCAAAATCGCTCTGAGCTGGACTCCGGAGGACAGCGACGTGCACAGAGTCGTCCCTGTTTGCTTCACTGCAGAGACAAACGAAAGGTGTGTCTGCTTACTGCTTTATGACCAGCAAGCACTGACAAACGCGTAAGCCTGGATCTAATGAACAGGCTGTTTGCAGCTACGTGATGCTAAATTCAGACTGAGGGCGGGAAGTGAAAACTGCAATGGACGAGATAAAGGAGGGCCAGTTTAGATGAAATTACAAGAGAAAGATATAAACAGAAAATCTGAACATTATGAAGAGCAGCTGAAAGTTTTGCTTTATTGAGGCAGCAGATGAAACAACCAGCTGCTCGTTCAGGCGTCATTCTGCTCTGCAAAACAAATGAAAGCAGACAAAAGTCTGGAGGCAAACAGCTTTTCTGTTAGCGCTCCTCGTGGTTTCTTGGTTTGATCGACCTGGGCAACCGTAAACGATGCTAAACATCAGCATTTTGAGTGCGTTATAGTGTTTCCTATGCAGAAAATCACTTCCTGCCCTTCATCTCTAAAAGAGTGACATGACGTCACGTGCAAACAATCTATTAGGACGTGGTATTTTCCAGATTTTTGCAGCCTAACTATGAGTCTTTACTTTCTTACCTGATCAGACATTTTGATGATTATCACTGTTGTGGTTGTTGCCCTTCTTCTTTTTGCAATATGCACTAACACCCATTTTCTTTGTTTTGTCGTTCAGCCAATCAGACATGAGGTGTGTTGTTGTCACGGTGTCCGAAGCATCTGTCCTCCAAGGTTTGTTCATCATCAGTTATCTCTTTAAAAAGCAGCTGAGACTGTTGTAGTAACGAGTCTATCTGAGACATTCAGGTTGTGAACTGTTCAAAAGGTTTATTAAAATCTCTGGACTACTGAAAGAAACAGTCAACAAGACGTTTCAGTGTTCATCCGAATGCCATCAGTAGATCTAAAAATAAACAAGAAGAAACTCTGCCAACAAATACAAAGAGGTCACATGATCAGCACATGATCTGAGATGTAAAGTCAGAGCACAGGTGAGCAGACGCCTCACCTGTGCTCTGACAGGACTGGGCAGTATCCAGACATTTACAACAAGAGTAGTTTAAATGATTGTGAGGAATGTGTCCTGGATGGAGAAGACAGGTGGTTTGACAGGGGGACGGGTTTGAGACACCACCCCTCTTTAACTGAAATCAGTTCATTTCCATCTCAGCAGTGCTGAGCCGACATGGAGGACGCTAGCACAGCTCGTTAGCTGCATTGCACCATCCACTTTTATTAAATGTCTTCTGTCAGAGTTTGAATTCCCCCTCAACAAAGACGTTTTATGCACACTCAGTACACAGTCAACAGTACAAACATGTTTTTTGAACAAACTGTGTAAAACACATTGTGTTTTTAGCGACCAAGCTAACTCTGATAACTGACAACTTTGCTCACGGGCAGTTAGCGAGCTAGCTGGCTTGGAGTTTTACCTTTAATAACGCTGTTTTCAGATAAAATCCCAGAGAACAAAACAGACAAAACTTAATTATGTTCCAAACAAAATAAAATACTTAGTGGATTCATTCTCTGACTGCACTCATAAATCATCAGCAGTAAAAAAACATGTACCTTACACTTCCCCCTTGGCTCATGGTCGGCCATGCTTGCTGAAAAAGAAGGTGTGACTTTACTGCTCTAAACTTTCGAGGTTGTGGAATGCTGTGATTGGCTAATAGACATCGAATCACATAACTTCACGCATTTGGGTGGAGTCACATGACAGAAATGTCAGATGTAGAAATGATGGAAAAGTTGTGACCACTGAGATCTGAACCGGATAGAATGCTAATATATAGCCACCTAGCTAATGGTCTTCAGTACATGTGAAAATAATTTTCATACTGATCTGAATAAACTGAATAATTGCAGTCGCTGAAATAATCAGTAGCTTTTAGCAGTCGTGTTCCTCACTGTTGACGGACACGGTTGACGTCAACAGGGCTGTGACTCACAGAACATTGCTTCCTCTTTTAAAAGTCCTTCAAATACCTCAACAAACAGTCATAATCTGACAACTCAGTTGTAAATAACAGGCTGGGGAGCCTTATGTGAAGTGCTTTTATAGGCTAGTTTTGTACTGGACCGTGTGTGACAGCTCAGACCTTCATTAGACTCAATGTTCTACTCAACTGAATCAATGCTGAACATGTGAACAGTGATGCGTTCACTTACTGACAGTGCATTTGAACTCAGCTTAAGAAAATAGTGAACAAACTCCATTAGATAGCTAGTGACCTCAGATCTGACGTGAACAAAGTGATTCATATCAGCATTCATTGAGGTAGTGCTTTCCTGGACTCGCTTCAGGTTCTTGAAGATGTTTCAGCTCTCGTCCAAAAGGCTTCTTCACTTCTAACTGACTGATGGGGAGTCACAGGTATTTCTCCTCCTGCAGGGTCACTCACACTGTGGGAGGCGTTGACCCACTTGTAGACCACCTCCCCTGTTCAGTGACGCCATCCCAGTTTGACGTGGAATACTTCTTTCACTCCTCTTTCAAATCATTGGTCTGCTTGTGTCTCGGGGTGTTTTGTCCTCGGGGTGGACAAGCTTCAACCTCAGAGTGTGACTGGGCTTAAGGTGCACAGGGAGGTGGTGTTTGTTGTTTTTCAGAAACGTCTGCAGTGTAAAACCTGTGACTCTCCACCCGTCAGCTTGACGCCTCTTTGGCGAAACGTCTTCTAGAACCTCAAGGGAGTCCGGTTGCCTTTGGAAAGCCCTTTGAAAAAAAGTCCCACTGTGCATGGACTACATTTACTGGTATGAACATGTGATCTGCGTGTGGATGCTTTATGGAGGGTAATGAGAAACATGCTATGCAGGTGTAAATACACGCAGAACATCTCAGTCTGATTTCAGCCAAAGCTGCTTCACTCTCGGCACAGTGGGACATTTATGTTCAGCAGAATGTGTGAGTGAATTACAGCCTGAAGCTACGTTGTCCTCATTGTCGAAGAAGTTAAATTAATCTGTGTGATTTACAGGCAAGGTCTCGGTTCATTGCTTATCCAAGAAGATGGTGGTGGCCATTGAGAAAGCCTCCATTCCTGACATCGACGAGAACTTTCTCAGGCTGAAGGACGATTCGTGCACTCTCACCTCCAACAGCACTCACATCATAGGCAAGACGCCATTCAGCGGCTGCGGCACACATCTGGAGGTACATCAGTGTATCAGATTACATTGCTTATAGTGGAAATTAGGGTGTTTACATGGCGACGGAAGGCTGTAGAACACACTGGAGTGAAATATTTAGAATTATGTAAAGCCCTGTCCTTTTTCTCCTCACCTCTAATGTGTTTTCCTTTTCGTTGTCTTAAATACAGGATAAAGGAGGCTTCATCACTTTCAAGAATGTGATCAGATCCATTGTGCTGCCCACTGAGATCATAAGTCGTAGGAGGACAGTTAAGATTGACTTTTCTTGCCAGTTTCCCAAAGCCATGAGCATCTCCAGCTCTTTCAAGTTGGAAGACTCTGACTACGTTTTCACCGAGTCCAGCTTCGGTAGCTTCGGCTACTCTTTTAACATATACAGCAATAACAGCTTCACAAATAAGGTGGATCCAAGCGCCTATCCAGTGGAGGTCAAGATGTTAGACATGGTTTATATGGGCATTAAAGCTGAATCAGAGCTACCAAATGTCAAACTGTTCGTCGAGTCATGCAAAGCCACTCCTGATGACGACCCCGACAACAGCATCTTCTACGACCTCATCAAGAACGGGTGAGAGCTGACGATTTCTGGCATCACAAACAAAAACATAGTTTGAGTTAAACTCTGAGGAGATTAATAAGTCACCTTTCACACACGGTTCCTTGATTATATGTGTGTGATGTGTTATAATTTGTTTTCCTCCAGGTGTCTGCAGGATGAGACAGTTACCGTCTACTCTTCTGATGAGACTACGTTCAACTTTGAGGTCCAAGCCTTCAAATTCAGCGGAGACTATAACCAGGTAATAATAATGACTAGTAAAACATACACCAAAATATAATCACGCAGCTGGCCCTCAGCTGTCTTTGTGTAAAAGATGGAGGAAACACACTCTGCAGACGTCACACAATCACTCCAGAATCTGGTTTTCTGCCCAACAGGATGAGGAGAAGCTTATTCTTCCATGACATTTTCCCATTGTCACTTTAATTATGTTCTGTAGTGACTGTTGTAATATGAGCTGATAGAATGTGAAGCGGCTGGTGTGGCATGACACACACACACACACACACACACACACACACACACACACACACACACACACACACACACACACACACACACACACACACACACACACAGAGGGAATCAATAACAGATAGATGACTGGAAGAAATCTGATGCCTCACTGTTTGCCAAATCCACGTCAATCAAACTCATCATCTCATTTTTCAGATGTGTGCTACTGTGTGCTCATACAACATCATCATCACCACCACCCAGTAGTGCAGAAACATTTCCCCGTTTAGATTTTAATGGGCTGACTTCACTTTTTACATCCACTTAGCTTTAACTTGTGTTAAACGTCTTTAAAGAAGCAGAACTTGCTTCCATCCCTGCTTGTTGGGAATTATCTTTTATATAAAACACATCTGAAATGAAATTTGGATGGTTTTTGAAAAGATCACTTGATGTCCTCTGAACTAAAGCCTCTCACCTGTCACCTGCCTTACAGGTGTACATCACCTGCTCCGTCATCCTGTGCGAGCCCGAGAGTCCCTTTTCCAGATGTGCTCAGGGTTGTCAGGTAGATGCGGCCCGCAGACGGAGGCGGTCGTTTAGCAGGGAGACGGAGAGCCACCAGATCATCCAGGGTCCTTTGCAGTTTGCCTGGCAGGATGGTCACTCTGCAGCTGTGGAAAATAACAACTTTAATGCTGCAGTGGAAAACCACGACACGCCTGCTGAAGGTTAATATGTCATCTATCAATTAATCAATCAATCAGTCCGTCTGTCTGTCCTCTCAGGTAAACGTTGTACTGTTGTCTGTCCAGTGGTTCCTCCACCAGTTTCTTCAGACACCAGATCAAGCAGAGAAGACTGGAAAGACAAGGAGGACTTCAGCACCAACGTCAGCAGCGGCGGCACCAACATCAGCACCATCTTCTTTGCCTGCTCCTTCTTGGCATCACTGGTGTCGTTGGCGGCGGTTGTTGGTCACTTCACCAGGAAGAGAAAAGCTGAAGACTGTAAGGCTCTCATAGGTTCAGACCAGAAGAACTAAACTTAGCTAATCTAACACAGCATGGTATTTGTTTATTTCCTGAAAGGATAGGTTCCCATCTTCTAAAAGTCTGTCTTAATGTTCGTCCTACTGTGCATGCATTGAAGTCATTTTTGCTTCTCTTTGCAAAAATGTATTCCTCAGTTTATCTGAAGTTAATCTGAGGTTTCAGCAGCCTGAGTTTGAAAAATCAGGTGGATCTTCCAGAGTCACCGTCTGTGCTTCTTTGCTGCAACAGCAACACAAAGACAGACTAAGAGGTTGAAAGATTCTGACTTTGCTGAAGTCAGACTGCTGAAGCCTCCCATCAGCTTCAGATCAACAGGAGCATGCAAACCCCGTTTCAATATTCACACCAACATGTGACTACTGTGCTAAGATAGACGGGAAAGTTATGAACTCTTTCTCTTGTGGGGCTGATAAAAATGATGGGACGTCCTGGTGGTCTAAGATGTGTTGACGTGCCCGGATTGATTTTGGCGAGGGTCGCGTGTCATCTGCACCCTTCCAGACTCTTGTTTCCTGTCTGTCTGTACTGTCAGCTGTAAAATAAAAGATAAATCTACTCTGAAAAAAACAGCCTCAAGCTGAAGTACCAGACTGACATTGGTTTTGTTCTCTGTTTGTGGCTCTTTGCCCCGTGGAAAAGAACCAATGACAACTCAGCCTGCAGCTCAAAGATCACTGAACCCGTTTTAGACTAGTTACTCAATAGCACGCTTACATTTCCTCTGCATGAAAACAGCATACCACTCGGTCTGGTTTCACTGGATGTTTGTGCTGCTGCTGTCCTCATTGTGTCAGCCCTTTGCAAGCAGGTTCCCAGCAATTATCTATAGGTGCTCAACGCTTGTCGGGTAAAGTAACACGTACAGTGATGCTTGAATGTGCTGGAGTGCAAAATTCGACTTTTGGATTCTTGTATTCGGCTCATTACAGTCGCAGTGATCAGTATCATGTTACCAGAGAAGGTTCAGTTGTTGTCTACAGTCTTTATTGAACGGCGTGTCGAACGTGTCTGAGCGTGACAGCAGCACACCAGACACCCTTTTGTCTACATTTGGATCTAAAATGTACCGTTAAAATTAAAACATGTTATATTTGTAGTTTAAAAGCATGTTGCAGTAAGGCAGGCAGTTCTGGTGAGTAATATCTGTACTGGTGAAACTATATTTATATCCTTTAAAGGTGGTTTTTTTGTTTACAACGACAGGGAAAATGTATATTAAATCTACTTTCTATTTTAGTCACATAATAAAATAAAAACATGTATGTGTGTGTGTGTGTGCGTGGTTTATTTTGTGCAGTCAGTTAATTGTTAATTTGGGGCTGATGATTAGGAATATTGGGATATGCAATGAGGAGAATCCAGCTCGGTTTGGGACTGATGAGTCATGTAAGGATCAGTGTTACGCCACACATTTAGGCGACCGTGTGGTGTGAACAACAGTCCACCACAACCCAAAAAACCAACACATCCATGGGGTTCGTGAAGGCACAGCCAGGACTCAAAGACTGAGAGGCAGCCGGACCAGCAGTCTCGACGCCCGCCTGAAGCCTCCCTCTGCCGATGCTGAGGATAAGGAAGGAGCCTTTGAGCACTCACAGCAAGAGAGTACAGGAGAGGAGAAGGGACAAACAGCACAGGGAACACATAAAAATCAGGTTCAGGTCAGGAGAAGAAACTGCCAACAGCCAACAGCTGAGAAGATTTTTTTCCTGATTTTCTTGATCCAACATGAAGAGTATCCATCCTTGAAGACCACATACTTTTCTCATACCATTTTTAAAATCTGTCACATGCTTTTTACAGAAAAGCAGAAAACAGCCATTCGTTTGCTTTTAATGTTCAGTTAAGGTTTGATTGTTTTTGTAGGTTTGGTTTAGTTGGCATACACTCAATGTGCAGATGTGCATTTAATGGCATTGTACCTGAAGGTGGCACTACAGCAGCATGATCCTAATGTACTCCATCCATCCATCCATCCATCCATCCATCCACACTGGCCTCTCTGTATGGTTCCTTCAGAATATGGATTTCACAAGCAGAAGTATTTCTTCTCCTTACCTACAAAGCCTTAAATGGTCAGACACATCATATCTTAAAGAGCTCATAGTTCTCTATCGATGCAGGCTTACTCATGGTTCCTACAGTCTCCAGTCTTGGTCCAGACAGGAGGCTTATCATATATATCATGTATTTTGCTGCAGATGTAAGATGTAAATTGCAAATTACTGAACATTTGATATTGTTAAAGCTCCACTAGTCAGTATTCATAACTAGTGAATGAATGAATCAAATAACTGCATGAAATGTTGTGGTCAAAGTGACGGTTGGCAGAGACCAAACCAGAGCAAAAAGGTGTGAGAATACTGGACATACAGTGCATTCAGTCTTGTAAAATGGTGTATAAAAACTGAAAAATATTCAAAATACTTCTACTTTAATGGACGTCTGGAGCTACATGAAACCAGTGCTTTTTTAAAAAAAAAATCTTAAACGTCACAAACCAGAATCTTCTGTTTACTGTGAAAACACAATGTGCTGCTCAATACACGTTAGCACACGTCAAGTGGCAGTCCAAACAAAAAGAAATCCAACATTAACAAAGAAAAGCACACGAGGAGGAACCGTGGAGGAGCGCTATCACTCACACTGGAGACACCTGAGGAAGCCACGAAGAGATCAGGACAATCTGGAAACAAAGAGCCTCCCTTTTATACTCCGCCCTGGTCAGGCTGATGGTGAGGGGAACAGATGGATAACAGTAGACAAGAGGAAACAGGTAACTGGATCATGACAGTATAAGCTTAGAATGCAACCATACTAACATTTAGCATTAAACACAAAGTACAATCTAGCAGCACAAATACGTCCATTGATTCTTTGGTGTAACCCTGATTATGAGGAAAAATACTGAATGATCAATATCAGGTAGATCTGTACAATCCTCGTTGGCCGGTCCATCTATTAATAAGGTCTCATTTGATATTCAGAATAATATGGTCAGATGTTGTGAAGAAGTTTCAGATCCAGAAAGAGATAAAACTACTGAGGTGGCCACCATATCACCCAAATTTTAAACCAGCATCCCAAGATCTAAGGTACAACAATGGATTAGGCTTGGCATCACATCGTTTTCTTCCTTACTCCAGGATGGGGAATTAATTGATTAATTCCAGTCCATGTCTGAGAAGTATGGTTTAGAGAGACAAGACTTCTATAGATACTTGCAAATGTGTCACTGTTATGTAAAAGAGGTGAAGGGACTGAGCAAGGAAGAACCCTGGTGTTACACAGATTTTTATAAAAGCATACAACTCAGAACCCACCAGCCGGATCACTGGGGCTTTATACTATTAATGAAGAACAGCTCAACAGACCACATGAAGCTAAAGCGGGACAGAGAAGTGGACGTCCAAATCTCTCTGGAGGAACGGTCTCTCATCACTCAGACGACTCCTACAAATTCACAAGGTTGGAGAGACTTTTGTTGGAAGAACTGTGTGAGATTTTTCATTACCCCGAAAATAAAATCAAAACAAACTGGACTTCAGAATCAGTGCTGGAGACAATGATCATACCCACGTCTTCTGGTCCCGTCCCACCCTGCAGTCCCTCTGTGCTGATGTTCAAGCTGTCATTATGCGTATATTTGGATTTGATATTGACTTCATTTGTCTCTCTTTGTTCCTGGGAAACACAGTCAAGGCTGTGGATGCTGGAGACAAATATTCATTAAAAATTCTCATGGTAGCCAGCAAGAAGGCAAAAACAGAACGCTGGCTTCTTGAAGAACGTCCCACCCTGAACCAGTGGATAGGAACTGTAAACAATACATACAATATGGAACTCCTGACGTTCAGTTTAAGATTACAGAAAGAAAGCAGAGAAGAGTACTGCACTAAAGGGGTTACATACCTGAATGACAAAGAGTCTGACAACTGAAATTATAGCAAACACAAGTGTGAAACAGAAGCGAATGCTAATGTAAATACATCACACTGTGACCAACAACTCCTACATCGTCCACTGAATGAATGAGCTCATGTTTACTGTGTTACAAAACAAACACAAAGTACAGCTGATGCTGATGGGAAGGAAAGCAGTTTTGCAGCCAAACATTTGGCCAAATAAAACTTTATGATTAGAATTCATCCACAGGGGAACATCTGGCCCATATTTCATGGAAACCCATTCAATAGCTTTAAAAAATAATTAAAAAAAAGTCACCACAGTTCATTCAGTGGGATCGTGAATGTCACCAAACTTCATGGAAATCCATCCAGTAGTTGCTGTGATATCTACGGAGAATCGGAATTCCTTTATTGATCCCTGAGGGGAAACTCTTTCGAATGCAGTAATGCTAATAAAACAATGTCATTTCTTAGGTCTCAGCTAACACCTGCTGGCTTTTCCTTTGTCTTTGTACAGTAACAAAACTTTTCTGAAGGCTCTTCAGCTTCATCTGCAGTACACGAAAGGTGATCTTTTTTCACGCCAACAATTTGCTTTTTAAGAGACAACAATGTGTCGTTGTCTGACAGGGATGCGAGCATCCTGCTCTTCTGCATGCTTTCCATTTGCTGCGAAATGAACTGGGGTTGACATACTGCAGCAGAAACTACAATTAACCAGAGAGCACGAATCCTGGTGACCTCTGCTCTTACAGCAGACGACATAATGTACACAATTCATAAAATAAAATCTTTATTTTGTCTTACCTAATATGCAAAATGTCAGTCAATCACAGTATTTCACTGAGAATTTCACATTTGCTGTTGTGATTTAACATCATGGGGGGGCATCCATTAGCAGCATACTTCAGACTCATCAGTCAAACGTCAAGAGTGTTACAAGCAGGAATGTCCTATAGGGTACTGATCATCACCGAGCTACGGAAAGACGAATGTGGAAGCCAGTTTGTGTTACTGGGAAAACAAGCTCGTCAAAGTGGCTGCTGTCAGTGCGGCCCAGAGACATCGCAGCTCTTTTTAATGACCTGCTTCTCGGCTTGACAGTGAAGGCGCTGCATCCATCAGTGTCAGGGTGGTGTCAGCGTGGTGTCAGCGGTGCATCGGGTGTGTCACTTAGCAGGGGAAAACAAAAGCTTGGTTCAGGTGTGGACTCATGGAACATGCTTTTGTATCTATGAAAAGCCTCTCGAGCCAGATCAGACGGTCTCACCCTGTTTTATGGTTTTAATCAAAAGCGTGCTGTTTTTATCGCTCCTGGGAATTTGGTCCATGCCCCCTTCAGGCTGAATTGTAATTATAATCCCTTCATTTTTCATCGTCATCATCAATTACATTTTTTCAGGAGCAAACACCTGCAGAACTAATGAAACTCCCATCAGCCCCAGCTGCACTCTGCAAATGTGAGCATGTCCCTCCAGCCTGCTCCTCCTCAGCACCTGTCCTGCATCGGCCTCGTTAGCCGGCTCTGGTCCCCGTGTTTTCCCCAACCAATCAGCTCGCCTCACCAAAGAAGACATAAAAAAAGATTCACGATCATGTTTTTATTTTATTCACGAATAAACCGTGACATCACATATTAGTATATATAAGATGATTAACTGTTGCTGATTGGTGCCCATTCAAAGCCTGACTGACAGACTGTGAGCGCGAGAACAAACGAACGAGATGAATGAACCCTCTGAAAGCTTCATGACTGAGACAAAAACATACAAAGCAACAAAGGGATCGTAGCGGCGGATGTCTAAATAAGATAAAAATAAATAAACAGGTAATGTAGCATCTGATTTGAGTTAATAGTGTGAGACCTGTTCTACTCATCAGTGGACAGGTGGAGAAGCACAGGGTCATTTATATTAAATGTATTTATATTGTTATGAAGTGGGAGCAAGTGTTCAGTGTTTTCCATTTGAAATGTTTCTTTTTAACAAATTTCTAAGATACAGAAGCTCATGATTCTCCTGGATAATATAACGACCGGATTAGTTCATGTTATGAGCACCATTTTCAAAGACTTTCATTTCTGAGCGTCATATTCTGTCAGTCTGTCATGGTGGACGGTTCTAAAGACTACAATACCCATGAGCCTCTGAATCAGTGTGAATCAGCTGGAGCTATCAGTGTAAAGTAAGTCACTTAAATTTGGGACAAACATGCAGAATTAGAGCAGAACTGTCGGAGAATCAGTGTTATCTTTAGCAGAAAGATCAAATCACAGAACAGAATTTCAGGCTCAGTTGTTTGATGTTTCTTGCTGAAATGCATCTTGGGAGTTGTAGTTTAGCTCTCCTCTGACCTGTGCACGTACACAGATTCGCGCCTTCTGATCAAAGAAGCAGATGTTTTCTGTCACAGTTAGCTGATTGTGCTGATGGCTGAAGACTTTCGTACTGATTGAAGCTGAAGAGCTCCAGCTGTGGGTCATGTGATGATGTCTATGGAAACAATTAATGGGACTTTAATTTATGAAGCCGCCTCCACGAACAACTCCTCCACCTGAGGATCTTGGTTGTGAGAAATCAAATCAGGTGAAACAGGACAAGATTCGAAGACGCACTTCTGATGCAACCAAGCTTTTGTTTGTTGGGAACTGATGTCATGAGAGAGAAGTCTGAGCGTTCGATGAAGGCCGATGCAGTGTTGGTTTCTCTTTTCATTCTGCTTTGTGCCAGTGTTGATTCAAGCTCCCCCACAAAGAGATGTTACAACAGAAAGCTCGTGATTAGATCTAACAAAGGCTTCCATAAACATTTGGAGAGCAGATCACCTGCAGGTAACCGATGCTGCTTCAGCATCATTTGATCTTAATGAGTTTGGACTGCTCAGGCTCATTGTCCACATACTTGCTGCCTTATGATCACCTGGGAGTCCACGTTCAATTGAACTGTTTATTTTGGCAGGTGACAGCTGAGAGTGACAGTAAAGGTGACCTGTTTACCGTAAACCAGCAGGTACGCAGAGGAAAGTCCACAGAGTGCGTTTCTCCACTTGAAACAACACAATCTTCAGACTGAGGTGCTGAAAAACAGGCTGCTTTCAGCTTTGTGACGATGCATTTTCAGCTGATCCAAGAGGCTTTTTGAAGAGTTTATTGAGCTGAAGAAGACATGAAGGAACTCTTCATCCTTCAGTTCAGCACAAACATTCAGCACATCTGGAGATATGAGCTTTTCACTGGACATCCACGAAATAACTGGTATCTAAAGAGATAAATGTAGTGGGGTAAAAAGTATAATATTTGCCTCTGATATAGTAGAAGTATACAGCTGCAATTAATGGAAATACTCAAGTAAAGTACAAGTACATCGAAAAGACCCCCCGCTTCTGTTTATAATACAGCTGTGATTTTACCTGCCCTCCTCTCTTTGAACTGTCAGCACATCAGTAAAGATATGAAAGCATTGATGATAACGTGACAATGAACTCTTGGTTTCCTCTTCAGGATGTGATAGAAGACATTCAGGTGAACTGGACCGTGTGACCCGACCTCGCCCGACTCCTTTCATGCAAAAGGCCACCTCATCACAGCTGGACTCAGTGGTGCATTTACTTCCTTGTAGATTTAGTTTGCGAAGCCTTTGACTGAATGAATATTTCTCTCAGGTGTGTCACCTGAAACCTTCTACTTTAAATACAAAGAACAGCCAGTGGACTGCAGATCCCATAAGTACTGACAGAAACTGGCTCAGAGACGAGAGGGGAGCAGATCAGCAGCACATCAGACACCGGGCCAGCTTTTATAACTTGAAGGTACAGGTGAGCCCAATCAGCTGGTATGTAGACAGATACACAATGTACTATCACTCTGCTTACATGGCAAAAAATTCCTTTTCATCAGCAGTATGAGGACTGAATTTGTAACCAGGAAGATGACGAATGCCTGATTTTTAAGAATGAAATCACCGCAGACGACAGTGATGGAAAGGTGATGCCCAGGAAACACTGGCACAGATTCACACCCTGCAGAGTTTAACGTGAGGGAAAACATGTGCGGCTGCACGGTGGCGCAGCAGGTAGCAGGTAGTGCGTGTGCCTCACAGCAAGAAGGTCGCCGGTTCGATTCCCGGGTCGGGCCTTTCTGTGTGAAGTTTGCATGTTCTTCCCGTGCATGCGTGGGTTCTCTCCGGGCACTCCGGCTTCCTCCCACAGACCAAAAACATGCTCATTTGGTTCATTGGTGACTATAAATTGCCCCTTGTGCCCTGCGATTGGCTGGCGACCGGTCCAGGGTGTACCCCGCCTCCCGCCCATTGACAGTCGAGATAGGCTCCGGCCCCCCCCGCGACCCCGAAAGGGATAAGCGGCATAGAAAATGGATGGATGGAAAACATGTGCATGCAGACAGAAGTCAGCTCCTCCATCACACTACAGGCCAAATCACTGAAGATGGGCAGGCATGAGTACGCCCTCTAGTGGCAACAGAGGCCATAACAGTATTTCTAAGGATTATTTGAGACTAAAGGGTTGAGTGTTTGCTGGGATCTCCTCTTACCTTAGAGGCTCACCTGGAGGCTCACCAATATAACTGTGTCTGGTTGTAAAAGTTAGGTTTTCGCTCTGACTCCCCCACCCACAAGCGACAATTCAGGCCTTCAAATTCATCAGCAGGTGACCAGGTGAAACACAGTATGTGGTTAGTCTGGAGCAAAGCCTGTAAATGTGTGAGCATTGTGAACCATGAACAGGTCAAACTCCTAATTTCCTTTTTTGAGTGGCAGGTTTCACAAAGTGCTACCTGAAGCAGATCCGGTGGGACGGACAGGTGCGCAAGAAAACACGGTCATGTGATAAAGGTTGAATACCTGAGACAGTCAGAGCTTACTTTATTAAAGGCTCAACGTTGAAGAAGGACCTTCATCAGGCCTCAAACTCACAATGTGAAAAAGCACATCTGTAGACGAAAACCACAGATCGTAACAACCAATCAAAACAGAGAGTTTTTATTCTGGGCTATGAAAGATTAGTTGGGAAAATCAGCAGCTTGTCTCAGTCAGGGGAATTGTTGGTTCTCTGTAGATAAAGAGCTTGGTCTGTACCAGCTCTATATGGAAAGTGTCCTGAGACAACTTCTGTTGTGATTTGGCGCTATACAAATAAATTGAATTGAATTAAATTGAATAGACATAACCAGGCAAGTTCAACACAGCATGGAAGGTTTTACATGTTTCTGTGATTCTGTGGCTGGCATGCAGACGCAAAGTGGATCAGAGGTTTCATGTTTGTGGGATCTGACTGTCTCTGTCCACTAGAGGAGACAACAGCATGTCTGCCGATACAATGACAGTGTCCTCTGCTGTGTTCAGGTGTACATCAGCTGTTCAGTCACCATGTGTGAGGCAGGGAATCCAAACACCAGGCGCCAAACACTTGTCTTTTCTCCAGCGATGAATGTGAGGCTGAACTGGTTTTCATCGCTGGATGTCGTCTTACCACTGATCAGTGCAGTGGTCATGCACAAAGCCAAAATGTCCACGGTCAAATACTCTAAACTCTTACTCAAATTTAAGACAGCAGCATGTGCAGAATACCAATTCTGTGTCAACTACATTTGAATACATACTGGCCTTTTTGACTCCATTTGTTTATCTTTATTTTATTTTTTTAAATTGGTTAACGTATCTAACTATGCACACATTTAAATGAACACATTTTATATTTGTATTTGAGAGGAAACACTTGAGGAAAAATCAGTGTCAGGAAACCCGACAGGAAGTTTTCTATTAAACGACAGGAAAACATGATCAAGCAGTGCTGCAGCTGCTGTGTGACCGACGGTGGTGTTTACTGCTTCTACATAGAATTACATTAATTTCCTGGAGACAAACAGCCATAGTCAGCCGAGTCCCCCCCCCACCTCTGTCATTCCTACACCAGTATAAGTTTCCTATTATCGTGTGTATACTAAGTAAAAAAGCCATTATTTTAAATACTTTACTGTTACTGAAGCTCATTGCATTTCATAACCAACAGACTGAAATAATTCACATTTGATTGGTTGTTTGAAACTGTAAACGTGTGCAACAAACCTGTCACCTTTGTGAGTTTGTGAACTTAAGACTCAAACCATCAAAGCTGTACTTTAACTAACTAACTAACTAACTAACTAACATAAACACAGTTTATAAGTCCGAGAACCACAAGTGTGCCCCCCACAAAAAGTGTTTAAAATGTCTCAAGTTGTTGGATTTTTTTTTTTTTTTACATTATTATTGATTCCATCGTGTTAACTGTTCACTTATACTCTGTAATTTTCACTAAATCATATTTTCCAGTTTAAGCGTTTTAGGGTTAGAGTTAGGGTTAGCCCTAACCCTACATGTCTCAAAGTCATCTTCACATTGTCCTGATATAAAATTTAGTGTAAAGATGCTGAACTCTTTGTTTATGTTTTATTTGTCTATTTATTTTTGGCTGAAAGGTGATAGTTAAATATCCAATAAGCAAATAAAAAAGTGTAAGTTTTAGTTGTGTGATTCTCCAAAAATACAAAGGACACCTTATCTCAATATTTTTCATGATCCATAAATCTAAAAAATCATATCAAATAAAATCAAGCTTTATTGTGAAATATGCAGTCAGTTTTAGGTGTCTGTGCCCAGTGTGTAAAGCCACTGGTTCAGGGAAGAAACCAGCTCTGTTCTGGCCTTCGAGTGGCGCTAACGTCTCCTTGACGGCACCAGAGAGGAGAGTCTGTATATGGAGTGATTTAGACCTTTCATAATAATTATAAACTTTTTGATTAACACTTTTCATACAAGAATGCAGTGCAAACTGTTTTACAACAAAGAAATTACATGTACCGAGTGCCTTACACAAAGAAAGACAGAATGAACATGAAAACAATAATGCAAAATAAGATGGGGAATGAAACCCTCCTCCTTTTCTTCGAAGTTCTGGAAAAAAAACTAATAATAAAGTGTCATTTCAGGTATAAAAAAAATGTCATTTTATTTAATTTTTAGACACATTATTTCACATTCAGCATCAGGCTATAAATACAGCGTGTGATGCGTTTAATGACCACAAGATGGCGCGACTGTTCTGGTTGTTGTGAGTGGGACTTCAGAACGTTTTGTTTTATCAGCAGTTTCAACTGCAACAGCTGAATGTAGGTCAGATGTTTTAGTGCTAATAAACTCAACATATTACTTGTAATAAGGATCCATTAAACCCTCCTCCCGCATACTTTGCTTCATGCCATTTATAGATTTGTCGAAGTGAATTCAGAAGGTTTTTTAAGTTATTTGGAATTATTATTGATATATAATAGATTACATTATAAAACAAAATAACGGATTGGCCGTATTGAGACAGTGGATGTGAAATAAATACATAATCAATAAAACTTGTGGATTGTGTGTGGATTTACCTGCGTGAAGCCTCAGATTCCTACCGGACCTGAAAGCGCTGCTGATGTTCCCTTTCCTCCTGTTGCCAGCCCGTGGAGCGCTCTCTTCCCGTCGACTACCAGGCTAATGAGAAGTGCTAGCGGCTCAGAGCTCATCATTGGCTGTCCCGACTGCCGAGGCTGGCAGGCAGAGGCGACAGGGAAGGACCGGAGCGACGGACCTTTTGTTGGAAATACCGAGAGAACACCATAAACTCGGACGGAAACGAAGGGAATATAAGTTTGTGTTTGTGGTTTGGATTTTCCAAACGGACCAAAACCTCGCTAACGTTCAATGTTAGCTGGAAGTTTTCGAGTGGAGCAGTGATGTGGTGACGCGACTCCACCGAATCGACGGGAAGCTAACGTTAGCTGATGCGCTAACGTTACTTGATAGATTAATCAGTTTAGCAGAGCTTTGAGACCTATTTCAGGATTTTTAAAACTTTTTAAAAGTATTTTCGATAATTCAAGGCAAACAGTTATGAAATGTTTTATCACATTGTCTACTTTTATACGAAATAGAGCTTATCCTTAGATAACTGCCTGGCGTTATCTTAGCTAAGTATATGAAACTAGCAAGTGTTAGCTACCTAGCTGGCTAGTAGCTAACGTTGGCTAGCGGTCGACTTTAAACTGATTTCAAGCCAAAGAACTCTGCTTCAAATTAGCTAATGCTAGCCAGGCTACAACTGTTTCCACGTCACCTAACTGTACCATCACATATGTACCCGTTATTTAATGTTATATTCGAGATGTTGAACTTTATTTTCGAGGATGGTCATTTGTTTTGATAAGCGAAGATAGACACTTTACTTCCAAATCCAGATATGCAATCATCGAATCACCAGCTTACTTAATGCTAGCTTGCTAACGTTGAGTTAGCCGGCCAAACTTGGAATACTGCCCCCTGCTCACTTTATGTGGGTTTCGCTTTGAGGCCTTTAGGATATTATCCCTTTTTTCACCGAGGAGACTTTTCACAGCCTTAATGCATCCCAGCCTCTGAATGGAATTTATATCCTCTGAATGACTGTGGATATTTGTGAAGCTTGACACGGTTATAGCAGAAATTGGAGTAACTCACCTGGCCTTTGTTGACGTTTACTTGGCATCAGAAACTAACGTGGATTTACAACGGTATTTGGAATAACGTTGTTCTTCAAAGGTGAGATACAGACACACGTGAACACAACACGAGGCATAAGTTATAGTTTTGTGTTAGAAGTGATAAACCATATTTTCCAGATGTGTTATGTGTGACACTGATTGAACTGTACTTGAGTTTTTGGCTTAGGCTCAAGTACATGTACTTTGTTCTACACTACAGTTATATAATGTCACAAGGTCAAGCATATCTAAAGTTAAAATCTGAGTAGCTTGATACATATAAATGCGATTATAACTGCACAAAACAAGTGACATTTTAACTGAGTCACTAGTGCAGGTGCCCCCAGTCTTCTGGCATGCCAGATTTTTGCTTCTCTTATTTCCCCGGATCGTTGCTGTTTCATGTTGCTCCTGTGTAATAAGTGGTTGAAGAGGTTTAGGTGTAATCCTGTTTAAGACTGCCCCGTGTCCTGCCTCCAGATTGTGGTGTGTCATCTTTACTTTTTGACGTATGGGATGTCTGTGCTAAGTTTCTCTGGAGCCACCATCTGTCACTCCCTCTCATGGATGCTGAGTGACCCTCCCCCTCATGAACATTGTTGAGCCTGAGTGGCTTGACCTCAATATGAAGCGTTGGTTTTGTATTTTGCTTCTGGTAAATTAGGTTAAGTTTGGCTCCTTCGGCCAGAAACGGTGTTTATCATGTGAAACAGTTTGTAATAGGAGTTAATTAAGGATTTTCTTTCGTCTGGCTAATTCGCATATAGCAGGTATGATCCAGCTCTTTAACTCAGTTGCTGGAAGGATACAGTTGAATGTGGGTGCACTGACCCGAGCGCAGTGGTTTCTGAAAGCAAATGGCTTTTGGCATCTCAGGCGATGCAAAGAATAAGATGAAGGGGCGACTCTGACTGCCACTATTTTCCTACTGGACTCGTTCCAATTTGTAAATTGTTGTTCCTTGTAGGTATGTTAAATCCAGCTCACATGATTCTTGGATTTTTGTCTCGCAGCCTGTCCACAGGACCTAAGCTCCTTGGTGTGGAGAGTGGTTCTAATTCCCCAGACCTTCCTGCCCAGCTGCTGTTAGATGCAGCGTTTACTCAAACAGCTCCAGACAACACTGCTTTTTTTGTTGCCTGTGATTGATTTAAGAGTCTCTGTTCTTCTCTGAACTACATCAGTGTCGGTTTCCTCGACTGTTTACAGTGGGCGAGCATATTTCACCACTGGTTAACCATTGGGAACAATCAGTAAGCAGGTTTAACTGATTTTCCCTTATGCTCAGTCAGTGAGCTGCTGTAATGGCCAGTGCTTTGATGTCTGCAAAGTACACTGATTAAATCACCTTGGAGGTGTACTTTTAAACCAGCACACTGTCTTATGTTTCATTTCAAGCCTGTTGAAAGGTGGTCTGCTTCATAACATTAAATACATGATGAAATTCAAGACAGATTTAAAACCACTTCAATTGACATTGAACCACCTCTTTTTAGTACTTACATTACTGAATGAGTAATGTTCTCATGCAGGTTTGTCCACAGAATTATTTGGTTATAGTAATTACTTTTTCACCATTGCACATTCTGGTGTACATTGGCATAGCTTTTGGGGAGGAGGATGAATAAAAACAAATGTCCAATTTCTGGCTGTTGCAGACATTAGTGGAATCCCATGTTACACAAAGTGAACTCTCACTGCATAAAAATGCAGGTGTTTCAGTGATCTTAATAACAACTGCATTCCACTTAGCTTAGCCAGTTCTAGGGCAATGCTATTGTGCATGCTAGTTCGCTTGAGTAACTCACTGGGACACTTATGGAACTGAGCCATCGTTAATGTCATTAATTCCACCCCTGCTTTTCCTGCTATAGTAAGTCAAAATGTCTGCATTGAAAAGGTCTATACAGTTCAGATGTCTAATTAGTGAAATGTCTCGGTTCACCATGTCTGCGACAACTTCTCCCAGTCTTGTCTTGCCCTCGTAATTCTTCTTCCCCTCTAACTCCAAACTGTCTCTTCTCCTGCTGTCTGCTTCGGCCCTGCTCTGTTCAAACCGTGGTTGCAGATGATGTGCGAGGTGATGCCCACCATCAGCGAGGCCGAAGGGCCCGGCGGGGGAGGCGGCAATGGCCGTCGAGGCTCTGGCTCTCCGCTGCAGTCGGACTCAGAGGGTCACTTTGAGTCGCTGATGGTGTCCATGCTGGAGGAAAGGGATCGTCTTCTCGACACCCTGAGGGAGACTCAGGAGAATCTGGGCTTGACCCAGGGCAAACTGCATGAAGTTAGCCATGAAAGGGACTCACTGCAGAGACAACTTAACACTGCTTTGCCACAGGTAAGTGAGAGAGACCGTGTCAGTTTTCAAAGAAACCCCTGTCGTAGAGTTGGATGATAATATGATGATGTGCGCCGTGAGACGATAACCATCCTGGACCGTGCTGTTCTGTAAAGCTAACATCTGTCAAGTCTCAGCTTGTAAAGGTCAAGACTTGCATTTAAGTGACGTGAACATCTGTAATGTAAAAAAGTGTGCATTGTAATGTTATTTGAATAGAAAAATGGCAGCTCCCTGCAGACAGCCCTCCCTGCGTGACTCCTTGCTGCTGTCAGCCAAAGTGTAAATCTCACTTTTAGATAACAGCTCTTACAGATCTTTGGCTCCCACAGGAGAGAAAGTGATACCAGAGTCTGGTCTGCTTCGGGGACTTGTATGGTGACTGATTGCAAGGTGCAGTGGGGTGTGCACAAAGGCAAATTAGACGCACCCTGGAATGCTATAAGCCATTTTACTGTGTTCATTTTTCATGAGTGGTCTCGTCTAATAACATAATGACTGATCACAATCATTTTCAGAGGAGACAGATTTGCGTCTCGTGGATTTTTGCCTCAAACAGTGATGCTGTGCTACATGATTACAGTATTTTATGTGTTTTTCAAAACACAAAAACTTTGCACTGTTGCTTTCTCAAATATTGTTCATGTGTACTGTGCATGTACTTAATAATCCATCATACTGTTATAGTAGTTAGAGTTTTATAGCTGTGCTTCTGTTTCTACTACTTGCGTAACGTAACGTGGGGTGAATAGTGATCCTGTCTTTGTCCATCTGCTTGCAGGTCTTTGTTAGATTAATGACTCATGTTTCTACCTTCCAAGGTCTTATATTTAAAACAAAGGGATCAGGTTTCCTGTTTTTAATGATGCATAAGAGGCTGGTAATCAGTTAAGCGTTGTTGTAGTTTTGGATGAATATGCATCCAGTGTGTGACTTCACGGCGCTGTGTGTTTTCAGGATTCGTTTCACATTGAAAGATAGATAGATCACAATACTGAAAGTAGACAGGTCCGTGGATTATGAGGAAGCACTGCATGTAGAAAGCAGAGCAGATTACACAGTGCTCGAACTGAGAGTATCCCAACTTTCCTGGAACATTAGATGGTCAGAGCTGATGTTAAACACACTTGTGGGATGTCAAGGTTTTATTTGCAGCTCTGTGTTGAACAGCCAGGAAAACTACATCCACAGTCAAAACACTCAGACATTGTGTTCGGACTCCGCTTCATTCAGCTGACACTTAACGTAGTGCAGAATTAATATATGGAAAAGTAAAGCCTCATCAACATTAGCGTTCACATTTTAGTGTTTATGGATGTTGAATTGATGAGGGCATCGAAGGCGAACTACTTAAACCATGTTTACGTGCTCTGTGAAGTGGTAGTCAGAAGCTACCGGACTGAGCACACACTGCACAGTCAAACTGTCATCCTCATTATTTCTCAAGTGTTCATGCTTATAATTTAATACCACGGTTGACAGTTTATTGACCACTGGAACAGATTGATAAATGTAATCTGTCAAAATGCATAAAAAATGAAATATTTGTGAGAGCAGTCGACCTCCAGTCAGTCGAGTCATTTACTGAACGTGGAAAATCAGTTCTCCTAAGCTATAGACAAAGAACCAAGGATTTATTCAGACTAAAAGATGAAGATATTAAGGCTGTAATCCCGTCGGTGGAGGGCCTTCTCACAAACATCCACGTGTTTAGACTTTTTAAGGTTGTCTTTTCTTTCTAAGCCAGTTTAACATGTAAATCTACTGCTGTTCGTACTCATCACGGACGAATGTGAGGCCTTCGGTCGGATCATATCGGCCGGGTTCATATGTGTGCACGCTGCTGCTTATGCTGCTGTGGTGTTTTCAGCTGATTATCTGGCTGCCCGCCAGGCCTCCTGGGATTTGTATCTGGAAGGCAAGAAAATCCAGCTGTTAAAAAAGTAGAAGCACTTTATATGCTGTAATCTGGTGTTAATACACTGCGTCGCTTTCTTTTGTTTTCAGCGTAGTTTTCTCGTAAATGACAAGTCCACAACTCCTTTTTGGCTGTTTTCACTTGGCTCCACTAATTGATTAATAATTTGATCACCTCATTAGTATTTTATTGTTTATGAGTATTTAATAAGACATAAGGATTGTGCAGAGGACAACATACTTTGTCAAAACAATCACCTTTTTTAGGAGTTAGCAACCCTTTATAACCTTTATTTTGTGTTGTTGTGTTAAATCCTGGATTTACTCGTCTGTTACGTTTATTTTTCATGAAGTAAATCTCGGCAAACCCCGCACAGAATGCAGATTTTAACATTTATTATTAATTTGAGGTTAAATTTATGAAAAGCTCGTGTCAGTAACAGAAACAGGAGATTGTTGCTTTTGCGTTCCAGGTAACTTTGAGAGAGCTTTAGAGGTGATGTTGGTGCATCTTGAACTGTTGTGTTGGAGGGAGTAGGTCTTCAGGGTGGAGTTGGAGGTGAACGGGAGGTGCTCCTGGTGAGAATACCCTTCGACTGGAATGCACAAACATTCCAGGGCAGCTTGCTCACATGTCAACAGCTTTTCCAAACTCCAGCGGTGCCCTGTTGGATAGTGCTTATCTCTTCCTTTTTGTTTTATTTTGTCAGCGCAAACGCTCTGTGTGCACGCCTAATTGGTCCGACGCTCCCACAACCAATGCCATCTGGTGGGTAGCTCTGTGACTCCGGCTTTAATGTGTGCACAGATAGATTTCTTTAGTAATCCAATTTTAGGGCCCACATGTTGTGACAAAGTCAATTTCTGTGCTTCTGTGTCAGCCAAGGCTTGTAATAGTTGTGCTTGAAGTAGGCCTCAGAGTGTGTGTGTGTGTGTGTGTGTGTGTGTGTGTGTGTGTGTGTGTGTGTGTGTGTGTGTGTGTGTGTGTGTCTGTGTGTGTGTCTGTGTGTGTGCGCGCTGGCGGTGAAGTTCCAGCTGTTTTCTATAACTTCTGTGAAAGCAGTAAAAGATGGAGAAGTGGTAGCAGTTATCTACATGGTGGGTGTTGCTTCTTACAGCCTTCCCTCGCTTACTTCAGACAAGCGCTGTCCTCTCCTAACTCCTCGCTTTGTAGATGAGGACAATGCAAGAACATAGCCCAAAATGTCCTTTTCTCATTTGTCTGTTAAGAAGTGAAATTCAGTGCGAGTCAAACAAAGCATATGGATAAACTCGTGGGTGTCGTTGACAGTTTGTCGTGTGCTTTGTTGTGCTGATGACTTTTCCACTTGGTGACGTTAATGTGTTGTTTTTAGTGTAAAACTGATGTCTGGTGATGCTTTTGCCTCCAGACATACGTGTAAATCCTTATCTGAATACAGCATGTGAATTCAATGGATAGCAAATAGATGAGACATTGACATCCCACTCCCATAATTAATATTATTGGTTACTTTTAGGTATTTGATTGAGTTATGTGAGATAATGGGACATCCTGTGTCAGTGACTGCATTGTTTAACTGTCTTTCTTTGCACCTGACTTTGCTTTGACATTTGGTGCTTGTTAGACAATGTCATGTCCTAGTACTTGTCTTGTGAACTCGCTGTAAAACACGCTTCATTTAAGCTCGATTGAAACAGAATAAAGCCATCTTGATTAGTCTTTCCACTGTTCCATCACCAACAGAAAGTTGCCCCTCAAAAATGCAGCTAGCGATGGCGTCGCCCAGCGCACAGATACCACAACACTGTGGTTCAGAAATCTACAAGACACAATGGTACAACTCTGGAAACGAATCACCGTCAGTTATTTTATTGCCTGTCTCAGTGCACAGTTGAATAATGTTCAGTGACGTGCAAATTCAATTTTAAATGGAAGTCACGATGGGAAGCGCTTTAGTCCTGGAGCCATAAACACTAAACTTGCTTAATGAACAGACCTCAGCCTTGTACAGCTGAGAAAGTTGTGTTTTTTTGTCTTGCTTGAACCGTTGTGCAAGATATGAAACTTTAAGAGGCAGTAAGAAGGAAAAGAGGAAGAAAATAGAGGTAGAGAGCTCAGTATCGGTGCTGTGGTTTGGTAAACATTTGGTATCGTCGGCAGAAATGCGATTGTGTCTGCGTGACAAAAGTCAAGCCGAGCAGTTGTTTGTGATATTTCGCTCATGATTTTGAAAGCTGTGCTGACCAAATGCTACACTCTGGTCAGTGGCACAATGGCATGAATTGAGAGTGCACAGTGGTAAGACAGAGACAAAGACGAGCTTGTTCCACACAGTGACATGAAAGTGACAGAGTGCAAGTGTTGCCTTTTGCTGAATGTGAGCTGAATTAGAAACTTAAAAGGGAACAGACACAAGGCCAAGGAAAGTCTGAAAGAAGGAAGATTAAATCTGTCATGAGGCCGATGTTTGGTGCCTGTTCTGTTGGAGCACGCTAAGACCCAACATATCGACACTGGATGAAGAAATGTTTGCTCACTCTGTGCAGAGATTACTGCAGTTCATTGCATCCTGTCACATTCTTCATAATGTTGTCTATATGAAACCAGGTTTCATGCAGCAGCTGATACATGTGCTGATCTTATTTTCTACACTTTAATCACCATCTCAGTGGAGCTTCACTCACACTGATTAACAAATGGAAATAACCAAACACAATGTTGAAGTTATGTTTTCAGTGTGTTAAGATTTCCAAGGCAGCACTGTGTACTTGACAAACAAGTGTCCCTAATTAAAAATGAGCCTCGTCTATTATCGATGTGTCCCCTAAAGATGAAATTAACACCTATCTGGTTCTCCGTTAGGACGGGAAGCTGCTTCCTGTGCTCGCCCATGTAAGAAGCCTCTGTCAGGAGTCAGGACCGGACAGGTGTAACTGAAAAAACCTGAACCTGTTTAGTGTCCACGTCCCCATCCAGTGCCATCAGCCATGCACGCTTGATGTATTTTACAGTCAAACGGTTCACATTTTGTCTGAACCAGGAGTTTGTTAAGAGTTTGCAGTTCACAGAAAATGCTTCAGAAAGTCAGAACGAGGCTCATTGGGATCTATAAATGTTACCAAACTGAAATACCTCCGTCTCCTGCCTGGAGGTATGGTGTTGTCACTGTTACTGTGGCCTGTCATTATGTAATCTGTCTTTGCAGCGTGACGAGCGGTGCTACAGAACGGCCAGCTCATGATGGTCGTCTTTTGTGAGACTGAATAGTAATTAAGCAAACTACTGAAGTAGTGAATGAGACGTTGCTTCTACCAAATATGCATCATGGTGGATTAGAAGGAACTCAAGTGACCTCTAATGTTCTTTCCCTGCAGTCTCTTTTTGGTGGTATAAGCGTTATGAAGAGGAGAAGAACATGTGGTATATGAGCGATAAATTCAGGATATTCACGTATGCACAGCCTAGCAGTGGACAACATGTGTCGGGCTGCACGTGAAGTCATTCCTGTTCAGAATTTAAGCAAGACATCGAATGAACAGGACACAGGGACGTGGGGGAAAATGTGGTGAAAGCTAACGTTCAGTCAGCTCCTTTAGATTGACTTTTTCTCTCCGTCTGTGTGTGTTTGGGCAGCAAGCTAAGCAGCTCTGAATAGGAGCCATTGTGGTGTCTAATTAGTTTTTGACAGCGAGTCCTCCTCTAGGAGAACAGATGCCCTCTGCACAGTGTCAGATTTCAGTACACGCTATAAGCTTTTAAGAACGGCTGAAGTCATTATGTAGGAGGAAGGCCTACGGGTTCCTGTCGCAGCTCCAAGTACAGCAAGTCTGATGGTGCAAGTACAAACATCAGATTCTCTGCACCAGGCAGAAAGACGACCTGCGATATATGAGGATCTATTAAAGACGAAGGGAATCAGAAGTTTTCAAGAATTAAAGGATCAGTGTGGTCTAACTAATCTGCACTTTTATAGGTACCTGCAAATGAGACACTGCTCAGATCAAAAGTTAAAATACATTACATTTAAACTTACCTTTAAGGTGTTTTATTTGGAAAAATGGAATACAAGATTTACAAGGTTTGAAGACAAATATGTGTTCAGGATTATGTTAATTGCAAGTCAAAAGGCTGTCACCAAAGTTTGAGGACTGGGCTGATTTACATGGTATTTATTTAATGGAGAAGGTGACTTTCTCTGGCTGGTTGAAACTGGATGAATTTAAGAGAAACTGGGAAAATGGTGTTGAGCATATTTTGCCAATTAGGTCAGACTTTACATGAAAAAAGGTGTGAATAGGAAAACATAAAACAAAAAAACGTTTGGATGTAAGGACATCCATCTTAATAAAAAAAGAAAAAAAAACAGCTAAACCTCTTCAGCCGTGGCCGTGCTCTGATCTGCTGCCACGTTTTGAGAGTTCATGAAGTGAACACCGACTTTCTATGAGACAGAATTCAGAGTAAATCAGTGTTAGGAGGTTTCCATAATTAGATTGACGACCTGTGTGGAGTCCGAACAGATCTACGGTATAGCAGTGGTCATAGTAGACAGGACAGATTTTCACATGCCCACAAAATGACATTTAGCCTCATCAAGTGTGTTTTCACTTGGACTTTGTTTTACATTCTTGTGCTGATGACTGACATGAGGGAGAGGAGCCTCACTGCTTCCTCACCTCCTTCCCTTTTGCAGAGTGAGCTGCTCTGAAGCCTCTTCTTCTCCTGCAGTGTTTCAAACTGATCTGCCAACAAAGAAAAGGCAGAATGTCAGAAAATATAACTCTTGCTTTCACTGTGCACGTATCATAATTCAAGAGGCTCATTACTGTAGTTTGGCTCCTTTTTGCATTATCTTACACACACTTTTGTTTACATGTGTTCTATGTGTGTAGAAGCATTTGATTCTTTTAATTTCATTCAGACCTCATGACCACTAGTTTTTTTATTTTTTCATTTTTTAAAAAAATGCATCTTGTGGTGAAAATCCAGCCCATGTGCTGACGTGATATCTGAAGTTGTAATGTTTAATTGCTGTGTGGACACATTCGCTCATGTATGCCATCGCTCAGCCCAGTCAGGCAGATTTCCTCCTTGTGTTCTCGCACAGAAACGAGTCTCGTGCTTCTCTGTGAGGCTGAATGCAGAAATGACAGCGCAGGGTACAGTTATCCCTGAAAAGCTTTCGTGTGCTCCTTTGTGTTTTGGCACACTGTTCCTTTAATAGGTTGGCACACATATTCGTGTACCCCCCCTTAATCCCCTCCCCTGTTCTAAGGCTTATAGAGCAGCTCAGTCCACTTCTAACCAGCATGTGGCTCATCTACACTTGCTGAGCCATAAACCAGTTTGCCCTGCTGCAGGGAAGCCTGGGATCAGCCTGAGTGCACATGGCTGCATTTGCATGTATACAAGCTTATGATTCTGCTGTGTCCAATCTGCATATTTAAATGTTATTTCCAGTATTTATTTAGAGATTAAACTATTAAATGCAATGCACATGAATACTCCACTTTGAAGCTCGATGTATGTCTACACTCCTTTAAAAGGTGGCCAACATGACTTGTGACACCGTGTGTCTATTATGATGTTTTGTCTCATATATGAATGTGCCAGTTTCAATATTCAGACATTATACACAGGCACATGTGTGTTATGCTGTGGGTGCAGGTGTTTTAATGGTCCGCTAATTTTTGTGTTTCTAACCTTGTACCACACATTCCTTTGTGAAGTTATTACCAATATATAATCAATACAGTTATTTAAAACAATAAATGAACACTTCAGCAATTTGAATTTTTAGACTTGATGGATTTTATGAACTGATGTCTTTGCATCAGCATGTTCTGCTTTATGCAGAGGGAGCCTCTTATGTGTGCATCTGTATGGCTTGATTTTAACACACACTTGTAAACATGTGTAAGCAAAATGTCAAACGCTCCCATTTGTTTTTACTCAGTATGATTTTGTGTGTGTGTGTGTGTGTGTGTGTGTGTGTGTGTGTGTGTGTGTGTGTGTGTGTGTGTGTGTGTGTGTGTGTGTGTGTGTGTGTGTGTGTGTGTGTGTGTGTGTGTGTGTGTGTGTGTGTGTGTGTGTGTGTGTGTATAAACACTCAAGAAACATTAATGGACTAGAAGAGGACCATAAATGGCGGATAGACGCATAGAGAAATCTTAAGGTTGCTGTACAGCTCAACCTCAGCGTCTGCTCTGGAATGTAGGAAGTAAGCCACTCTGTAATTACCCCTGGGCCTGCCTCTGACGCTCTCTCATTGGCTAGCAGAGAGCGCAGACCTTGATCGTAGCCAATAGAAAACTCCCACTTACTCATTTAGAATCTGTGCCAGTCGCTGGAAAAGCTCAGAGGCTGGAGTGAAGGAAGAGAGAATAGTTGTGGTAGTGACTGAAAAGAACGATCAGTTCCAGCAACCTACCCCCCCACCCCCCGACGCCCCTGTACACACACATCTCCCACCCTCGGAAAACGTAGGAAGAAGGCCTCACTGCTCAGGGTGCCTGCGCTCGATTTTACAGGGCAAAAAATCAGGATGGCACATTCTTTAGGTCCAACCATGCATGTAATCCAGAAAGGCGTGTGTGCGTGTGCGTGTGTGTGTGTGTGTGTGTGTGTGTGTGTGTGTGTGTCTTTACACCAGCAATGAACAAAAGAAGAAGAAGGGTCTTGGGGCAACTTCAAAGTGTGCTGATCTGGATCAGTAAAAAACAATGCTTGTGATACTGGTTTGCAGAACTTTGCATAGTTATGTTGTCATATTGCTGAAAATGTCCCATTTGAAGCTTTAACCTGCTCTGTCTGAGGATGACGTTAGACTGGGAGGATGGCAGCAGCCTGCAGCGTAAGGCGCAGGTTGCCTCAAGAGGAAGCCGAGCTCAGCAATCAGCAGTTACATGTTCCTGTGTTTGTACGTTTGTCTTCTAGGAGTTCGCTGCGTTAACAAAGGAAGTGAACCTGTGCCGGGAGCAGCTTCTGGAGAAGGAGGAGGAGATAGCAGAACTGAAAGCTGAGAGAAACAACACACGGGTTCGTATGATGTGCTGCTGCTCACACACACACAGTTGTCTCTCAGTCTTTTAGGACAAAGCAGCTCTCAATAAACAAGCATTATACAGTCAAACAGGACACGACCTCCACTGTCCACCGCTGATGAGGACAGATTAGTTTCCTCTTCTTCTGGAAATCTCCGTTAAATTCCTGCATGTTTCTGTTTTGGGTGTAGATGGTTGTCATAACACTGGCTGACAAATCAGTTTCTATCCTTTAATCCAAACCATTGTCACTAGTCATGGGCGTTGCTAATTGCTCAACCATCAACATATTTTAACCACTGACAATAAATTCCATTACAGACTGTTTGTGCTGAGCAGGAGCAGGACCATCCCTCAGCGAGTGTGTCGTCAGTCAGCGCTGTCTCTTGACTGCGACCTGCTTACTCTTCATACTCTTTGCATGCAAAAGTGTCTTAATGTCCAAAATCTGACAGTATTGGGCAGTGAAAGAATATTACTCAAGGATTCAGGTGGAGAAAAATTTAATTACAAAATGTGATATTTTTATGTCGTGTGGCTGTCACTGAACACACACCTCAGGCTTAGTAAACAAACACAACAACAATGCACTGAACTCATCACAGTTTCACCAGAGCTCTGTGACGGCTGCAGAAGAACAATCGAAAAGTGATTTACTGAGGTTGGATAGGTGTGATGCTCTATGATTGTGCACATTTGTTCAGCAAGTGTGGCATCAGACGTGCAGTTAGTTCTGTCCTGATGGGTTTCTAACCTGTGAACGCTGTCTTTTGTGCATCCAGCTCCTGCTGGAGCACTTGGAGTGCCTGGTGTCTCGCCATGAGCGCAGTCTGAGGATGACAGTGGTGAAGAGACAGGCTCAGTCTCCAGCAGGAGTCTCCAGTGAAGTGGAGGTCCTCAAAGCCCTTAAGTCACTTTTCGAACACCACAAAGCCCTCGATGAGAAGGTATGTTCGAAGTGTGTGCACAGCGCAGACTTTTGACATTTGCAAAACAGAGAAATGGGAAGTTGAACAGGTGTGTTGATATTTGTTTCACATGTTTTAGGTGAGGGAGCGACTTCGCGTTGCCTTGGAAAGATGCAGCGCTCTGGAGGAACAGCTCACCATCTCACACAAAGAAGTAAGCAAACCCTGCACCAACACAGCCTTTCCAGCTGTTGGTCAAAATATCTGTGAACTGGCACCTTCCCATGATTTGCTGGACAGCTTAAAGTAATGCATTTGAATCCCGTACCTGTTTCCTGTGCTTACATCTCCTTTATTCTCAGCTCAGCTCACACTTAGTATATGTGCACCTGGTGAGTGACACATTTAGGCTTAAATTGAACACCAAATTGAACATTGCCAGTTCAGCCGCAGAAACAAACTGCTCTGACAGTCAGATCAGTCAGCTGCTGTTATCTTACAATAGATAAAGATCTTCAAACCTGGAGATGCTGACACAACGTTTAGAAAGCAGATGTGATCAGCATACCGGCTCAGCACTGCTCCTGATGGCGCTGAATGTCCTGTTATTGCAGCCCTTTTACACACATTCAGCGTTCACACTAAATCTCAGGGATTCATGACTCTTTTGTACACGCGTGTTCACATGCATGCAAAGGGATGTAGAGTCTTCAGTCCACTGTGGCCTGAGTGGGATTAAGATCGACAAAAGGCCCAGAGGATCTTGGGGAAGTGTCCTAGATTTCGTCTCTGCTTCATGCTACAGCACTTCATGTTACGGTCATCATTTGTTCCTGGGAATCAGCCTGGGACCACACACACACACACACACACACACACGCCGACACACATGAAATCCACCACTTGCCGCTCTCCGCTTTTATTAGCAGCCTCACTTCCCAGGGCAAGGCTGCTTTTTGCTGTTCTGTCCTGCTGCTGTTTGGCCATGTGGCATGGAGTATATATACACTGCAGCTCATTCATGTGTGTTTGCTACCAGAATAGTTGTGGTTTGAACTGCAGGCTCTGGGCACTCAGAGCTGCTAGCTACGCTTCCCTGTGTCTCTGTCCCATGTACACACACACACACACACACACACACACACACACACACACACACACACACACACACACACACACACACACACACACACACACACACACACACACAGTGCTTGGTTTAGTGAAAAGGAAAAAAAATAACATCATGAATTATAAAAGGAAGCAAACTAGTTCTGCTCTTGGGTGAGTGGTTAACCAGATAATTGCTTCCACGGTTATCATCAGCAAATGACTGACCGGGAAAGGTGTTAACAAACTGGTATTTTCTCTAGTTGGCTTACCTCAGGGAGCAGAACAGCCTGAAGAGAGGGCTGGCAGACGGAACGAGCGAGGTCAACCACAACTCTGAAAACACACCGAGCACTAATGGCAAGGTGAGGTTACTCAACAGTGTGTGTGTGAAAGCCAAGTGGGAGACAAGTGTGTAGCATCTGTGTGATGAGTGAAATAAAATCTGCCCTAATTAAATGAGTTCACGACATATAAAGTATAATTCATTGTTCAATTGGGATTCTCAAATGTAAATAAATATCTTAAACTCTGTGTTCCTTCCTTCTTCCATTTATTGAGAAAAAACAATTCTGTCCTGGCATGCAGTGATTAGTTGTGCTATGCTATGTCATCTACATACATGCTTGGACAAGAAGGGAGTAATGGAAGAGGTGGGCAGGCTGGAAACAGTCCAGGTTACTGCTGACAGCCTGTTCTGCGCTACGTATGTATTAGCCTGAAATGTTGAAGCTATGACGTCAGTTAATCGGTGCTTCAGGAGCAGCTGGTGTGGGCTGAGTGTGAGAGACTCAAAGTCATTGTGTCCACTGATCTTTATGTGCACAATGAGTCTGATCCAAATGTAAAGTTACAGCATCCGTTACGGGTAAACTGTCATTTATAAAGATATTTAAGCATTTTTCCTGCAGGGATCAATCATGTTTTTCTGAATCTGAATTCTGAACCTGAACTTTGTCTTGAAAGTGTTGGATGTTATGTTTCAGCTCAACATTGATCAGAGTGTACATTTAAACAACACGTAACAATAGAAAATCAGTTCATCAGAGTTCGACATAAAATCCACACATTTAGTGACATGCTTTGCCCAAAGTTGCCTGCCAGAGGTGGTTTGTTGCCCCCTTAGTTGACGTTTGGGGACCTGGTCGTATTAGTTTGAGGTGTTTTTGTTTATGGAGCCTGCCAACAAATATTGTCACACACGTGTCTTCTGTACATCTTGTGTGCGCTTACTAAATCAGTGTTGTGAATTCACACACAGCGATCGTCGGACGGTTCGCTGAGTCAGGAGGACGACTCGGGGCCTGTGTTCGGAAAGGTCGGCGAGCTCCAGGAGGTGGTGGACCGTCAGACAGCTGATCTGGGCCAGATGAAGGAGCGCATGGCTGCTATGGTTTCACGCATCAGCGAGCTGGAGGAAGACCTGGACACGGCCCGAAAGGACCTCATCAAGTCTGAAGACATGAACACGCGGCTGCAGAGAGACCTGAGAGAGGTCAGGAGGAGGGTCTATTTCCAAATTTCATGTTTTTCCTTCATGTTCTTTCCACATTTCACACACAGCAAGGTTAAAAGTTTAAGGCGGGGAATTTCCATTTAGCTAATGACATCACAATATACACCAGTACCCTGCAGAGCAATGTTAACAATAATAAGCTTTATTTGTGTGTTTACATTCACACTGAGGCAGCTAGCTAAAGGCTAAAGTGAAGAGATGAGTTTTTAGCTTTCTGTCAGAGGTGCGCTGGTTTCCCTGATGTCTGCAGGTGATGTGATCATTACCTCACAAAGGCTGCCTTGATGCTAAGAGCATTACCTTCTTTTCTATGTTAGCGAACTTCTCCCAGCTGTTCTCCTTGCTTGTGTTATCATCCACTGGCCTGTTTTCTCTGCTAAGGCCTTCAGAAACTCAGTCCTCCTCTCTAAAGATGCAAAAGTCAGGTCATGCTCAGGGCCACACAGGCTGAGGACACTAATGCACATCTCATGTCTGTATAGTCCATGGCTCAGAAGGAGGACATGGAGGAGAGGATCACCACGCTGGAGAAGCGCTACCTGGCAGCTCAGCGGGAGGCCACGTCCGTCCACGACCTTAACGACAAGCTGGAGAACGAAGTGGCCAATAAGGAGTCCCTCTTCAGACAGGTAGGCCCCATGTTCTTTGACTAGTGTGTGACGACTCGTTCGGAGTCAGTGACGCCTGCATCCATTGGTCTGTGCTTTCCCTCCAGGCTTCACTTGAATCACGTAGTCACATTTTAACCATCGAGTTCCTGCATCATGTAAGATCAGATATGTCATCACGCCACGAACATCCACACACATCTGCTGTAATCTGGTTTCGGGTGGATAGATGTTTGTTTTTGCTGTTTGGGTCTCAGAGTTGTCGGCCGGCAGGAAGCGCCAGCAGTTCTCCGTGGCACTTTTCAAAGCGCTGCTAATGAATTCCTGCTGTATTCACACACACTGACCAGCACAGCAGGCCCTGAATGGGAAGCCTCAGAGACACTGGCCTGTTTCTTTACATGGACTCACTGAGATGGAGATGTCTCTCTCCTCTTTTCTTATGGCTTTTGTCTGTCTTTGTGTCATTATGAATGCTCTCTTCCTCACTTCCTGCCCACCCCATCGTTTCCCACCCCCTCTCCCCGGCTCCCCTTCCCGTCCTCTGTCTCTCCTTGACCGACAGTCTTATTTCTTCACCTTGTGACACTGACAGAAAACCCGGAGGCCAGGATGTAGCACAGACGAGTCTTCAGCATCCTCGCTAATGACTGTTTGCATCTGGTTTGCTTGTAGACGGAGGACAGAAACCGGCAGCTCCAGGAGAAGCTGGAGCTGGCTGAGCAGAAGCTGCAGCAGACCATCCGCAAAGCCGAGACTCTGCCCGAGGTGGAAGCAGAGCTCGCCCAGAGGGTGGCTGCCCTCACCAAGGTACCAGCACCTGTCCACCATCGGCCCACCTTTTAACTTGTTTTTTCATGGTGAATTTAAGAAGTAATGAGGCCTTTGAAAACCCCAAACCTTTGATTGAGTCTTCCACTGGTGGTGGATACAGCACACATGTCAGCAGCACTGTGAGATCAGTTCCTTTACATTGCAGCAACCAGGAGCTCCCAGCGGAAGCTACCGAGGAAGCCATTGTTTATGTTACTCCAAATATCCACAGGGACCTATTTTTAGAGATTTGGCTCATGTTTTTGTCCATTTATAGTTTGACTCTTTGTCTTGGACAACACATGAACATACACAGGACATTTCGTACCTTATTAGTATTGGAACTGGCTCACAGTACATCTCATGAGTTAGCATTCAGTCTTATTCTCATCTTCGACTTTGGGGGTTGATGAAGAAGCAGACGCCTCTTTTCCCGTCTTTTGAGTCATGTAGTCTGTCCATTCTGCAGTTTCTCCCTCCTTGCTTTTCTTTTACTCGTTAGTTTTAGTTGGATTTAGATTAACTTTTTTTTATTTCACAACATACGCAGAAGACAGGTTCAGTATTTGCACAAAAAAGAACCAAAACCAAAGAAACAGATTCTGTCCTGCACATGACATGGACGTATATCCTGGACTTCCCCAAATCATACCATGACAACAAGTGCGCTGTGCCTGTGCTGCATCTCAGACTAAAGTGAAAGGTGTTATTGTAGGTATTATGCATTATACAAATACCACATATTCCAGAAAAATGCCATTCCCTTTGTTATCAAAACATTTATCTGTTCAAAAACATGCAGATTTTGGCTATTTCTCCCCCTCGCTGTAACTCTCCAGTCTCATCTAAGCGTTTTCCTCCATGCGTCTTTAACTATCCTCACTCTTTGAGCAGAGCTTAAGCCGCACAGTTGTCATATAGAGCACAGCAGATAGATAGATGTGCTTGGAAATGGAAAGAAATGCCTCTGCATTTCTGTAATGTTGCCTCTGTGCTGTTCCAAGACATCGACATTAATCATCCTTTCTCTTCTCCACCCTCTCATACTTGGAGGAGCTTGTAGCACAGTCTGTCCTCTGTCTAATCCAGCGTCCCTCATTGTGTTTACTCTAACACACTGTCATGTGTTTGTCTACCTGTTCACAAATCAAATGGTCTTTAAAGTCATGCACTGTTGCTGAATCTTCAGCGTCTGTCCGTTTTCTCCCTCCAGCCGCTGTGTTTAATTGTGCTGAAGTTCACATTTAAAATATGCCCTCTTCTCTCCTCTTTCTCCTTTCTCTCTGTCACTGTGTCATGCTGGTTTTGTGTGGTCTTCACGCTGCCTGTACCACCTCCTTGTCAAACCCCTAGTGTGTTCTGTGTGGCTCTAAAGGCGCTAAGACTCAGAAGAAGGTAGATCAGCTTTACTCACAGAGCTAAACTGTCCTCCAGGACTCTGGAAACTCTCAGTGGTGCTCTTTTACTGAACTTAACCGGGCTGATAGAAACTACTGGCAGGATTTCCTGAACCGCTAATTGTGTGTTTCTTCAAACAGTAAAAATTCCATACACAGATATTGTGACGAACATCTCTAACGTTACAGTTTATCCTCTACGTGATGAGTGCCTGGTTAAGTGCAGTATCAGACTGCATATGAAGCTGCTGTGAGATGTATCGACCCCCGGCCCTGACATGGCCTCCCCTGTGTGTTTGTGCTTTATGTGATAGTGAGCTGTGTTGGTCAGAACTTCATGCTGGTACCTCTCCTTCTTCCCTAAACACAGAAAACCCTCATGTTTGGTGTCTAACACAAACAGGAAGTGTCTGCTGATTTGCTCAAAGGAGACCGTGCCCAGTAGAGCCTCTAAAAGCCACAGAAAAATGTTTACCAGCCTGTTGGCTCCTGCGTAATTAAGAGCCAATAGACTGATAATATCTGCTGCTAAACGCTGGTTGTTTTTCTCAACATGCCTAATTGCAGGTGAAATATTGAATTAACTGTTAATGAGCCAGTAATCACTGTTCACATAAACATGCCTGTAGTCCTTTGTAGAACTGTGATGATTCATTGGTAGATTTGCATTATGGGAAGTAATGGCTGCTGTGTCTGTTGTAGTCTTTCTGTGCTGCATGTCTGTCGACCTCTAGCTGTAAGTTGGCTCACTGTGCGTAGATGCTTACCGTCCCAGGCTGTTCATGTCAGTCACCCCATCCTTTTGAAGGACTCCAGCTTTGCATCCTAAACCTCAAACAGGGCCAGGTTTAGGCCTGTCTCAGCGAGGTCCTTCACCAGGATGGATTACAAAGAGGAGATTGCAGCGTAGCACTAGAGGAGCTCTCATTAGCTCTGAGAGGATGACAAATACTGACCCTCGCAGGTGTCTTGGTACAAAAAACATAAAGCGATTTTTTTTTTTTTTTTTATTGTCACACATTTTTAGGCAGAGGAACGCCATGGCAATGTGGAGGAGAGACTGAGGCAGCTGGAGGCCCAGCTGGAAGAGAAGAACCAGGAGCTGCTCAGGGTGAGACAGAGAGACGAGGGGACATCTGCTGTCACTACACCAGGCCTCCTTTTGGGAGAGTCTCAACATGTGTGCCTGTTTAAAATGTCTTTCTGTTCGACAGGCACGACAGCGGGAGAAGATGAATGAGGAGCACAATAAGCGTCTGTCTGAGACAGTGGACAAGCTCCTTTCAGAGTCCAACGAGAGACTCCAGCTTCACCTCAAAGAGAGGATGTCTGCTCTGGAGGATAAGGTGAGTAATGCATAAGTGTGATCAGTGGTGCAGTGCACAAAGAGACAGACAAGCTGAGGACACTGGATTCTTGGCCTTAATGGATATTTGTTGTTCGCCCATTGTGTGTGTGTGTGTGTCCTGTGACTGGTTTGTGATGACATCATATGTGTTGCACGGTTAGTAGCTCAGTCACTGTTCATTGGCCAGTGTGTCAGCTTCTTCCTGTGTCTTCTCAGAACGCCCTGATACGAGAACTGGATCACACCAAGAAGCTGATTGAAGATTCTCACCACGAGAAGGTGAGGGCTCGTTTAAAGGACAGGCTGACTGTCCGCCTCCATCTGCTGTCTGGGACGATTTCTTCAGGCTGCAGACTTTGTTTCCCCACCAGGTGATCACTGTCTGTAACTGTCCTCTCCTATAGGAGCAGCTCCTGATCCAGATCGAGACCATGAGGGCTGAGAACGAGCAGGGAAGGAGCAGGAGCAACTCCTTACTACACGGGTAAGCCACTGAGCTGGTAGCGCTCACAGTTTGACCCTTTGACCTCTCAGACTCCTTCTGACAGTTTTTTTTATGTCTTCTTCCAGACGGTCCCAGCTGGGCAGCACTCCAGATTTCAGGTATCCAGTGTCGGCTTCCTCAATGATGGACAGCAACTCAGACCATTACGGCAGCGCTCTTGTGCTGCGGCGGCCTCAAAAAGGACGGATGGCTGCACTCCGGGACGAGCCGTCCAAGGTGAGCTCCCGGCTCGGCTGCTGTTGGCTTGTTTATTAGTTGTTTACATCCAAAACTAATGTAGAGATTGAGGACATGTACGTGTCGGCTACAGATCCGTCCCCTGTAACACGTGTGATTTGTATCGCGTGCCCTTTTCCTTCCTCTACCTGTTTCAATCTGATGTTTTGACTTCTCTCTGATGATTTTCTTCTTCTCCGTTTCCTTCTGTTTGCTTCCACTCTGGACATCAGCGACATGTAAGTCAGTGTGGTGGAGATGACAGTGACAGTGACAGTGACTTGTGTCTGTGTGGTGCATTGATGACAGATGCTAAAGCATCCAGCTAACGTCCTGATATCTCTGTTCCCTCTCATTCTCTCGTATCCCTCCTGCCTGCCCTCGCTGTCTTCTCTCTGTCTGAATGCTCTGGGTATCTTTATCCGTCCCTCTCTTTTCTCTCCATTCCCTGTGTTATACCTGTGTGGGTGAGTCCAGGTGCAGACTTTGAATGAGCAGGAGTGGGAGCGCATGCAGCAGGCCAACGTGCTGGCAAATGTGGCCCAGGCCTTCGAGAGTGACATGGATGCTTCAGACCTGGAGGAGGACCGAGAGACGATTTTCAGCTCGGTGGACCTGCTGTCCCCTGCTGGACAGGCTGATGCACAGACCCTCGCCTTAATGCTGCAGGAACAGCTGGATGCCATCAACAATGAAATTAGGTACCAGCAGCTAAATAGCTATCAGATGAAGCACCAAAACCTGCTCCTCGTGTGGTCTTTTTCATCGAGCTCTCAAGGACTAGTGTGTTAACCTGACTCCAACATGTCCCTCTCCTTCCTTCATCGCCGCAGAATGATCCAGGAGGAGAAGGAGAGCACCGCCATCCGGGCAGAGGAGATTGAATGCCGGGTGGGCAGCGGTGATAGCCTGGGAGGACGTTTCCGCTCGATGAGCTCCATCCCTCCGTCACTCTGTGCCGGTTCCTCGTTGGGCGGTTCACCCCCAGGCTCTGGCCACTCCACCCCCAGACGCATTCCCCGCAGCCCCAACAGAGAACTGGACCGAATGGGTGTCATGACTTTGGTAATACCTCCTGTGCTTTCACATGCGGCCCAACCTGGATCATATAAGTGCACTGAAAAGCACATTTAAGTCCCATTTTGAAACCCGGTGAAGCCTCAGGAAACACTGGTTTCTGTCATTATGTGACTCTGATAAATCACAGTAACCGTTTCCTCTGTAATCATTTTTCTCTTGGTGTCTTGGTTTGTTGTCTTCTTGTCGTTTAGATCGAAGAGTATTCGTTCCTCCACATATGTTTTAACTTGCTTGTTTGATTTTTCATGTTGATTTTGGGTATTTATGCTGTCTCCTCTCAGCAGTGTGATTAGTGCACTAACATTTTGTGTGTATGCATGAGAGTATGTAACCATGTGTATGTGACTGCCCCCTGCTCACGACCCCTACATCACCCAGAGCTCCCTCTCCCAGCAGACAGTAACTTACCTGCCCTATGGTGCAGCTGGCTTCAGTCATCCACCTCAGGCCTGTAGCTATGCACCATACTTTGAGGTACCTGTAGATCTGCTTGCTTCCTTTTCTCCCCAGATGGGTGCAGCCTGCCGCTTCCTCTCCGACTGTTCCTCTCTCTCCAAATACACACAAAACACCTAGACCTTAGCCAAAACACAATATAATGTTATGAATGAGAAGAACTAGACTTAAAAAGTGGCCAGGTTCCCCTTTCTGCTGACAGTTAAGTGGTTTATAGAAGGTATTTTAGTGGCTGCAGATCACAAATGTAATCAGAAACCAGGAGATTTGTCTTAAAGTTCAGCCTCTGAGGGCGGCTTGGTGAAACGGTGTCAGTTCTCCTGTTACATACAGGCCCTTTGCATTTATACCTGGCCAGTGGGTGAGCTGTAGGTTCAGCTGGGACAGACTCAGCAGTGAAAGTAGTTATTTTGCAGGATGCAACAAGACAAAAAAGGTCTAAACCTTCAAACAGAATTTTCCTCATTTGAGCTCTGTGGAGTAACACCCCATGAGCAAAAGCACAGGTGACTGTCGGTGGATGCTCACAGCTGTCTGAGTATTTGAGCAATGAGTTGAACAGGACACACCTCTTTTCCCTTTTATGGCTAACACTAGCAGAACAAAGACATTGATGCTTTGGTTCAGAAAGTGGAGTGCACCTGGTAGCTCCTCCTCCTCACCTGTTTACCTCTGATGCTGCAGTCTGCTCACAGGGCTCCTTCTTTTATTTGTTTTTGGCCACAGGTCTGTGGAACAGGCTGCTACTGCTTTGTTATTCTATGTTTGGTAATGTTGTCTCTCACTGTGCTCTGCTGTATTTACAACATTTACTCCAGCTTACGGTCTCTTTTGAGCAGAACACAGCTGAGCCTGTCTCACAGCTGAAGTGACAGTAGATTCCCATCTGTTACTGTAGGCTCAGCACTCAGGCCTGCATTCCTCTGAATCCCTCCCTGCAGCCACACTTCTTCACAGACAGTTCAGGAACTACAGTTCTGGGGAACTATGTCAGTGGATTTCCTGTTAACTCTGCAGCGGGTGTTGCTCCTCAGTCAGCCCTTTCAGGAATTTGTGATCTTGCGATTTTATGTGAAATATTACAGAGAAGAAAGGAGTACTGCTTTTATTTTGGCAGATAACGCCTGTGAATGACTCAGCCATGTCAGTCTGAACATAGTTCTGTTTTTCATCTCGTCTTGATGAACTATCACTGCCTTTAAAGCATCTGCTTTAAAAAAAAAAAAGCCAAAGTGTCCTCTACTTCCTAAATAAGAAGATGGGAGAGCTGCAGGAACGTTTTGGCTGATTAAATTAATTTAGTGCTCACCCCCTCAATTTCCTCGTCCTGTTTCCCTTTTATAGCTCACTAATCTCTTCCTTGCTCTGGCCTCAGTGTGTCAGTTGAGGAAAGGAAATGAGTGATTAAGTATTTTCCTCCTGGGGGCAAAAGAAACACCCTTAGAAATGTGGCAAGCTGGTGGTTTATTTGCTCTGCTAATGCCAGGCCTGTGAGGAATGCAGCAGGGGGAACATCCTCCCCCCTTTTCAGATTTCTCTCAGGGCTTTGATTCCACGAGTAAAAGTCTGCGCTTCTGCCTCTGATCTGCTTTATCAGTTTCCGTGAGCTCGGCTGCACCCATCCTGCCATCCTTGCCCGACCTTTGCCGTGGTTGTTTTGCAGTGTGTCCTGCTCGGGCGCTGTGGTGCTCCTGCAGGCTTCTTTTACCCCAAAAACTGCATGTCTTCACTGCAAATCAAACTGTGTGTGTGTGTGTGTGTGTGTGTGTGTGTGTGTGTGTGTTACTGCCAGCATACATTGATGAATGTATATCTTGTTCTGATTTCCTGCTCTTGTGTTTTGCACGGCTTGCTTTCACCACTGGTCTGTTGTGCGTCTCACTAACGCCTTTTTCCTCTCTCCTTTTTTTGCCATGCTTCAGCCTAGTGACCTGCGCAAGCACCGCAGGAAGGTAAACTAGAGACCTGCTTTACTGGCCTCTGTCAGCTACCTGTCCATTATCCTCACTCCCTCGCCCTCCAGGTGCAATGCACCATGTTAAACTTAAGTTTCTCCGCTACATCCCACCGTCTACCACCCGGTACATTTGATCCTCCTGCATCGCTCTCCTGAACGTACAAACGTGTTGCAGGCAAATCTTTAGAGACTGTTGTTGTCTTTCTGGGGCTTTACCTTTCCCACCACCATGGGGGTGTACAGAGGTGATTATTCTTCAACTGTTTTGTTATTCTAGAGCTGAAACGATTACTGGACAATAGAAAGAACATCAATCTGACACAGTTTTGATGACTGACTAGTTCTTGACCCCAGCTTCTTAAATGTGAAAATTTAGATGCTTATCTTCATTTTAAAGCTTTGTAGATTAAAAATCTGTAGGTTTTGGACTGCTAATTAGACAAAGCAAACATTTGAAATGGAAAATTGAAGGAATTAATGTGCATTTTTGAACATTTTCTGACTGTTCATAGACCAAACTATTAAGCAATGAATCAAGAATATTGTTAGCAGATTGATTAACAGAGCATACTAAGCAGGTCACTTAGCCATACTACCAGTATGCCTTGGTGCTTTGGCACCAGGTTGGCGTTTTAATGCTTTCAGGAACTTCATGAATCCTTGTCCTCTGTTGCATCTGTGACTTAAAGCAGTCCCAAACATCAGTTCCACTTCAGATAAGCTAGTTGTGAATCCTCATATGGCCGATCTGGAGTTCAGCAGGCCTTGTTAGCAGTGCTTAGACATGTGACCTGTCAGTCCTGATTCTTTGAAGTTGTCGTTGGTAAGAAACATCGTTTTGTTGTGATCTTTCTGCTTTTGTTTGGAGAAATTCTCCAGTTAACTCTTCTTGTTTTGTGGAACAGTGTGTTTGTGTGTTTTTGGCCATCGTGAAAGCAACAGCACAGCTACACTTTACAGGATGTTATCTTCCTTTTTAAAAAAATAAATAAATAAAAATCATGGTTGTGCAGAGTGAAATCTGGAATGATCCACCTCAGTGACGTGTGTCTCCCACTGTTATGCAGTCTGCTCAGGATGACAAGGCTACTATCCGGTGTGAGACGTCGCCTCCCACCACTCCACGCTCCATGCGCTTGAGCAGGGAGGCAGGGCATGCTGCAAGCCACGAGGACATCAGAGACATTCGAGGGTATGATCCAGGCCTGTCCACTCAAGAAACTGTGACATTTTCCTTCATCTCTTGATCTTTCTCACTGTCCACCATTCATCCCCCCATTCACCCTCCATCTGCTCCCACAGTCTGGCAGGCCTGCAGGACGGCCAGGGTAGTAACCCCAGCAGTAGTAACAGCAGCCAGGACTCCCTCAACAAAGCAGCCAAGAAGAAGAGCATCAAGTCTTCCATTGGACGCCTCTTTGGGAAGAAGGAGAAGGGCCGACCCAGCATTCCTGGCAAGGACTCCCCCAGTCAAGGTCAGACAGGAGGCGCTGGGATTTTATTCCACTGCAGCACGTGTTTATGTAAATGCAATGCGCTTCCACGCTCCCAGTGTTGCTGTCAGATTGCTGAACGAGGTGTTTGTTTGTGATCCTAGCTGGCACTCCTGAGGCAGAGAGCTCTCCTAAGGACGGCTTAGGAATGGGCACCCTGGGGGGCCCTGCAGAGAAGAACAGGAAGCTGCAGAAGAAGTGAGTATCCTCTAGCTGCCCTCCACCCTCTGCTGTCTCCACAGTTTATGTGCCAAGATAAAAAGTTGAGAGGTGATGAGAAGCCACGCTGCCTGTGCTGCTGTACTGTGTTAATCATGTGGAAGTCCACCAGTGTTACTGTGGGTTGGCGCTCCTGCTGCTGTCCAGGGCTGCCTCACACGCTCACTCCCCACCATCTGACTCACGCTGCCTCCAATCAGCTCATCTCCCTTCCATTCCACACCCAGTCATTTCCATCGCAGTCGTCTCCCACAGCTCTTTTATGTTTTCTTTCCCTCGTTCCTAGTTTGGTGCAAACATATTGCAAACACCGTAAATGTTGTTTGTTTTGTTGCTTGCGTGTTGCTCTTGAATGAGCGTCAGATCATTCTTTCTCTTTATTGTTTTGCCAACCTCCCTCTTCTTTTTGTCACCCCCTTCTCATTCCATGTGTAGTCCAAAGACAGGGTAAGTTGGTTCATGTTGCTTTTGCTTTGCCTTATCTTCTTCCCACACTTGGCATCACGTTGACCTCACCAATAACTCTGAGGACCCCAAACAACTGTCCCTCTGACTGTCTGATGGATTTTCCATGCTGCTCTTTACCCTGCTTTCCACACAGCTTAACTAACAGGAATGTGTGTGTGCTGAATTTTAGTGAGTGACATATTTTCCTCTCGCAATTTTCCTATTGGAGCATGAAGTTATGCACTGCAAGTACAGGAAAGGCAGTTAATGGAAGAATTTGACCAAATAGTTGGCATTTTGTGAGTTTTCTTGTCCAAAGTTTGAAAAAAAGCTCATATAAGACACAGCACAGCCACTGTGTTGCTGTAACTGCAGTAAAAGCTAATTTGTTAAGCTTTTGGACATATCTGTTAATCTTTTTATAATGGCAGATCTGCCAAACAGAGGACGGGCTCGCGCTCTGGCAGCGATCTGTGGCGTACAGCCCCACCTAGTGGCAAAGCACAGCTGCTGGCTTCATTTTAGTGGCATCAGCTAAGCGCTGTTGCTGTGCTGGTGAATGGAAAGACCTTTTTAGAGAACCTGAATCAGGAGCTGCCTTCCATCATCCCCAGAAACCTGCAGCGATTCTCTGCTGAATGTTCCTTCATACAAACTGGGAATGTGCATGAAATGGATGTGCAGAGCTCAGAAAACCATTGCAAAGGTTTCCCCTCGCCTAAAACTTCCCTCTGTGCATGTTTCGAGCCCTACAGTCGTAGAGGAATGCATCCATACTGAAGCTTCTCAAAGTGGACTCTCAGAGCACTGGTTCTGGGAGAAAACTCTTCTGAGTAATGAAGTTCCTCAGCCCTGAAGCCCTGGCTGTGACCCCCCAGGCTTGACCGAGTCTGAGGAGGCTCTGACAAACATGTCTGCTCTCTATAGTCCAGCGTTTTGTGCATATTTAATACTGACGTTCTGGGGAAGGCTTTCCTGACGAGCATGTCTCTGTTTGAGTCTTCTGGGTTCACTTGCTTCGTTTTCTCTCAGACTCCTGCTCTCTGTTTGGAGTGTGCATGTCATTCGACGTCTCTGGGTTTGTGTGTGTTCTGAAGGTGAATTTGATTGATTGCACATTGGGAGTTTATGACGGACTCGGTGTGTGTGTGTGTGTGTGTGTGTGTGTGTGTGTGTGTGTGTGTGTGTGTGTGTGTGTGTGTGTGTGTGTGTGTTTGGGCGAGTGAACTCTCATTGGATGTTGGATTTAATAAATGTTTTGTCTCTCAGGCATGAGTTACTGGAGGAGGCTCGCAGGCAGGGCCTGCCATTCGCCCAGTGGGACGGACCAACTGTTGTGGTTTGGCTGGAGGTACGACGCAGACTCAGTAGATCTGAGCACCGGTAACTTCTTGTAGCGTTTATGCAGATTGACTCACGGCTTTGTCTCTCATCTGCCCCCTTCTGGCCAGCTGTGGGTGGGCATGCCGGCCTGGTACGTGGCCGCATGCCGTGCCAATGTGAAGAGCGGAGCCATTATGTCGGCGCTGTCAGACACGGAGATCCAGAGGGAGATCGGTATCAGCAACCCGCTGCATCGCCTGAAGCTTCGCCTGGCCATCCAGGAAATCATGTCCCTCACCAGCCCCTCCGCCCCGCCGACCTCACGAACGGTATTTTTCTGTTGGATTCGTGTGTTGACAGACACACACGTGCCCTACAGGACACACTCACACATGCTATGTCCATCTGATGACTCCTTTCAGCTCTCTGTCTACACATCCCTGGCATCTGATTGAGCATGACACTTTAATGCATTAACATTTGAACTACTGAAATCCTTAACATGCACTAATGAAGGGATCAGACTCCTTTTGATTTCAGCTCAAGTCTTTTGCTAACAGTGATAAAAAATAAATGAACAAACTCTTCTTCGTCCTCTCTCCATCCTGCTCTCCATCACTCTTCCCTCTTTACGCACTTCTCTCACTTGTGATTGGGTGGTTTCAAATGATCAGACCACAGGAAACGTTTGGGTCACACATGAAGAAATGGAAAGTTTGGCGGCTACACCTCCCACGGTTAGTCTACCTTGATTGGCTGGACACTGGTGACTTCTTCTTCTGTGGTGATTGTCGAGGCTCGTTCCAAGTTGCCTTCAGGACAGCCAAACCTTTCTCATTGCGTGCATTTATTCATATTTGACACCTGAGCGTGGCTGACCATCATTAATCTGACTGCATGGAGTCTCAGCAGGCAACTTGAAACAGCCTCCTTCTTTCTGCTCGTTTGTCTTTGCTCTCTCCTCCCTGTTGGTATCTCCCATCTCCTCCTCTAGATTTTGCACACTGTATGTGAGTTTCTGCTTTAACATCAGTCAGTTTTGTGTGTCTGTGTGTGTGTGTATGTGTGAGTGGTGTATAGTTGAAAAACACCTGCTGCAAGGTTTACTGGCTCGAATCGCTTGAACAGCCCTTTTTTGGTTTTCCATTGGCAAACGTTGTGGATGGTCCCTGCTGGTTTTTTTTTTTTTTTGCATCAGAATCGTCACCTGAGCAACACGAATATTCTGCACACTGGCTGCAAGTTACGACCACGATTGTTTTTTTTTTATTTGTCCCAGATTTTTAGAAATGGCAGCCTGTAAAACCGTGCTATGGCCGGTTGATGAAAAGCAGACGTTTCCCTGTTGAAATGAAAGGAACAAAGACGTCACGGCACTTGCATGACCATCCGCCTGTGTTTAGGGGGTTTCAGATCCTTTGGAAAACAAAATCAGGAGAAGATTGTAGCACTACAGGCACCTGGAGTCGAGCTGTACGCTGCAGTGGAAACACAGCAAATGAGCCGCTCTGCCTTCATGCAGGACTGGATGTTTCAGTCGCTGTTTGTCAGCTGTTGAATTCCCTAAATTTGCCCCAAACAGACACTCCTGTCTGCTTTTCCACCTGTACAGCTTCTCAGATTTTCAGACTTTTGTGAACTATGAGATGTACTGTGGATAAATGAAATTCTGTAATAGCAGCAGCTCCTAACAGGGTTTTATCCAAGTCGCCCCTCCTCCAGTTTGTTTTTCTTGACTTCCTGTTTGATGCCTGTCATTCACTTGTCTGGCCTGCTGTTGTTTTACTTTGAGTGATGTTTTCCACATGAAGCTGCTCTAACACAGCACTGCCGCCTCACTAACCCCTCGCCTTTCTGTTCTTCTCACCATGCTCACTCTAACCATGCTAACACCAGGAGGATGACGAGGGTAGCTGGGCCCAGGTTTGCACACGCTCCCCTTAAACCACCTTCTAAATTCTTAACACCATCAGTCTGCATTTGCTCTTGTCTCACAGAGATTGAGTGTCTCATAGAGGACATGTCACAGTTTGTGTTCACTTCTGCATCACTTTTCACTGAGGGTGCATTCACAACAAGCATGTTTGGAGAAAGAAAAGATTGACCCCTTCTGGCAAAGCTCTGCACTTCAGATGAGAGAACTGGTTTCTGATGGATGGCTGACGATAAGAGACACACTGATCCACTGTTTCCAGTTCTGATCTTATTTCGTTACCTGATCTGGAAACCAGAGCTCCGTTCTCCTTATTGTTGTTGTTTTTGTTGGTATTAGTTTACATAAGGCTGGTGATGACCTTCAGCTCTGTGTCAGTTGATGTTGATGTGCTGTATTTGGGTTTACATCCAGTCAGTTTTCACCATCTGGAAAGCTTGTTTAGTGTTCATGTTCAGGTCCTGAGAGCAGGCCAGTCTTTGAGCCTGGAAGCGTTTTGCTCCTCTGTCAGACTGTTTTATTCGAGCAGCGATGCAGGATGTAGAGCTGGGATGTTTCTTCATTGGTTTGACTGGTGCAGTGGTATTTATGCAGAAAACCATCTGGTCCTGTTCTTTAAGTGTTAGTTGTGCGATGGCCTCCTCTGGCTGTTTTGTGGCTCGTAACGTTTCACTTCCTGTTTGAATATCGCTGCTTTGTGAGTAAAGATAGACAAAGGAAAGTTAAGTCTGAAGACAAAGCGCGTCTGTAATGTTACTGTCGCACAAATCCAAGATGCACTTAGCCAATAACGTGTTAGCATTCTTAGCATCCACTGCTGTCTTGGTGTCAGCAGCGGGCAGCGTGTAAACACAGCTGGCGGGGGTCGTAGGAGCTCAGAGACAGACTCTTCAGGACAGACGTCCATGCCCTGCGTTGCATTATCACATATCAAAGCGACACCAGTGTTGGATCGGTGCGTCCCTTCTGCAGATCCTCTGCTCCATGATGTCTTCACAGCTGGTCAGAGACAAAATTAAAACAAGTGAAGAGGCTTTATTAAGTGCCAGACATGCTGCAAATTCTGAAAACGCTGCGCATGTTATTTTTCAATCAGACTTTTGTTGTCTTTGCTTTTTGTTCAGCGTGTTGTTGCTGACTCTTTCGAAGCGTCTCAGTGGTTTGGCGTCGCCGTCGTCTCGCTGAAGTGCAGAGCTGAGGTTTCAGCAGGGAGCCTGTGGTGATGCTCCGTCATCACAGGTTTTTCTCTTCTGGTTGCTTTGCAGAAAGTCAGGTTTCCTGTGTGAAAACCCCAGAGAGCAGATAGGACACAAAGATGTAACTCATACAGGAGCCTCTCTGAACACTGAGATTAATTAAATGATAAATAAACATAAAGTCAATTAACACTTGTAGGCTCACTGGAACACAAAGTACAGGACGGGATATTTGATATGAATTGTGTCTAATCTGTCAGCTGTTGGTTAGTTTAAGACCTTAGTTCCACTTATCAATAAATCTAAATGATTAAAAGATCGTTATCAATTCCATAAAGTTTAGAAAACACAAGTGAGGAACTGGTGAAAGTACATTTAGGAAAGTTTCTGATGGTAACATGAAAATACTGTTTAACTGGAAGTGTATTATTGTGATGAAGCCCGTATAGCAGACAGAATACTTAATATTTACTGTAATATTTGTTGTGTATTAACAGTTGATGCTAAAACTGTCACATACAGACTCAGCTGAGTAATATTTTCAGTGTGTCTGACTTTTAAAACCACCGACAGTCCAACTCAAAAAGACATGGAGCAGGTCAGCGTAAAGACTGATGGGTCAAATGTTTCACGCTCCTGTATGAAAAACAACAGAAACAGATGAAATATGTCCTTTTCATTATCGGGGAGCAGTGATTGGCTTCTTATGAACGCTCTCCTCTGACTGCAGACGCTGGCGTACGGAGACATGAACCACGAATGGATCGGTAACGAGTGGCTGCCCAGCCTGGGTTTGCCGCAGTACCGCTCCTACTTCATGGAATCCCTGGTGGATGCCCGAATGCTTGACCACCTGACCAAGAAGGACCTGAGGGGACAGCTGAAAATGGTGGATAGCTTCCACAGGTAAAAGCAGCTAATAAGGGCTAACAGTGGTGTTGTTTCATATTGTTCTTACGCTCAGTGAATTCCTGAGATGGACTGAAGTCAGCCATGAAGTAAAGCGTCGTCTGTCTTTGTGTTGCCGCAATAGAAACAGTTTTCAGTGTGGAGTGATGTGTCTGAGGAGGCTCAACTATGACAGGAAGGAGCTGGAGAGGAAGAGGGAAGAGAGTCAGCTGGAGCTTCAAGGTAACAAGCAGCCTGTTGGTTAGTGAGATCGCCCACTCCGGCTGTTTGACTTCTGTCAGTGACACTAAAAGGCACAATCTGTCCCGCTTCTGTCACTTCAGACGTGCTGGTGTGGAGTAACGAGCGCGTGGTCGGATGGGTTCAGGCCATCGGGCTCAAGGAGTACAGCAGCAACCTTTACGAGAGCGGAGTCCACGGAGCGCTGCTGGCCCTGGACGAAACCTTCGATCACAATACTCTGGCCCTGCTGCTGCAGATCCCCACGCAGAACACACAGGTATGCACAGCCCGTCGCCTGCTTCAGCATAGGGTTTAACATCATGTGAGGTGGAGGCAGATTCAGGCGATTCACTGAGGACCAGAAACCAGTGAGGACACTCAGCGGGTGAGACAGGATGTCCGTAAGAGGCGTCAGTGTGGTTAAGCTCAACTGTGTGAAGGACGGGGACTGATCAGTCAGAGGGATGCTGTGGTTGGACTCAGTAACAGCGAGTGCGTCTCCTCCTCCTGTCTGTCTGTCTGTCTGTCTGTCTGTCTGTCTGTCTGTCTGTCTGTCTGTCTGTCTGTCTGTCTGTCTGTCTTTTCTAGGCCAGAGCAACTCTGGAGCGTGAATACAACAGTCTGCTGGCCATTGGCACAGAGAGGAGGATAGAGGAGGTAACACACACACACACACACACACACACACACACACACACACACACACACACACACACACACACACACACACACACACACACACACACACACTGTTAAAATGAGACACTTCCTGTCCTTTAAACCCCTCTCTCGACCTCTCCACCCGCCTCTCTCTGCACCGCCTGTCCTCCAGGATGACGATAAGAACTTCCGCCGGGCTCCCTCATGGAGGAAGAAGTTCAGGCCCAAAGACATGAGGGGAGTGTCCTTGGGCGCGTCGGACACCCTGCCCGCCAACTTCCGAGTGACCAGCAGCAGCGCGGCATCTCCCTCCACGCAGCCAAAGAGGAGCCCGATGGACGGTAAGCGGGGGCGGGGTGCCTGACGTGCGTGCACGTGCATGCGTTAGCGTGTAATCTGCTGTCACTGCTGCTACTTACTGAAGCAGAACCTCTCAGATGAACGAGCTCAGACTCCTCTTGTACTCTTATTTCCTCTTGCTTTGCTGCTTTGCTCTTGGTGTATTATGCCGTGACTAATGGCATGTCTCTGCATGTGATTTTTGCCAACATGGACTCACAGGAAGTCAGTCTATACAGAGGCTGGACACTGCCACAGTCAGGACCTACTCTTGTTAACATACAACGGTAAGAGCACACGCATCAGCCGAAACGTTGAAGTAAGAGAAGCACGTGAGCGCTCAGCGTACAGTATGGCTGCTCCCTCACAGCAGAAAGCAGCGTCTCGTGCCGCAGGTCTGGGCTCTAATAACGCACGTTGTACGCCTCTCCTCTCTTTCCCTTTGTTTCTCCCACCACCCGTCCCTGGCTTCTGTCCCGCTTCCCCCCCTCGTGTCCGTTCACCTCTCTCTCCCCCCTCTCAGTTTATCCTCATTATTTCTATAGGTAACCACTGGTCAGAGGATGACGGGGAGTTCCCTGCATTCAAGACCAGGATGATGAACTGAAATGACTTGCAAGGACACTAAACAGATGCTTTTTGTGGTCGTCACGGAGAACGACCTTACTCACCAGTCTCAGTATGCGTAGAGGAAACTTTCTAGATTTATCTACATTTGTTATTATATTTATGTAAACCAATGGGACATTTTAATTGATTTTAGAATGACTATGTAATCCTCTTTGCCTCTGTCCCCTTAATCAACCCACTTTTTAAAGAAGAAACCTTCCTCCACTGTGCCCATGTTAAGCTCAGCTCTCAGATGTATGTAACTGAATGTTTCAGCTGTCTGGAGTTTGTATATTTCTACCAACAGACATTTTATCTAATCTTTTTATAATCCTCACTCTATTGACCAGATGTATGTTTTTTTCTTCCTCCTCTCTTTGATTTGAAGTCTAATCATTGAATTTATGCTTAAGTGACTTTGATATTTGATATAACTTAATTCATATCCTTTGCCCGTTGTAACTGTTGTCATTTTTGTAGCTTGTTTCCTGTGATTTTGTGTAAATGCAGCTCTTAGGTCAACAGATGTGTGAATATCAGACAAATTGCTGGAGTTGTCGGACTGTTTCACAAACTGCTCAACACTGTGAGTCATCCATCGCCGTGAAAATAACTGCTGGCAAGCCCGGCGATGGTGGCGACAGATATCATGTGAAACGCACACTAGATTTTCCTTTTCTCTCTTTTCTTTTTTCCATATCTGCGAAACCAAAATGAAACTCTTGAATTTACGAATTAAAGCCATATAACAGTAGCAAAACAAAACAGAGGGCTTCTTTGGGATGCAAGTGAGAACAGAATTCGAGGTTCTCTCCAGTTCCTTGCATGCAGAAACTTCTCCACTTACCCCCACCCCCAGCCCCAGCTCGCCCCTTAGCAGAAACAAGCCCCCCTCCCCTCCGGAGAAACGCAGTCGAGACTGGCGTCTGCAGGAGGACTTGAAGCGTACAGATGAGTCGAGAGTGTGAAACTCCTTCGATGGACCAACTTCACTGAGGCCTCAGTCGATCCCGCTGTGACTAGACGACCCCCGGGCGGCGCGATCCACCCACAGACCTTTTTTAAAACACTTTGTACGAAGATTTCATATCGAGCCTTATTGTTTCTTAACTCCTCTGTGGTCTGTTCTTATTTATTATTCCTCCTCTGCGCTGTGTCGTGCTTTCATAGCTAAAGCCCCAGTTTGCTCCTGTGAATGTAGCAAAGCTCCTCGCCTCCACGTTCGTCCCGTCGACGCTCCCAACACTGGTTCCACCATTCGTCTTCATGGCCAATGAGCAGGAACCGAAGAGTTTTCTTTCACCCCACGTGTAGTTCAAGGTTCAAGTAGAAATGCTTTATTTCCTGTTTGTGATTTAGTCATTTATGCACAAAGCAAATCATGTTGCTGTTGTTTTATTCCTGCTCTTCCCGTTGAATCTTCTGATCTTGTAACAATGATGTACAGTCTGAGTACTTATAAACTATTTTTATCACAATATTATTTATTGCTTACTTTCAATAAAATACTGAAACTTATTTTCCACTGCAGATGAAACGATGAAAGCTCGTCTTTTCTACAATCTCTTGCCGTTTGCTGCCGTGTGTTTGCTTTCTTTGGCTGTCTCTCACACCTTATGGACACGGTGCTTGTTGAGTGTGGCTGAATGCGTTTTGTCATGTCTGTCATATGCGTGTGTGAAATGTGGCGTCTCGCTTCATCTGCCTCAGTTTTCACACTGTGATGAGTGGAAGATGTTTGTCGTGAAGGTCGGAAACACCTTTTAGGTCTGTAATTAATCATTTCTCAGAAGTTCCCTATGAAGAAACTGAAACTTGGCACTAATTAGAGGGAGAATTGAGACGTACTCCTGAAATACATTTATTTTCAGGTATCTGCTGGTGTAACTTTACAGTCTTTTAGTCTGTGCAGCAGGTCATCTGAACAAAAAGGTGAAATTCATCTTTAGACAAACAACAACATATATAAAGATGAAGGTTTCTATTAAGAAGGAATGCACATTTTGTTAAACTTAAATGGAGATGTACTTCCTGTTGTCCCTTTAATTAGTACCAAATTTTACTGTTTTTCCAGGAAAGTTCAGTTCAGTAGCATTGTACAGAGTTCAGCTGATTTAATGTTGTTTTTAACGAGCCTGCACTGCTGGCTGACACAAAAATGTGGAATTTCATACATTTTTGAATATTTTTTGTTCAAGAATTGGATCATTTCGACAGCATGATTCACCTTTCAGTAGCCACAACTGAAGGCACGACTAGTATGAAATAATCAGATTTTTTTCAACTAATATGACCCCAGAAATATGAAATTTCATGGTGTAAAATATATAATAAAATAATATATAATAGGGCTTTTTCGTTGTCTTATGATTTTAATTAATAAAATTATGAATGTTTAAAGGAGAAATTTGGAGTTTCATCAAATTGACACGAAAACGTAAATGCCCCGCCCATTCGTGACGTCACCGCTGGCGGAGAACGGGATACTGGGAGAGGCGGAAGAGCCGCGAAGGGAGCAGCAGACCCAGACGCCGTTTCTCCATCGGAGCCTGAGGTGGGAACGGGCGACATCCACCAGGGGGATTTCTAGAATACAGTTCAGACTGTGGTTGGAGCTACCTTTGTCGGAGCCGGTGAGTATCAACGCCTCGGTGGACAATATTAAAATGTCTACCTGTGAAAACCGCGCCGCGCTCGCGCTGAGTCAGTTAGTCATTCCAGAAGGCATGTTAGCTTTAGCCAGCGAGCTAACTGGAAAACTGGAACAGGAAATACCACAGCCAGGCAGACACGGACACCACTATTCCGATTTTGGGGCTAAATTTAGCACATTTCACCGATGCTGGTCAGTTAATATTAAATCCTTCTGTGTCGACAGACCCATAAACGAGGTGGACATCCTGCGTCCAAAGCCTGTCCGCGGTTGATAACCAAGAAGACGATACGCAGACAACCGTGTCACTGTTCCTGTTGAGTTGGCTTGCAGAACAAAACCGAGTAACCGTTTAATTAACCACGTTTTAATTGGGAAACCACCCTCACCTCTTTGGACACGTAGTCCTCAACTGTGTGTCCTGACCTACTTTGACTGATCAAACTCACCGACATTAACGTAAGCTAAGGTAACGTCTAACTAGCCAACGTCAACTTGAGTCGCTTCGCGAAAATAACGCTAATGCGTCGCGATAACTTCACTCCACCAGCTGCTCCCTGTTATCTGGACCCACGGTCTCAACTAATTCCACCCTCCTTCCTCGGAAAGTCTTAAGTTTGAGGGTTTGGATGGAACCAGTAGATGGGTGTGGTTGTATTGTGGCTGTCATGTAACTAACGCTGGAAGTTCGGACCCGCCGCCGCTTCCTGGTCCGAGGACGCCTCCGTGCCCCCCTGAGGTGACTGGAGCCACGTCTCCTTCCGCCTCTGACTGAACTTTATGCTGATCCCCACATTGTGCTGAGTCAGGAATCCGGATCAGTACAGACTGCTTTTGTTCCAGCTGGATCCCAGATCGCTGGAGATCAACCAGAACCAGCCAGACTAACGCAATGTGCATCACTGAGCTCCGCAGCGACTCAGATGTGAGCTGGTCTGGGGTCAGCAACTTCTGCAAAGTCATCAGGGAGCACGGCTTGAAAAAGGGGTTCACGTTTATATTTACTCAGATCTATATTAATACACCACTCACGTGCCCTCCTGTAGGCAGAGTTAGTGGTCAAACTCTAATCTTTACACTTGTTCATATTGGCTCTGAAGTGATCCTCTCTTAGTGTGACTGGAGCTGAAAGATTAGTTAATTAGTCTGTTAAAACCATTTTAATAGCTTTTAAAATCAAAAACATTGGCATCAGTATTTTATATGAACTGCACATATTGTGCACATACACAGACACATGAAATTTAATATTTCCATGAAACAACACATGACATTGGTAGTTTTCATAAGGATATTGGCAATATTTTTATAATCTGTACATAATGTACATACACAGAGTTGATTTTTTTTTTAATTCTATATCCTGTATATTTTATATCAGCTTCCAGTAACTTTCAGTGCAATACAGCTCCAAGCAACAGTTTTTTAAGCATGGATTTATCCATTAATTGATTATTGTTTAGTCACTGAAAAATGTCCATCACAGTTTCCCACAGTTCACATGGATGAAGACTCAAAGATATTACGTGTATAATAATATGACACAGCAGTAAATCCTCACGCTGGAGACGCTATGTCGTACTTTTTGATTGATAAATGATTAATCACTGAAAATGAGATGACTTTCAGGTTCTTACACAGTGTGGGATTTGATTGGAGTGTTTCTCAGGCTGTAGAAGAAGGAAAAAAGAGGCTTTCTGAACTGTAACATTCAGAATTTAATGAATGATCTTCATTCAGTCTGGAAAAGTATGAAGTTTTGTGTTTTCTGTGACGAAGTGATTGATCACCACATTGTCCAGCTCCACATGTGATTATTGTCATACAGATCGATTTAAAGCATCTTGACCTCTGAGGCACAAACTGCAGCGAACAGCCTGAACTTAAAGTCCATTGACTGAGCTTTCCACCTTCCTCAGCTCTGAAAATCACCTGAATTTAACTTCACAGACTTGAATCTGATCTCTTTGCGTGTATAAAGTATGTTTTCTTGCTTTTCAGTGTGTGTTGGACTAAAAATGTGGAAGGCAGCAGCAGGACAGTCCGTCAGTGTGCCTGTAAATGACGAAGTAGATGACTGGGAGACTGACCCAGACTTTGAGGTACATGCACTCCTCTTCCTCCCTTTCCCCTTCAGTTCTGCTCCATCCCTCACGCTCCTCATCGCCACTTCTTGTTCCTTCCACTTGAAATGTTTTTTCTAGAATGACGTATCGGAGAAGGAGCAGCGCTGGGGGGCCAAGACGGTGTCAGGCTCAGGACATCAGGGACACATAGAGTGAGGAAGCAGATCATTTTTCCTTTGGTAGTAAATGCACCGTGGACAGCACCAAGATGTGTCTCCTAACCCTGTCCTCTGTGGCGTAGCATCCACCAGCTGCGTGAGACGGTGTCGACGGAGCACACCAGCTTGAAGCAGAAGGAGCAGGAGACCATGCCCAAAGCCTCGCACGGGTACGGAGGAAAATTTGGCGTCCAGCAGGACCGCATGGACAAGGTAAGAGGGACCACGAGGCTTGGCTTACAGCTTCTGATTGGTCCTGGAGGTGAGGTGTCGAGCGCTGCCTCCAAGGCAGGTCCATCTGTAGATTTTGGGTGTCATAATATTCATTAGAAGTCCATCTGAAGAAGGAACCTGACGCCCTTAAAGACGTCTTTGTACACTTCGACCACTGTAAAGTGTTCGTCTTGTACAAGGTGACATGTTGTTATTGAAGAAACAGAACTGGAAACAGCAAAGTCTGCTGTGCTGAAGAAACTGGTTTCTCAAGCAGCCTGAGCTATTTCCTCATGTCCTGGTGTCCTTGTCCATCAGGAGAGCATTTTGTCATCAGTTCAATGTAAAGACAAATAACAAACATTTACCACTGGTTCCAGTTAGGCCACCAGCACAAAGCGCAGATCCATCCAGACTGTGATTTCTGTCCTAACATACCGTCTCTTCCCTTTTCTCTGATGGTCCTTCCTGTGTACAGCTGCTCTACAGCACAGCGAGCGCTCTGCAGCCGATGGATCGCTGCACAGATAACGTGTGCGGCTGTCTTTGAGCTTCACTGTAGTTTCGGCCGTCCTCAGCTGAAGCTGAATTAAACCAGTTGCTAGATCTGGGTTTGTGCTATTAATACATCTACCATTTGTAGCCTTTCATTTGTCAAGGGGGGCTCTTTTTGAAGATGTGTGAAGCCAACATTTTCTGAGTGCCCTCCGAGTCATTTTCTCCTCTGCAGCAGTTTCTCTAATGTTCACCTCAGTCTGTGTGTTTGTGTGAACAGGCTGAGTCAGTTGTGGCCATTTCACACTGGGTAATCTTTCCTGGCAAGCAGCTCCGTCCATCCACACCTTTCTGCCTGTGGCCCGTGTGGCCGCTGCAGCGTGAATGTGATGACTGCGCACTGTTTACGCCGCGCTGTGATGAGTCAGATGTCACCACTTCAAACCGCTGGCTGCTTCCAGCTGTGCTGCTCTTTTCACGCCCCCTCCCCATCTCTTTTTTGTGTGCTTCTCGACAGTCTGCTGTGGGTCATGACTACCAGATCAAGTTGTCCAAGCACTGTTCCCAGACGGATACCTCCAAGGGCTTCGGAGGGAAGTTTGGAGTGCAGGCCGACCGCGTTGACCAGGTATTTCCTGTGGCTGTCCTCGCTTAACTGCATGTCCTTATGTCAAACGTGATTTTTGTTAATGTCGTGATCATTTCGTGTTCTGACTGAAAACGTGCACCCACAGGAGGAAGTATTCAGTAGAATAACCGTGTTGTCCGTGCTCTCTTCTTCAGTCTGCTGTTGGCTTTGAGTACGCCGGGAAGACGGAGAAACATGCTTCGCAGAAAGGTGACGTCACAGCTTGTTGTCTTTGCATGTCTCCTCAGCCCCAGGACATGGGACATGGAACTAACGTCCTCACTCAGTGGACACAGTTGTAACTCATTTCTAGATTGAGTCAGCAGCGTCAGCTTTCTGAACAACAGTTTTCCAGCCACAAACAGTGTAGAGCATCTGGCTGGCGTCCAGCGGCGTCTCGTGGCTCTTGTTGTGCTGATCAGAAGCTGCTTCATCTCCGCACAGACACACCACGCCTGCAAACTGTGCTGATGGTGTTGGCCGGTTAAGCTGCTGTTTTCTCTTTGTTTTGCTGGCATATTAAACGTTACAGCTGCATTTGTTAGCAATATGGCAGCGGTATATTTCACTGTTATTTTGGCTCTGCAGTTCAGCACACTGGATTCAAACTGAAGCAAAGATAAGGCTTTAACTTTTACCTGTACAGGTATTGGAGTGTGATTACATCCATATTGTGTAGAATCGTAGCTCCTTTTGGAGGGTGTAGGTGGAGCTACGGCTTCTAGTTTATCAGATGAAGAAATAAACTGTCAGATTAAAGATGAAACTCATTTTTAATCTGGAATAGAATCAAAGCAGAGCTGCTCTGCATAACAGTGACGCCCGTGTCCTGGGCGTCCGCTCAGGCTTCTGAGCTTGTCATATTGTCAGGCTGCTTTCTCATGACCCCATGCCTTCATCACCTTTGTGCTGCCTTCATCCGCTCCAGAGTATTCGCCCAATTCCAACGGTTCCTCAGTGGTTTCACTGTTCAACAGCAGTGCAGATGTTTCTCTTTGTGCACCCCCAGCAGAAAAACACAGAGTCATAATGACAGCACTGCAAATGTCTTTGATTGTTCTCATTGTACTGCCAGTAAACATTTAGGGGAATTTTGGAATTGGGCTGTTTTGTGGCCACTGCAATCATGCTGCTTCACCCTTTGACCCTTCCCCCCTGCTTTGCTGTGTAGACTACGCCACTGGGTTTGGGGGGCGGTACGGCGTGCAGGCAGATCGTGTCGACCAGAGCGCGGTGGGCTTCGATTACCAGGGCAAAACCGAAAAGCACGAGTCCCAGAAAGGTTTGTCTGGATGAACTGCAATGTGGCATTCCCATCAACCCAGAGAGATGGAGCACTGTGGCTAATGGGAGGCCAGGCTCACACACACACACACACACACACACACACACACACACACACACACACACACACACACACACACACACACACACACACACACACACACACACACACACACACACACAGGCCTGACTCTGCAGGTCCTGACAAATCACGTTACTCTGCATGTCTTGCTCTTCCTTCATTCCTCAGCCTGCTTACATAAGGATGCAAACAAAGGCTTTGTTTCCATTGGAGCTCTCAGCCGTGTGTTTCTGATGTTTGTCAAATAAAACACTTGTATTTCAGTGTTTGTAGGATGAGGCACACACAGCACTTCGGCCTGTTTTGGGTCCTTTTGGTGGCCGTTTCCTCTCTGAAATGGTGTCTTGCTGAATGTGTTCCCCCTCCCTTGGCTCAGGTTTCAGGTGACTGGCAGACCTGCCAGCGCCTCCTGCTCTGTGGTTTGGGCCTGACCCAGCTGGTTTCTGGGGGAGTGGGATGTTTTAATTTGTTTTTCTTTTTTCTACCAGCTCACTTCTTCTTCTTCTTTCTTTCCTTAAATGCAGACACAGTTGAACTGTGGAATGTGCTCTTAGTTTCTCTGCTGTGTGTGAAATTTACTCTTTGACAGAAAGAGATTAAAAACATGACACCATGATACCTTCCATCAGTGGTTCTCCAACTTCTTCTGGCATGCCCCCCCTCAGAAGCCCACCCCACAATTTCTATCGACCATTGACAGTGTTAGAGGAATCAACCAGTAAAATCCAAGTTGGATTTTAGTGGAATAAAAGTCAGCATTGGAAGCATCTACAGAATCTTTTCTCTGCTTTAATCACATTCATTCAGCTGAGTTTCAGTACTTATTTCTCTCCTTGCCGTCCATGCCCCCCCAGTTTGAGAACCACTGCCTTAGATCAACAGTACTGAGTCAAAATACACAAACAAACAGAATATTACTGATTGACCTCACAGTCACGTCTCAGTGTAGTTGCATGTGTGGGGGTCAAAGCGTCATCATGGGTTCATCCTGCTGCACCACTTCCTGTCTTCACTTTGGATTTTTCTCCCCCATCTCCCCCCTCCTCTGCTTTGGCCACCGGCAGATTATGCCAAGGGCTTTGGCGGCAAGTTTGGCGTCGAGACCGACAAGGTGGACAAGAGCGCGGTGGGCTTCGAGTACCAGGGCAAAACGGAGAGACACGAGTCCCAGAAAGGTGGGTGTGAACGACGAGCTCAGAGCACCGCGTGGTCTTGTTCTTCAGTGACCAGTGTTTGTTTCATATGTTTATGGAGAAAATAAGAACATCTGCTGCTGTGTTGTCAGATTTTTTGGTATTGATCTCCAAAGTCCAGCATCGCTCCGGCTCTGACAGCAATACTCCTCAGGATCTGTTTACTGCTAAGTTCATCAATCACCAGGAAACTGTTAATGGAGTTTTTGTGTCGTGAGTTGGGCCAGTCGACTCTCTGCTGTAGTAATCATCCTGCTCAGTGACTGTTTGTACTCGTGATCTTTTCACTGTGAGAAACAAACTGCTGACCATCGGACGGTCATCAGTTCGTTTACAGTCGTCTGCGTGCGTGTGCCTGCAGTTTGTTTTGATGGCTGAAGGCTGAGCCGCCGCTGTGTTCGCCTGCGTGACTCACGTCTGTTCTTGACTCACAGCAGACCACCTTTACCTGTAGCTTCCTGTCTGACACACCCTGTGGAGACTTGGCGCCTGATCGCTCAACTGCAGCTTGTTGATAAGGGCTGATGTTGAAGGTGCAGATGACCTCAAGAATTCCCCACAATGCACCGCTGTGTTTGCATGACTGGGTCACCTGCTCTGGTAACAGGGCCGGCCGTTTAAAGGCAGCAGTGATAAAACAAGTGTTAATACGGCTCGTGATTAGTTGAATGGTTACAATGTTCAGCTGCTCCAGTGACCGGAGTCGCTTCAGCTGGCACAATGAAATGAGATATTAGCTTTTACATAACTTTGTACACATGAACTGTAAATAAGTGAATTAGCCCAGAGCAGACATTCCTGTCAGCTTCTTCTGTCTGTAAGCAGTTTCTCACAACCTGCATCACAGACAGAACAGCAGGAGTGATGATGTTATCAGCAGTAATTCCACCTCAGGACAAAATCAGACTCGTGTTTGGGTGTTCACGCCTGCTTCTTGTGTGTTTTGTCTCTGCAGACTATGTGAAGGGCTTTGGGGGGAAGTTCGGGGTGCAGACGGACAGACAGGACAAATCGGCTCTGGGGTGGGACCACCAGGAGAAGCTGCAGCTGCACGAGTCCCAGAAAGGTACAGTTCTCATTTGTTTCTCTGGGTTTTAGGAGACCCATCTGAAAAATATCCAGGTATCGGGATGTGTGTAGGGCTGCAACAATGAATCGATAAAAATCGATTGGCAACAAATTGCAATATTGATTCGTTGTCACGCAATTTATGCACCACTCATCATGTCGCAGAGCCAATTCCTTCACCTGCAGAGCTTTGTCACAGCTGGCTGACTGAATTAAAGTTAAAAAAAGTCCACCTGCAGAGTGAGGAAGTGATTGACAGATGAAGCTTCTGGAAGCCTTGAAGCCAAAACGTTCACAGAAAGGTTCATTTCTCAGGCTTCATGTGCACACAAACGCCCCCTGCTGGTCAAAGACTGTTAAACAGCCAGATGTACAGTATTATAGGTCATTTAACTATCTGTAACACACAACACTGTCCTGCACTATTTACTTGGAAGCCATGGGACTGACTGCCACGTAAAAGAAATCAATTCAATTTTCAATTTTTTCAATTCAATTCAATTTTATTTGTATAGCGCCAAATCACAACAGAAGTTGTCTCAGGACACTTTCCATATAGAGCTGGTACAGACCAAGCTCTTTTATCTACAAAGAAACCAACAATTCCCCCATGAGCAAGCACTTGGCGACAGTGGCGAGGAAAAACTTCCTCCAATTCATCTGAATAAATGCATTTCAGGTATCGTTCATGTATTCATTCATATCAGTAAACTGTAGATTTTTATTTGGTGTATTGTGTGTATGTAACATGACAATACAATGGAATCTAATATTACTATCAATAAGTAATGCTTGTGAACATGAAGAGGGCAGTGAATTTGATTGTGCAACTGAAGGACTTCATTCATTTTTATTCAGAAACTAAATATGGGCTGGGTCCAGCCACATTCCCCTCATTATTTTCATGCACAGCACCAAAATGCCTCAGCATGGATGAGCTGTTGTTGTTGTGGTCCAATTATTTAGCACAAACAAACACTTCAGCTTGGATTAAAAGAAAAGACTGTGAAAAATATAAAAATATAGCACATTGTATAACAACACATGTAATAATGTTACTGACAGTGGACTTATTTTATTGGAGAGATCAGATCAAAATGTTCCCACACAGGGAAAACTTTCCCTTTATCACATGCTCAGCTCTGCATTACCGGTGGAGGTAACGTCAACAAACGGGAGGATATGGTCACTGTCAGGTCGCTGTGAAGCCGCGGGCGGTCAGGAAAAACTAATCAGAAACTGAGTCAGTTGCACTTCAGCCTGACAACGAAGTAACTCAGCCAAGTAATCAAATAAAAAAGTTAACGCTACCGGTAACTGATAGCCTTAGCTAACTAACTAGTTAACGCTACCTGTTAGCGGTAACGGTCAAGGTACAATTAAGTTCAATACGTCAGTTAGCTAGCGTTGGCTAACCAGTTAATTAGCTACCACTAGCTAACTATCTAGTCTATCTGATGTTATCTAGCTGTTAATGCTACCGGTTACGACAAAAAACAAAACAAAAACCACCATTACATCAGTGTTTCAACTAAGTAACTCAAGCTAGTAATCACATAAAACAACTGGGCTAGTTACCTAACGGTTACGGTAACGGTCAAGGTAAAATTAAGTTCAGCGCATCAGTTAGATAGCGTTAATTAATTATTGAGTTAGCTACCGCTAGCTAGCTAGCTGTCTAGTCTAACTGATGCTATCTAGCCTCTAATGCTACTGGTTACTGGTCGAGGTAACGTCAACAAACAGGAGGATCCGGTCACTGTCAGGTCGCCGTGAAGCTGCGGGTGGTCTGGAAAAACTATTGAGAAACTGAGCCAGTTTAACCTGGATTAAATGTGCAGATCACTGTAGTGAAGCCTTCGTCTTCAACCATGGACAGAGTCCTCATGTCAGTGAGGATCATGCTGCTGTCTTTGCTCACAGGATGTTCATTCTGTGGTAAATATGATGTGAGCCAAAGCTGATGGTTTCAGTGTTTTATGTCATCAAGCTGGAGAAAACTAACAGCAGCTAAACGCTGATCATCCTCAGCTGAAGCTTGTCAGTTTCTGTACTCTAACTGATAAAAGTTAAACCCTCCGTCTGACTGTTGTTTGGACTCTGAATATCATCCTCAGCACAGCGTGTGTGCTCACTGTGAAGCCTTCTTCCTCCTCAGCCCTGCGCTTCAGCTCTCATGTGGTTTCACTGTGGCTTTGGATGTGGTCTTTCTGAGGCCGACAACTTCCTCAGTCTGCGGGTGAAAAAAACAAAAAGTTCAGAAAGAGGAAGTGAAACCACAGCTCAGACTTAGACTTTGCTCAGACTTAGATTTGCATGTCAGGCCTGAAGATGCTGCTGTCATTCAGAGGAAATCAGTGCAGCGAGAGAGTGATATTACTGCTGGCTTAGCAGCATCAACATGGTTAAAACTGAAAAGGCCGTTAAGGCCTGCTCTAGAAATACGTACATTCGGTATGTTCACTGTGGGAGACGCTTCTCACAGCAAATGTAGTGAAGAGCCTACGACCATGGGCGTTCAGAAAAGAGCCTGATGATGCGTTTAATGACGGGAAGTTATCGTCAGCTTGATGTGAAACAGAACAAAGATCTTACTGTGATGTGTCTCCTTCACTTCACTCGGCGTCAGTGTTTATGGACCCTGAGGCCTGTCCGCTGCATCACTGTCTCTGTGTGTTTGTCTATATACAGTGTGTGTGTTTGTAATGTGTGCGCTGTCTGTCCCTATGTGTGTGTGTGTGTGTGTGTGTGTGTTATGTTGCAGACTATAAGCGTGGGTTTGGAGGGCGGTATGGGTTAGAGGTGGAGAAGCAGGACCAGTGTGCCGTGGGCTATGAGCACAAGGAGAGCCTGGCCAAGCACGAGTCCCAGACAGGCACAGAACCTTCCCTGATCCCCCCCCCCACACACACACAAAAAAACCCCCCGCTTCCTCCTAGCTTGAAATGCCATCCTTCACGCCATCCTCCTCATCCTCAGTAACGGCTGTTCTCTCTTAAGTGATGGACACACCTTCCTTTTCTGTCAGATAACCCAGCCCCTCGCTGTTACCACCACCTCCCTCCCACCTCTGCAGCACCAACCAATTAACATGAGCCGTGTAGATTATTTCTCTTATTAAGTCTACACGTTAATGACATGAAGGGGGAAACATGTTGGTCAGTCGTTCATGTTTTTAGTTTGTGGTGAATGAACTGTTTGTGCTGCTCAGGTGTGCTGAGTCTCTGCTCCTTGTCTTTTGTTGCTTTATTTTTATTACGTGCAGACCATTGTGCCACAGACATGTTCATTAGCTTGATGTTAAATATCTGACGAAACGAGCACAGAGGTCAGAAAAGCCTTCCTGTGGCTCGGCTCATACTGTGCTACATGACGTGAGGGAATGGAGTGTGTTCACACCTTCAGACAGGTGTATTCATCACTCACCTTGGCCTCCTCCACCCCCCCGCCACCCTGCTGTTTCCAGTGCTGCCATGATGCTGTTTGTTTGCTTCTGCATTCGTTCTGTGCATGATGTCATGTGACTGCGGTGCATTTCATTGAGGCCTCCTGCTGTGACCCTCAGAGACATGGCTGATCTTCAGCACAGAGACTGAGCCAAGATGGCTGCTTGACCCCCGACTGTCTGGCTTATGTTAAGACCGTCCTGTCGGTCCTCCTGCTGTCTGCATTCAGTTTGTTTTGTTTCTCCTCTCTACAGGTTTGCATGAGCTCATCATCCCCCAGCAGATCTTTTCAGTTCGGTTTATCAGTTCATGTGAAACCAGCCACAGTCTGCTTCATCTGAACTTTGCTCACCAGAGCAGGTTTTAATCAACGCTGTGTCGCAGTGACGTTTAAGGTCTGCTCTGGAAGCAGGTTTCTGTGACGCTGATTGTGGCTGAGTCGTTCCTGTAGACCAGAAGCTGATCCTTTTCTCCTGTTTCTCAGATTATTCAAAAGGGTTTGGAGGAAAGTTTGGAGTCCAGAACGACCGCATGGATAAGGTAAGCTCTGTCTGAGCGTGTGTTTATCCTGAGCTGTGTGCAGAGCTCTGCATTGAATCTTCCATCTCTCCGGTCGACAGAGTGCAGGGACCTTTGAGGAGGTGGAGAAGCCGAGCTCGTCGTACCAGAAAACCCGACCTGTGGAGGCCGGTAAGCTTCCGCCATCATCGGCTGTTTGAGCTTCGCTTGAATGCGTCGTTTCTTCACGCTCTGACTTCTGCTCCTCAGCCAGCAGCAGCACAGGAAGCATCAAGGCCCGCTTCGAGAACATCGCCAAGCAGAAGGAGGAGGAGGACCGAAAGAGGGCCGAGGAGGAGCGCGCCCGTCGACAGGCCAAGGAGAAGCAGGAGCAGGAGGAGGCGCGCCGTAAGACCGAAGCGGCCCCCAAGGCCCCCTCTCCCGTCCCTGCTGCCAGTCCCAGTCCCACCCCCAGCCCGACTCCACCGGTCCAGCCAGCTGCTGCCATGACATACCAGGTGAGTCATGGCAACAGGTGGAGGAGCAGGTGACAGGTGGAGGAGTTCAAATTATCTGCTAACAAACAACCTCCAGGTAGAGCGTCACAGGATGTTCACTCCTGTCCGTCTCGTTCACATGCAGAAAACTTTCCCACAGGACTCCTGGAAACATTTGTGCCTCCATTATAACTGTTGTTTAGAAACATGGAGGACGACACGGCACACCTCCATCGTAATGTAGAGTAGAGCCTGAAAGCAGCCTGTCACACAGGATGTGACAGAAGAACGGCGTTACTGTAGTTTGTTGGAATCCTTTGAAACCTAACCTCTCCTCGGTCCTGAGGTCGCTCCTCTTGTTGAAACGAACTCGCCCACGTGGAGCTGTTAGCAGTGTTACTTCAACTGAATTCTTTCATATCGTGTTAAAATTGTGCCAGAGTTGTCTTAAACAGATTATGTTTGTCTTTTTAGAACATGGAGGAAACTCATGCCGACTCCGGAGAGAACGGAGAGCCGCTGTACGAGGCTGAGCCACAGGACCAGTACTCACAGCCGGAGGAGCAGAACCTGTACCAGACCCCCGAGGAGGCTGCAGCTGGAGGTTTGTGCTGCGGGTCGCGTTGCCTCGCTGTGTTGGTGTTTACGCTTGATGCAGGACTCGTTAGGATTAGCTAAAGGTCACCAGTTAATCAATTCAGCTGAACATTTACCGACACGATCAGGGATGCTTCAGGGTCTGAGACTTTAAACAGTCAAACTTTATTGTCCACAAAGGTGGAAAATTGTCTCTGGTCCATCTGACAGTTCATTAAAATAATAAAACATACACTCAGTTGTCGCTCTCTTGCAGACGGACAGCAGTACGAGTACGGCGAGGACCTCGGGGTGACAGCTGTGGCTCTGTACGACTACCAAGCAGGTGAGGCTGAAAGTGACCATTTCAACTGAAATCGAGTAAAACAGCAGCTGTTACCACAAAGTGACGTCATGCATCACGTCCAGAGGGACAACCAAAAGACAGAGAAGCCATTCCGCTCTGCAGCACGAGCACCAGCAGCGCTCATCCTGGTAACCTTTCAGCCGTGAACAAAACCAGGAGCGATGAACAAAGCATCCCTTTAACAGACAGATAGAGCAGCAGTGTTGTGTGTCCATGTCTGAAGGGGACGAGTGTCCCAATGTCTCTGGCTTTAGGCGAAAAGTTTGTGGAGAACTGGCTCTCACCACACCAGACTGGAGCTGCAGCTGAAGGTTGTTTTCTTCATCAGCTCGTCTTCCAGTTATCTTCTTGATCAATGAGTCGTTCGGTCTGTAAGCTGAAAAGTGAAAATATGGTGCAAGCTGCTGTTTTCAGACAGAGAATCAGTTATTTATGACAGAAACCAAGAAGCAGTTGGTTTTTGTTTGTTATTTTTGTTTGCTAAAAGACTAAAATGGATCATCCGTTATCAGAATTGTGGCAGATTGATCGATAGATTCGTTGACTGATCAGACACCCGGCGCTCCCTCATCACCGGTCTCTCTTCCTGTTTCAGCTGGCGACGACGAGATATCCTTCGACCCCGATGACATCATCACCAACATCGAGATGATCGACGAGGGCTGGTGGCGAGGCGTGTGCAGAGGCGCCTACGGCCTTTTCCCGGCCAACTACGTGGAGGTTCGACAATGATGACGCCCCGCCGAGACCATCGTGTCCCCGTCCCCGTGCAGATAAGAGGAAGGAGACCGTAACACCCCCCCCCCCCCATCTTAATGCTTCGACACTGCGAGATGTCCTCGCGTCTCCTTGCCGGCTTTCTTTTGCTCCTTTTTCCGCCCCTCTTCGACCAAGTCCAAATTCACTTTGTTTCCGTCTGTGCAGCAGAAGACGCAGGAGGAGTTCCCTTAGAGCGATTCAGGACCAAGAGCATTTACACGATCTGATATCTGGGCTCAAACAAAGGCCCGAAGTGCTGCTTTGTAAAAGTGGAAGCTGAAAATGCAGCGTGGCGTTCAGGCCTGAGGTGACTCCACCTCCCGCCTCACAGCCACAAGCTGCATTTTGAAGCTTCTCATCTTTGCAGGTTCAGTAAAGAGTTCAGCTTCACATCGCTGCTTCTTCACACCTTTGAGAGGGATTTCAGTCTCACCAAAGATCAGAGTCATGGCAGCAACGAGCTTGAAACGTCTCAAACGAGTCTCGTGCTCGAGGCTCGGGGTGCTGGTGGCTCAGTAGCTCTCAGGAGCGAGCGGGACGTGCTGTCCCGTCCCTCCAGTCCGGACCAAAAAGCTGATCAGCCTCGTTGCTTCTCTGTCTTTCTGCGTAAACGTGGCTGTGTTGCACGGGATTGTGATCCTCGATGGGAAACGAAGCCTCCGTCAGCTGTAGATGTTTTGCGAATGCGTTCCTTTTTCTGAACACTCGCACCAGTGGCAGGGTTGATTTGTAAATGATCGATAATCAGGTTTCCTCCTTTACTGATGTTGAAATTGTTGCCAGAATAACGGGGCCATCATGTCAAAGACTTCACCTCCACTGTGGCAAATCAAAAGCTAGACGAGCACTACAGCTCATAGTGTTATAGTAACCGTCTTCTCGCGGGGTCCTGGTTGTTGAAGCTTGGCATCGTGTACAGAGATCAGGATTTATGACGCTTTGATAAATAATAGATTTGAAAACAGATTTTTGTTCCCGCTCACTGTGGTTTTCTGTGTGTTTGTGTCTCGGGGGTTTTTCTGTCATAATATGTTGAAATGCACACGTGAGGCGTGGCGGCGTTGGCTCTGGCGCACAGTTAACACCCCTCACCGTGACCAAACCGTGTGTGCTGACCTCAGAGCGAGCGACCTTTAAAGATCCGCCATTTATCAGCAGCACAGTCGGCCTGTAGGCGCTGACAGCACGCCGCCGTTAAGGGAAGAGGCTTTGCTTCGTTCTCCAAACACTAATTAAAGCTGACAGACGTCTGATTGACAGGCTGCTCGGCTGTGATCGCAGCAGTGTAGCTTCCACAGGTGTGTGTGTGTGTGTGAGCGTGTGTGTGTGAGCGTGTGTGTGAGGGCTTTCATTTAATTCATCTTTGGGGTTTTTTAATAAAAAAGTGACCTTTTCAAATGCATTATTTTTATCTGTACCTCTGTTTGCTCGAGTCACATCATTACCTGCTTCTTTTTTTTAGTTTCAATAAATAAACTATGATGATGAATTTGCTTTGCTTCGTTATTTCACGTCCTGAAAATCAGCCTCATGTCTCCAGTTTTTGCTCCAGAAACAAGATTTCTGCAACGAGAAAGGAATCCTCCAGCTCAATAATTGATATTAACGTGTACTTTTTTCCAAAGAAAAATGAGTTGCTGTAATCAATCTTAGAAACAAACATAAATGTGATAATCAAATTAAACTAATTGGTCAAATCAGATACACAGCTGCCACTTTCTGCTTCTACACAAACCTCAGAGTAAAATATTGAGCTGTTTTTACTCGACAGCTGCAGATACTCATTAAATCACCAGTTTAACAAACATGAGGCATCGTCAGAGAATCAACTTCCCGACTTAAATTAGCTCTACTTTGAGCAGCTGCACCATTAAAAATGCTGTTAATGCATTAAAATATCAAGAATCAGAAAACACCTAATGTGCCTCCTGGGCGAGTAAGGGATTTGATTACTGGTAGTGATTTACTTTAGTTTACTCCACTAACTATCACATTCACTTCAGTACTCAGAGGAAGTCTTGTGGTCATCGACGTTTTTTTTTTTTAAATTAAGGACCAAAAACAACCTTATATGGACAGGTGTGTGCCTTTCCTCATTATGTCCAATGAACTAATTGAGCACTAATCCAGGACCACTGAGGCACCAGAGCTCCGCTGTGAGTGTCAAAGAGTGCGACTACTTTTGTGTTTAATCCAAAAACCTGCAGTGGAGGGTTTTATTTAGATCAATGAGGAAAAAAATGAATTGAATCCATTTCAAGAGGAGTCTGAAACGACATGTGTGAAAACTTACTACTTCTTAGTACTTACTTAGTACTTCAGATATCTCAGCCAACTGTTACAGTAATCTGCTGCTTAGAGCCAAGAACAGGAGACATGAGAGCGCTGAGAGGAGCCATCCTGCTCCATAAAGACTACTCTGAATTCTGCATTAAGTGCATTTTGCTGCTAATACTTTTGTACTTTTACTTCTTTACAGTTTGAATGCAGGACTTTTATTTGCACTGGTACTGTATTATTTTACTTTGGCAATGGATCTGAATATTTCTTCCGCCGCTGAAGACGAATTCCGTCATTTAAAAACACATAAACTCATTTGATAGAGGCACGACGCTGAAGGCAGACTGAAGTTTACTTCATGTGTAAGTGAGGATGAGGACGGAGGATTTCTGTGACGAAGCACGGAAAGACGATGTTATCTTGTTTCTGATTGGCTGAATGGACGCTGGAGCTGAGCTGTGACTAGTGCTGGGTCGTACCGTGCCGACCATAGATATATATAACAAATATATAGACATCTATAGTGCCGACGCTTCGGAACGTGTGTCAGAAATCCCGGAAGTGTTTAGTGAAGCGCGTAACGACGGTTGTGTCGTTTAGGGCGTGACGTCATGCTGGCGTTCGAGGCCTCGCTGGCTCAGGAAGTGGTTCGAGTATCGGCGCGATTTGTGAGCATATATATACACACACAGCAATGGACCCGCCGACACTTCGTGGGTCAGTGTCGGCGGGTTGTTGGTTTGTGTGTGACACAGGAGCATTTTGTTATACTGCTGCTTATTTTGATGGAGCCTGTGAGAAGCTGAAAACACCGAATAGAGACCGACTACAATGAAAAAGGAAAAAATCTAAACCAAAACAGTAACACTGAGTTAATTAGCGTCTGTTAGTGGTGCCCAGATGTATTCTATGGTGAGACACACAGTACATGTAATGTTTGGCGATATTACCAAAGCCGTCCCTGTGACAGCTTTAACATACTGCAAAACACATTTTCAGTATTTGTGAAGATGAACATGTTACAAATAAAATGAAACACTGATGTAAAGATGGTTTTTGTTTTGTTTTTTCTGTCGTAACCGGTAGCGTTAACGGCTAGATGACATCAGTTGGACTAGATAGTTAGCTAGCGGTAGCTAATTAAATGGTTGGCTAACGCTAGCTAACCGATGTATTGAACTTAACTTTACCTCGACTGTTACCGCTTACCGGTAGCATTAACTAGTTGGTTAGCTACGGCTATCGGTTACCGGCAGCGTTAACTTTTTTTTTATTTGACTACTTGCTTGACTTACTTCGTTGTCAGGCTGAAGTCCAACTGACTCAGTTTCTCAGTAGTTTTCCAGACCACCCGCAGCTTCACAGCGACTTGACGGTGACCGTATCCTCCCGTTTGTTGACGTTACCTCGACGGGTAACAGGAACTTTAGCTGCGGTTAGCTCGGCAGCTAACGTTAGCCGGCAGTCCGTTTACTGAAGGAGAAGATGGAGTAGCGTTTCCCATGGCTGCCAAGTAAATAGTGCAGGACATCTCAACTCGCCATCACTATTAAAAACAGAAACGTCTGACCCCAGTGAAGAGTGCAGTGGTCTCAATGATGATGATGATGATGATGATGATGATGACTGCGGTGTCTCCTCACCTGGAACATCTGTCTCAGCAGCAGCTCCTCCTGGTTCATGTCTGGTAAATAATCCCAAATGCAAAGATTATGCTCACAGAAACAACATTTTCTGTGCACTGAAACCACAACTCACTGGAAATGTGAGCCTGGTGTCAATATTTAAGAATAAAATCAGCATATATCTGTTATGTGTTTTGTTTTGTTTTTTAAATAAATCTATTGTTTAAATTGAATTTTGTGACCATGTAGTGTACTGAGTAGGACATTTTTCAGTTGAAATGAGCTCGTCAGCGCCCTCCAGCGGACAAACGATGACATGGAGAGACTTTCTGAATGACCTGAACGTGTCTGCCGTTTCTGTTCGGACAGTTTTGGATTCTCTTCAGCTGACATGTACACTGATGCTGATACATCTGAGATAGTCACATATGAACCATGTTGGTTAAAGGTCAGGCTCTGCTGCACGCAGACACCACACAGAAAGGTGGAGCTATACGTACACACAGGTGAGAGAGGTGCACACCTGTTTCCTCTCAAGTTTTGTCCTGACCACATAAACACCTGACTCACCCTGCTTATATCACACAGTGGAGGAACAGGTGCACATACCATAATACGCACTTGAAAACTAATGCAGTCTAATAAAGGTTAGCCTGCGTTAGCTCACTTGGGAGGAAGTAGTTTGAGGGGCTGTTGAAATGTGTTGCATTATCAGAGAGATGTTTCTGTTATTCAGCTGAGCCTCAGTGACACAGATGGAGTGCACTTCTCTGTATGAGCAAAGTTCAACACAGCCAAAACACTTTGAACATAAACTGGAATCACAGCCTCCATGCAGGGAGGACTGACTGCAAGACTTTTCTATCAGACTGCATTTTGTTTAGCTTGCTGTACCTAATAAAGTGGTAGCTGAGCGCATTTCTGAAAATGTATGAAGTGGAATCTCAAAGTGCTTTCTGAGCTGCATCCCAAACCTATGCTACATGCAAACTGTCTGCACTATTTAATATCTGCTAATTGTTAAAGCTACACTGGAAATCAACACACCTGCAGGAAGTTTCACTAACAGAAAATGACGTAATGCAAACGGCAAACGTCACACAGAGACGTCAAAGTGTTTGGGACAGCTACTTTATGCTTTTCTCGGGTTTTCCTGAAACTCTTTCACCATCAGACAACATTAGTTTATTATTTCCAGCTATTAGCAGCTCCGCCATTTCCGTTTTGCAATGCATTGTGGGACAATCCACAGCACACTATGACTGTTGGCCCTAAGACAACAAAGGGAAACCTTTCACAGCTATCAGAACTTTTAGAGAAATCTTTAATAACGAACTTGATAATCAGAAAATAATCAATGTTAAATACGAACATTTCGGCTGTAATCCCGCTCCTCTGCTGTCCTGCAGTGGCTAATCGAGCTAACGCCTCGTGACCGCGTCGAAAACTCTAGATTACATGAACGTTACATGACGTCAGCTAACGGCTCAGAGTTAGTTTAGTAAAGGTATTATCACAGTTTGTCACAGTCAAGTTTTAATTAGATATTAAGTTCACAGTAGTTTTGCTAGATGTTGTCTCTGATAAATGCAGAAATAAACGTTTCCTGGACTTGGATTTGTATGTTTTCTCTGAACTATTTGTCTGAGAGTCCAGTGTGAAGGATTTTGGGGGTTTACTGGTAGAAATGGAATACAATATTCACAATTATATTTTATTTGTGAATAATCGCCTGAAAATAAGAATTACTGTGTTTTACCTGAGAGGGGCGCAACAGTTAGGGAAGGTTCTCTTTGACAGAATCCGCCATGTTCTACAGTAGCCCAGACCGGACAAAACAAATACCAGCGCTTTGCCGGGGCTTAACGTCTGTCAGGATCTAGCGAGCACCGTAGAGGAATACGTGAATTCATAGATGAAAGTTGGCTGAAGTTACTTGACGTGACTTTGAACCAGCTGATTCTGATGACGCGGAGACTCGTGAATACTTTAACTCTTTATTTCAATGCGCGTGAACAGTGAGCCGCCTACAAAGCCTCAGTGGCAACAGAAGCTCTGATTGGTCAGACTCTACATACGCATAACAGTTGGCCAATCACATCTCCCGTTGCCTCTCCGTCAGTGGGAGTTTATTGGACTTTTGGGTGACACTCAGATAACTCGGCTTTTAATGAAAGATTGGAAATAGAAATAGAAATAGAAAGAGTAAATGTTAAATAACGAACCGTGAGACTGAATGTGATAGAAAGACATAAACGAATGAAAATAACTAAAAGTTAAATTTTAAATCCTTTTTGAAATATAGCAGTGAATTTTGAAATCAGTCCTCATCTAGACAGACAGAAAGAATATTCTTGTTTTTAATTCAGTCTTTATTTATAGAAAGGTAGAGACTGGCTGGTGCTCTTTTACCATAATTGAAATCATTTGTAATATCTTTAAACTCCGTGTATTTACGTGATTTCAATAAAACTCGCTCATTGAACCATCCTGTATAAATAAAGGTTGAACTAATGAATGAAAAGCAATAAACACTGTATTTATGTGGTGACACGCTAGAAGCTCCGTATGCAGATTGTAACGCCAAGGTGCTGAAAAACATGCAAAAGCAGATAAAGTATCTTTAAAAACCCAAATTATATTAGAAGAAATGGACGTTTACCTCTGTCTTGTTTGCTTGATGTCTGTTAAAAACTCTTCGGTGTTTGTTTCTGCTCGTACAAACGGAGGCCCTGACGGCCTGATGATCCATCACAGGCGGCTCCAGCAGGCCTGGACCGTAAGGACTGAGAGGGATACCACACTAGTGCAATATTATATTTATTTCTTACAGTGAATTTTGGTTGCCATACAAGAAGTGTTGAGGATTTGAGGGGGCAGGGGGAAGGAAGAGTGCAGTTACAGGAAAATTCTCTCTCTTTTCATTTCAGTAATTAGTTGACTCTATGATGATTTAGTAGCACAAAATTACAGCAACATAGAAAACATGAACACAAGTCTTTGCACAAATTACTGAAAACATCTTAGCCTCTATGAAGACTTAATCAAAGAATAAAATCTATTAATGAGAAAAAGAAACGAATTAAGAAAGAAAGAAAAAGAAACAGTTACCCAAATGTTGGACGATGATAAAGATGGGAGCGGTGTGTGAAGGGGTGGAAGGTCAGTGGGCCGTGCCCGTCCTAAACACGGCCTGGTGATGCTCTTTAAAGATTCCTACTACATCTACTCAGCTCTACATTTCCACAGAGAAAACTGCTCAGTGAGCTGCTGATCCGCACCAAGGAATCAGCAGCCACTGCTAATCTTTTTGGTGGATTTATGTATGTATACATATATATAGGTTTCATATAGTTTCCTACCAAGATGGCCTGCGGATATACTTTTTAAAAAATGTACAGATTTTGCTCTTTTTACACACACTTTCAGAAGACGAGAGAAGTCTGGTCAGGCAGATGGTGGTCGTCAGAAGATACCTGGGTTCTGTGGTCACTTGTTCGGCCAAAATATCTGAAGTCTACTACTGCAGTAGAGAGGATCTACTTTAGGCAACACTTCATTAAAACACTGACAAGTGATCGAATCGTGATATGTAACTTTATAATGGGAAAATAAAACACAACCAAGGAGATTCATCCAGAATAAATATTGCTTCTTACATAACCCATAAGTCTAATAATATCCACGTTTTTATCTATATAGTATTCTGTTTTTGGCAATCCACACGTCAGTGTTGAACAGGTTTTGTTCAGATAACCTCTATAAAATTTCATAGAACTCTATACAAATCTTTAAAAATACTGTGCTTTTCTAGCCCCTCCGACGCCTCGCTGTTTGTTTTAAAATAAGTTACATGTTCAAACAGGAACAGGATTAGCAGCATTGTCCCGTGCCGGCCTCCATACGGCTGATGTTCACAGAACACAGAGCTTGTGTATGTTTCACTTGTCTCCTCACCTACACGAAGCCGTGGAGTGCGATATGAAACCAAATAAAGGTGAAGTGGCTCTAAAACCATCTGTGTTTCCAGACGCTGGGTTACTGCCGAGCACACGTGAGTCGTGCTCTGAAAGAATCTGCTTTGAGGGAAATGCGAGCGACAGTGGTGCAGGAGGTGGAGGAGGTGGAGGAGGTGCAGGAGGGGAGCGGTGAGCTGTTTAAGGCATCCTCTGCAGGATGATGGGGTGGATGAGACCACTGCTGGTCCTCAGGTCAGCTCTGGCAACTATAAATCAACCTTCATAGAATTTCTTTTTTTTACTCTAAACCTTTTAATAGAGCTATACATATAATCAAATAGACATTTTATCCTGTTAAACACTCTTATATACACACATTTCAACACATACTGCACTTCTACTTCTGACCAGCCTGTATTCATCGCTAGCAAACACATATAAATGTCCAGCTTTATAAATGCTGATTTCGTTTTAAATTGGACCCTCACAGCAACGTTTGACGTCCGTCTCTGCAGCCGCAGTGAGACAGATGAGACTCTGGGACTCGGAGACGCTCTAGTTCAGTGGAGATGCAGCGACTGAGGTTCATCTGCAGCAGATCAGAGATGCTTTCTAGCCCTTTCTAATCTCACACAGGCTCACGCTGACGAACATCTGCCGGCTTCATCAGGTTATTCTCTGGGTTTTTGCACAGTGGTTAGAGGGCTGCACAAGGCATGAGGACTCATGTGAACACGTAATTCAACGTAAAACCCTGAAGCCTCCATCTGCTCTAAAAGCCAACGGTAGGGTGAGATTTCACGTCGTTACCCTGCTGATATGTACAACCTCAAGCCAAGATGTTCACTTTCAACGGCCTGACTGTGAGGGGCCGCCGGCGTCAGTCCGAACGCTTCTTCACTGGAGGAAAACCTGACTGCTGACGGCCGGTCTGGTCTGAAACACTTTCCTCTGAGCACTTTCTCTAAACAGCGGCTGCGGTTTGGGATGCTGTTTGGTTCATTTAGCATCTGGTTGGATTTGAGCTCGAGTTAGCTTGATGCTAACGAGTCTCTTGTCCTCGATCTTTTTTATTAACAAAGAACAATGTACAAAATGTTCTGGTAGTCATTTAGCTAAATAGAAAATACAGAATTTTTCTAGGAAAACTTGAGTTTTAGCTCTTTAAATATCAACCTGTGAGTTTTACTTGGTTGCTTATAACTCGTGTTATTTAAAACTGTTGCCAGCTAAAAAAGGGCTCCAAAAGGACTCGATGCTGGATTCAAATTCAATAAAATGCTTTTAAATAACACCTTCAGTAGTTCTACATTTTGGGAAAAATGCTTTTTTTCTTTCTTGCTGAGAGTTTAATGAGAAAATTCATACAACTCATGTAAATATGGAGCTTGAGCCAGAAGATAATTAGCGTAGCTTAGCATTAAGCATGGAAACAGCCATGCTACGGCTCTGCACGTCTGTACTAGTTTCCGCGGTGCTTTGAGCTAAATGCTAACATTAGCACTAAACACGAAGTACAGCCGAGGCTGATGGGAGTTTCCCGAAGTTTTGAAGGTATTTTGCTGGAGCCAAATTAAATTTCTGACCTGATGATGGCGCTGGATGAATACCTGAAACTAATGTCATACCAATCCATCCAGAAGGTGTTGAGACATTTTACTCCCAACCACAAATATCAACCTCATGGTGGGGCTGGAGGGAACGTCGGGGGGGTCGCCGGGCTTCATGAATGTCTGCACACTGTTTCATGGCAGTCATTCAAAAGCTGTTCACATATTTCAGATCGACAGACTGCATTTCCATCCATCGAGCCGTGCGGCTAACACGGCTACAAACCGGCCTGCTAACACCTCTACGGCTCACTAACAGCTGAGATACTGAATAACGAGTGAGTCTGTGAGCTTTTAGAGCCGGCAGGTAGATATTATTCTTGTTTTTAATTTTCCTTTAAATGTATTTTGTTTTACTTTTATTTTTTCTCTTCTCTTCTAATTTCTTCCTTTCTTTCCCTCGTTCTTTGAAATGTATGATTTTAATGTATTTTTATGCTTCTGTAAAGCACTTTGAATTGCCTGGTGTATGAATTGTGCAATACAAATAAATCTGCCTCGCCTTAAACTTTGTACAGAGGCAGGCTAACCGTTTTGTCTTTATGCTAAGCTAACTGTCGCCCGGCTCCAGACATTAGAGTGGAATCAATCTTCTTATCTAACTTGCAGAAAGAAAGCCAATAAATGTATTTCCCAAAATGAAATCCTTCCTTTAAACACCCGTAATCCTCTCTCTAAAAACCTCGACTTCTGCCGCCAACACGGGGCGTTTGGTAGCGGCATCACCGCGGGGCCACGCGAGTACAGAGTGTTGACCTGCTGACGGGAAAGTGGAAGGAGATCTGACAGAATGAAGAAAAGTGCAAATAAAGAGCAGCTCAACATCCGATTCCAGACAGTCTGAACGCTGTGAGAAACAAATAAAACCAGAATCAATCATCAAAAATCAAACTGTGATCACTGACAGCAGTTTCCTGGAGTGACTTCATCTCCTTCATCCTTCATGTGTTCACAAAGTGGTGAACTCGCTCCATCCTTTCATACCCAATCCTGATCCTCTCACCTGTTCCCAATCAGCCTGTTTACCTGTGCAATGATCCAAACAGGTGTTTCTGGAGCGTTCCACATCTTTCAGTCTGTGAAACGTGTCGCTGCATCAGATTCACAATAAGCAGATATTTACAAAAACCAGTGAAGCTGATGAGGAAAAACATGAAATATGTTGACTTTGGACTGTTTTCAGGTGAGTTTGCGTCATAAAGGATCAGCAGGTGATCACTTCCTGTTTTTTTGATGTTTTAAACAGCGTCAGAACTGTTCTGGAATCAGCGTTTTAGTTGATCTATAATGTGGCCTACACGGGAGATCCATGGAAAAAGCTAAACTGACCTGTTGATATTTTGGGTCAACCATTGACACACACGCGCGCACGCACACATGCGCACACACATACACACAACAGCAGAGGGAAAAGCCAAGAGGGTCAAGGACGCCCTTTGCAGACAGACAGGCAGGTAAAACCATTTCAAGGTGATATTTCTGGTCCAACGTGTGTCTGTCCTTCTCGTGTCCCCGCCTCTGTTTCCCTCGTGTGATGAGGTGGACACCGGGGGGGTGTGGACTGGCGAGGGGCCCCGGGGCCCCTGCTACAGCAGAGCTCCTCGTCTGGTGACCACCTCTCTCCACGCTCTGCTCTCTGTCAGGAGAAGAAGGCCATCGCAGTATCGGCGTGTGTGTGCATGCTGAGGGTTTGTTTGCCTGTGAAGACGTGTGTGTTCTCGTCTGTCAGTGTGTGGCACTGTGCATGAAGTGTGTGTGAGTGTGTGTGTGTGTGTGTGTGTGTGTGTGAGTGAGTGAGTGTGTGTGTGTGTGTGTGTGTGTGTGTGTGTGTGTGTGCGCGCGGACATGAGATGTGGTTATTTGTTTAAACATGTCAGCTAATGTTCTTATTTTGACACAAACAGGTGAAAAGCAAAAAAATGGAGTCTATCTCAAATTTTTCTCTACAACCTTAGATGCACCCAGAAATATAACTCCGGTAGGACTCTAGTGAAGAAATATTATTCTCTGAACAAACTCTAGCAAAGATAGAAAAGGAGCAACGACCAGCTCAGCTGGTTTTTCATGCACCCACATCGGGTGTATGGAAAAAGTCTTGGTATCCAAAGCAGTTGGGTGAGCACGAGTCTTCATGTGAAAGAAACTTCCAGACGAGTGTTTTCCAGTGTTTGAGTTCACACCTTTGCAGAGAGTCTGTTTCCTGCTCAGTCCTTCCTACTGGCCTCCTCTGCTTTCTCTCTCCTGGATGTGACATAGCAGCTAATCTCTGCACTTCCTCCCGACATCCCATGATTCCCTGATGCTCAGGGCGGCGGGAAGGAGGAAGAGGGCGGACAAGACCGGAGCACTGAGATGAGGGCGGCGGAGGATGAGAGAGGACAAACACAGCAAGAGGCAGCATCAGCTTGGACAAAACTTCTACCCAGTTCCACGACTTGAGATTATGTCTGATGAAGAGATTGGTAAAAGTGATCGGCGACACCTCCCTCTCCTCGGCCCTGACTCCACGCGGCGCCCCCCCCGTCTCCTCGGGGCTTATCTATCCTGCAGCAGCTTGAGGGCCCTCTCGATGTTCATGCGGTGGCCCACCCTCGTCACGCCCAGGTCTATCAGGTCCTCTTTTTGCAGCGAGGGCAGGTGGGCGCCCTCGATCTCATTGTCCAGGAAAGCGTCCCTGTGCTCCCCCAGGTTGAGGCTTTCGAGCCAGTCCGCCACGTCGTGCTTGCTCCATAGTTCCATGGGTTTGGAGGCGAAGGGCTTACCCGAGGCCGCCACCGCCTGCATCAGCGTGAGCGGCGACGGGGAGCGCGAGCTTCCGCTGCCGCCGCACGAGGAGCTCAGGCTGTAGCCTCCGCCGCTGCCCATGGGCGGGGTGGGCAGGCCGAAGACGTCGGTGAGGGTGGGCGACACGGAGGGCGGCAGCGAGGAGCAGGGCGTGAGGGAGGAGGCGGAGTCTGGCGGGCTGCAGGGGTGCGTCTGGGATGGGAGGCTGCTGGGAGGAGTGGAGGTGAGGGCGGCGGCGGTGGCGTTGTTACGCATTCCTGAGTCTTCTGTGGGAGGCCTGAGAGGGACAGAGAGGAGACGGCAGGTCAGCCAGAGACACAGAGCTGATGATGACAAACCTGCAGAGCTGAACGGCCTGTTTGACACGTTTTAACCACGAACCACGCGTTCTGTACGTCCACAGAGTCAACAGCTGACTGCACATCTGCAGCCCGATGGAAACTCCACACTGACGCCATTCTCTCAAACGAGTCTGCAAACAGTTTCCTCTGCACACATCCAGCAGACGCATTTAGCTGCTGAGTGCTCCTTAACTTTGTCTTTTGTTCATGAGATGTTTAAGAATGAGCTAAAATGTGGCAGACTGGAGTCATGAAGGCAGAGTCTTTGTGTTTGTTTGAGGACCTTCACACAGATTTCATAATGTAATGCTGCACAGTGAACAGTAGGTGGCACCACAGGCACACCTTTCTACCACAGCTGCAGCAGCTGATGTTCAATGTTGAACCAGGCCGGAGCCTTTCTGGTGATAATCTTTTTCCATTTCTGACTTTTTAACAACAGAAACTTCACCTTTCTGCCTTTAATGTTTGTATTCATATTGTTGATATTTTTCTGAGCTCTCAGCTGTTTGCTGTCCTCTTGTATTTGTGACTTCTTGTGTCTCCTGGATTCATTTGCTCCATTCACATTTTAATACTGCAATTATTTTACTGTTATATAATTCTATTAAAGCACAATTTGTGATTCACTCCACCAGCAAAACTCCAGATATGAACCTGTGATCAGTCCCAAAGTGATAAAGTTCATCTTTTAACAAATAAACTAACAGCAAAGTTACACACGTGAAAAGATTCATTCATTCATTTATGAAGGTAGCATGAAAACAGGCCTTCATCAGGATCAGCTGACAAACACATTAAAGAGCTGCTGCGTTGACTTTGATCATCATCACAGTCTGAACCTGAAGTGGATTAACATCCAGTCTGACTTGTGAACTTTGTTGCTGTTGAATTAATAAATGGTTGATTACAGACTTCTCTGTAAATAAAGTTTAAATAATAAAGTTTTTAGGTGACTTATCAGGATTATTGAAACCCTCCTCTCACACACTCACGTATATGTTCAGTCCAAGAGCTGAAAGACTGAAGACTTAATCTTATTTGATGACATTTAACAAGTTTTGAAAGTCGTGAATTCAAGAAATCCTGCGAAATACTTTTTAATATTCATATTCTAAAAACTCTACTTCTTCGCCTCTCTTTCCCTCAAATGTCCGTCATTTAGGGACTTTTCAGCCTCTTCCAGCGTAAACTCTCAGCTATTATGTGTAGTGGTTTATTACTTTCATGTGAATTATTCTGTAGCAGCAGCAACAATGGCCGAGCGGAGGCCTGAAGGTGGAGGAAAGGCTGCTGCATGCTGAGTGTTCAGCAGCCAGAGGGAAGCCTGCAGCGCTCCGTCCACCCACTGCTTCTTAATGGATGGATGTGTACAACTGCATGGGGAGGGAAGGTTACTCTAACCTTTTTATAGCCTTTTCACTCCGAGGGGGAGCAGAAGAACAGAGGACTGAAGTAACCGTTTTCCCTCAGAGAAATTGACATCGTCAGCAAAGAAATATCACTTATGTTTCATCAAAATGAAGGAAAGAAGGAGCGTCGCCTGTCCACCCTGCGAGATAAATCTGTTTGGTTTCAGGTGATTAATGGGTCAAGAAAAAACTTCTGTTTTTGTTCTGGAGAAACATGAGTCAGTTTCACAGCTTCAGGAGGGTTAGAGGAAAAATTCACCCGTTATTCAAACTGTGTCGAGAGGCTGAAAGCACTGCTTCACTTTACAGGACGAGGCTGCTGACGCTCTGTTTTCGTCCTCACTGTTAATTATCTCATGACAGAACCAAAGCCGAGCACTCGGTGGGACACAAATAAACCAAAAACAGCAAAATAAACGATTCAGACAGTGAGACTCGCTCTCTGTCGTCCTGCTGCCCAAATACTCACGACAGCACAGAATGCAGATTAATCCTCCACTGAAAATAGTCCCAAACAAAAGCATCATTTCCTCCTGTTTGAACAGCTTCTGCTAGAAACTGCAGAGCAGCTGTTTTAGCAAACTGTGAAAAAATGAGACTATATATTGTATTTATGAGCCGCTTTGAATATGTGTGTCTTCAGCCAATGGGCTTGGAGCTGAGAGCCGCAGACAGGAAGTGCTGACAGATGGACAGACACGTGGCTGGTTTGGGTCTTTTCATGGGATTTGTTGACAGTAATGAAATGATGGAATAACTGACCGACTGAAGACCACCACCACAAGCAGAAACACAGTGTGTGTGTGTGTGTGTGTGTGTGTGTGTGTGTGTGTGCATACACACTCAGTCCATGCAGAATGGTCACACCTCCCTTCAGCTTCCCTCGGGCTCATAAACTGATTGAATTCTCAACACACAAATTGAGCTAAAAGCGACTGTTCTGAGACGAGCAAAGGGCAGAAAACAGGCCAAACCTGACCTCCATGCTCTCACAATGACTTTCTCCACCAATCGCGAGGAGCTACGTGTAGCCTAGATATTGCTCTCTCCTACTTGTGACATATGGAACGGCCCGAGGGGAAGCGAAGGGGACTGAGAGGGTCGCTCTGCCAAAGTGGAACTGGGCCATTGTTAAAGCGCTGCCTTCACTGCGCCCGGCCACTTTGTGAAAAAACTTACGGTCGTCACTTTTCAGCAGCGGCTTCTCCACGGGAGGCGGTGTTGGGTGGATGAGATGGAGAGGGAGGACAACGTTAGACATGTGACGAGCATCATGCAGGAACACACACACATAAACACAAATGAGATGACAGCAGAGGGGGGATGATGAGGAGCATCCTCACAAACGGCTGCAAACCAACTTTCACTTCCGTTCTGCTGCTCGAGCACGACTCCCGCTGCTGGGCCACAACATTTCACTTTCGTCTTCATCGGACCGGACAACTGCGCTCCGACTGCGGCTCAAAGCAGCAGCACGGAGGCTTCAAAATGCTTCTGCCAGGCACTCGTCCAATGGGTATCCTGCTATTCTGTCTTCCATTCAGCACGTTTAGTTACAGGAGTCCAACTGATGTGAAAAGTATGTAATTGCCTATTAGACTAATTAGCACAGGGCCTCGTTTAGCTTCTCTGACCTTATTACCATTTCTTGCAGCTACTTAAAGTCACGTATAACAAAAGAGGACGGTGCTGTGAACCTGTCTCTTTAATGGCACGTTGACAACAAAGTTTTATGATCATCAGGAACTCACAAAATCATATTTATGAACCGAAGAGTCTGCAGCCACAGCAGCGTCTCTGTGAGGCCGCGCTCAGGCACAGCAGCACCGAAAGCTAAACGCTAACACAACATGCTAACATGAGCTCTGATGCAGGTCATTTTCACCTTTAACACCACTGTGGTTTTATTTGTTAGCATGCTAATATCTGCTACACAGAGCTGATAACCAAAGATCTGGATAAGCTGAGATTCAGAGCTGATGATGATGATGATGCTGCTGCAAAGTTAGGACGATTCATCCTGTGAGGATGAATTTTAGCGGTTTATGAGCAGTCACAGCATCACGACAGTCAGCGCTCTTCATCCTCATTAATATCCGCACAAAATTTCACAGCAATGAATCCAAAAGCTGCAGAGACATTTCAGCCTGGGCGCCATGACACCGCTCGCACGACATCCCTGGAGTCACGTCACGTGGAAATTAGAGGTTAAGATGCTGCTTGTGAGAAGTTTTTCAGGACAGACTGAAGAAAGAAACGTGGTGATGATGACTGGACTGACCTGACGGACGCATGTAACACAGAGGTTTACTTCAAAACCCACAGGAGACATTATCTGAGCTCTGGACAAAATGGACAACCTCTGTTTGATTGTGGATGTTGTGTAAAAACTCACTGTGAGTTCATGTTACCGCTTCCACTAATAAGCAATGAAAATGATCTCGATGCTCAAATGTTTACTTCAATAATCAGACAGAAGAAACCTGCAGAAGATGAAGCTTCGAGCTTCGCAGCGGGCAGGAACGAGCTAAAAACCAACAGGCTCACTCTGCAAACGGACCACGACACTCTCGCAGCCGAGCCCCCGCGCTCACGCTGGGAACGTTAGCACGTGTCGCTCGCCGGCCTTCAGCACGGCGCAGGAGCAACGCTCGCGCTCCTCAGCTGAGCGGGCTGAGAGGAAAGTGATGCAGTGCTATTGATATCTGTGGTGGGAGACCTCGCCTTCGCCACGCCCACGCATCGCATGACTCCCTGCCTCTCTCCGGCTCACGCATACGGGGTCGCATTCATCGGCATGCATGCACACGCTGCCTTTATTTATAGAAGCTCGAACACACACACACACACACACGCACACACGCACACACACACACGCAGACTGACTCGGCTGTGCCGGGTTACATAACGGTGGCCTACTAAAGCAGCGCGGCACGTGACCTGCGTGAGATGATGCTGAACTCTGCTGAGGGTTAGGCCTGCCATCCTCTCGCTCCATCTCTCTCTCTCACACACACACACACACACACACACACACACACACACACACACACACACACACACACACACACACACACACACACACACACACACACACACCCCTCCCCCGACTCAGACTGACATCACTGGAGGCCTCAAGGCTGCTCTCATCAGCTGGTTGCTAGGCAACCCTTTCGTCCACAGGCACAACCAACGCACATTTAATCTGGGAGGCTAAGAGACAGGGATAAAAAAAAAGAGAAGAAGAAGAGAGAAAAAAACCCACAAACGTCCAAAAGAGAAAATGTGATGTTACTGCTGGTGTTGAGGCCGATACAACGCACTGAGGAAGAGAGGGTGAAAAAAGAGAGGAAGAGGAGCGACTGTGCACTAGAACGAGAGAGCAGGGAAGGTTGGGGGGGGGGGGGCATGTGTGAATCTAGGCCATCTTCTGTGCATCTCTGCCGCCATCTGTTTGGTGGTCTCAGAAGCAGGACCACCTTTACCCTCCTCAGGCCTCTTCATGTGAAGAGATGCCGCCTTCGCCGCCTACGACCTTATCTGCTGTCACCGAGCGCGAACCCTCTCCGCAGAAAACCCCCCCGAGCACGGAGGCAGATAACCGGAGACCCCGGTGGCAAACGAGTGTGTGTGGTTCAAACTCCATCTGACATGAGGAGCGCACAGAGAGGCCTCAGAGCAACAGACAGAACGCTCAGCGCTGCTTCACAGCCCGACGGAGTCAGAGCCGGGCGCCGTTTGGGTTCGGCTCGCCCGTTTTCCAACATGGCAGCCAGGTCTCACACTTTCTGGATGTACCTGAGGGCTGAACGCTGCCGCCTCATCAGGGCAGGATGGTGTCTGATCCCACAGTCAGACCGTCAACGTTGCCTCAAACTTCAAACAGATCTACCCCTTAAAGTCTACCAAACACAGCAAAGAGCGAATGCAGACCCGTAAATCACATTTACCTTCTCCGAGCCTCAGCTGTGTGTGATCGGATGTACAGCTGGGGACAACCGTGATGAGTTTTGCTTAACTGTGGGCAGAAATATTGAAATAGTAAACCAAGTTTGAGATTTCTACTCCAACATGATGCCTCATAAAAGCAGCAGAGTCTGTGGGTGTAGCTCTGAAATTACACCACCAACCATTACTGTAGATTCAGGTATTCATCTGTGTCCAGTGACAGAATCACTGGCCGGTCTGCCTCCACCCAAAAAATCATCCAACAACAGAGAATATATTTATCTGCCAACCGTCTCCTAAATGAGAGTTTACACGATCTTTGGTCACTTCCTGCGTCCTCTGATCGGATCATTTAGGAAGCCTTAGAGATGCTTTCCAGCCAGATGCTGGCAGCTGTGCGTCAGCCTCTCTGAGCTGTGCACATATGTTTCTCTCCTCTCTGGTGTAACTACGTCAGTAAGCTGTGTGTGGAGCTGATCTCCACCGAGTCTTCAGAGCTCTGACAGTGACACAGAGTAAACTGAAGTAAGCCATCGTTCACTCTCATTAAAGCTTCATACAGGAGGTGTAAACATAGCGCACGCTGCCCTCTACACCATCCAAGAGCTATGGTGGAATTTATCTGACTATTAAACGATCCGCTGCCAGGAAACCAGGACATTCAGCTTCCTGTTGGGGGTGCACATATGTATAAACGTAAATGAAAATCTGACATGAACTTTCTGGCTCGATCCTGAATTTTCTCTACGACACACAGACTGTTCTTTTCTTTTTCTCGATGATGAAGATGAAGGTCCTCATGGCTTCATCTTAGGCCTCTTTAAGTAAACATCAACATGCTCAAGACAAATGTAACAATTCAGCAATCACACTGTATGCAGATGACACTCTTCAACTGATGTGCTGCGTATTATACTTATATTCTTAAATATTTAGCATTTATTTGTAATGCGAGACGTTGTTGGTATGAACCAAATCTGTGCTTTAAAGTACAGACATACTCGTGTCTGGTGAAAACTGATGTGTGCAGGTACACAGACTGGTTGACTGAGCGTTACCGTGTTTGTCTTCATGCTTAAGAGTCAGCAGATTCGTAACAGCCCATGAACCTGAGGACATGCAGAGCAGCTTTTCCTGTTAATGACCTTCTGGAGGTCCATTCCTGTCGTCAGAGTAGTTAATGTCCCTCAGGTGATGCAGAGGTTTGTGCACTGACTAATACTTTCTGCTCTCATTTTCAGATTTATTCCTCATTTTAATCATGTTTTCTTTTTCTTTCCTTACATATTTTCATTAGTGCTGTCCAAAATATTGCGTTATTAACGCGTTAACGCAAATCAATTTTAACGGTGTCATTTTTTTTTATCGCGCGATTAACGCTCTTTGTGACCTCGTGAACTTGTAGTTTTTTATAAGTTGTGGCCACTGCTAGTAACGTAAGAAAAACTACAGGATCCGATTGTAAACCAGAAACAAAACAATAGGCACGCCCCACGCATGTTTTGGTCTTGCCTGCTTGCTAGCTGTAAAAGAGTAGGCTACCGGTTTGTGTGGATGTCAAGTGTGAAACGCCGAAATGATGCGAACAAGATTCTGAATGGAAAGTTTAGTTTCAAAAAGTTGTCAGATGGTTCGACTGACAAGACCAAAGTTATCTGTGTGTGTTGTCGGTGTGAACTGAGTTATCACCATAGCATCCAGTCTGAAACACCACTTGATGGCCAAACACGTGGCGAATGCGAATTCTCCGCCGCCTCCTTGTCAAAACCAGACGACAATGGATGCTTTCAACAGAGGCGTATGGATACCGCAACCAAGAACAAGCTGACTGCAGCCATACACAAGTAATGTTCATTCTTTCTGGAGAGAAATAAGAGGCTGCGTTGATGAGCCTCTGGTGAATAAACAGAAGAGCGTTATAGTCTGACTGCTTGTATGTTCAGGGGAAACTTAAGAAAGGAAAGTTTAAGCCGTGGTTTAACTGAACTATAGGCTGAGTCCTAGTTTACAATGATGTGCACTTTGTAACTTTATCTTGTATCACTCTGTTTTGATCCCTTTGAAAGTGCTGTTGAAGAGCTTTTTTGTAACCAAGTATTTATTTATTTTCTGTCATCTGTTTATTGACAGTGTTAAATTGTGCGAGATTTGATCCGTTCAAAGTGAGAATGTCAGTGTGAAATAAAACACTACACGTTGTTGTTTTCAATAAAGAACATTTGCACAAAGCAAGCCTATCCACTTTCCCTTGTTGATAAGAGTATTAAAATGATAATTAATGGGAGATAACAATAGATAACAATGTGCGATTAATTTGCGATTAATCGCGAGTTAACTATGATATTCATGCAATTAATCGCGATTAAATATTTTAATCAATTGACAACACTAATTTTCATACAAAGCACATCAAGTTTTCCTTGCGTAGAAAATGTGCTCTGCATGTATAATGTTTGGCTCCGTTGTGTTGACATCTGTGAACTCCCAGCAGCTTTTTCAAGAGGCCAACTGGTTTCCCACTGGAACCTTAAAACGGTCCAACCTGTCCCTCTTGTAACTGTCACCGGGAAGCTGACGTAAAAGACTTTTCCCAATTTGCAGCAATGAATCTGGCATGAGTCACAGGATCTTAAAACTGCAATAAGAGGTTAAAAATGTCTGCTTTCTAGAAGTCATCACTGTGCAAAGCAACCTTCTCAGCACAGGAAATCACTGCAAATGCATGGCTTGGGGGGAATAAACAGTTTACTTTGAGAGGCTGCCAGCTTCATGCACCTGATACTTCAGCATCATAAAGCTACCAACAGCACAAAGACACGACAAGACAACTCTTCACTTTACAGGGAGAGCAGCTTTCTCACCAAAATGGCAAAAAACAGACAGTGTCAGTCTCAACATACAGTGGCATTAAAACGAATTCAGTATCATGTCTGAGATTATCTTAAATACTGAAACGAGCTGCAGTAATTTCCATTTTTCCTCACTGGTATGCAACTTGTAAAGTGCTCCAAATCATATCTACCTGGTATGAACCTACCTGTGAAGATGGGAGACACAGAGGTCATGAAGAAAGAAGAGGTGAAGGGACTGGAGAAAATGGAGATGAAGATGAAGAGGCATGAGCTGAAAATGAAATGAGCACAAGGTGTAAAGGTCAACAGGCATGACTTTGAACTGCAGAGGATGAAAATGAGGGTAACACAGCGTGAAGGGCGGTACACGAGGCCGGCCCGAGCAGCTGCTGGCCGTCTCACTGTAATTACCACAAATGGACGTCACTGTGTTGATCTAACAGTGTTTATTAGATCAGAAGGCGCAGAGGAATCAACTCCTTCCCTCTGCACCTCTCTGATGAGCGATGGGACCGTTCATACAAAATGCATGTGAGCAGTGAATTATTTATTGTGCTTTTTATTTCCTTCTCATACAGGGGAGATGTGAGTTTAAAAAACCATGAGCTGAGCTGGTTCAGGTGCAGGGTCCATCAAAACGTTGTCCCACTTATGGCAAATCTGAATGTGAACAATCTACCGCAGGAAATCAATCTTGTTCTACCAAACGTTGCATATCTATCAAGCAGCGTTCACGCTCATTGTTACTGCCTGAAGTGACTGTCGAGCTGCTCCTTTGAGCCTCCGTCCAAGCAAACATTTAGCAGATATGTTACAGAGAACAGCACAAATAAATGTCAAAGATAACAAAAGCGAGCTGAATGATAAACGATGTCTGCACATGTGCCACGTTACAAATGGATTCAAGTCCCTCATCACATCAAACTTATACAGCAGCTCATCCACGGATCACGACTCCATGACACACAGACCTCACACACTGCTAACACAACCACGTTTCAGCGTTATTCTACTACCACTGCCAAGTATTGTGAATGCAATCCTTGGATTGACTGTGCTTCCACAAACCTGTAACAATATACAAGCACACCCCTGCAGCCTCATACACAAAACAACCAGCTGCTCTGAACCTCCAAACCTGCAGTTGAACCACTAAAAGTACAGAAGCTATAATCAACAAGAAATGAACACAAAAGGACAGAAAAGAAATAACCTGTCGAACAAAACCAAAGATGAGCGAGCAGAGGATCAGCTCACAGTCCCCACGAAAACTGTCGACAGCTTCCTTTGTCACAGATATCGCAAAACCTGCAGGAATAAAACCAAGATATCTGCATGGCTAGATGTCAAAGAGGAAGTGAGAAAATGTTTGGCTTCATCTTGGGTGATGCAGTGGGTGGTTTTACAGCATGCACTTGAAAATAAGAAAAACTGAGAAAAGAAGAATTTGGAAAGCCTGAGTCACTGAGGACTGACTTTCCACATACCTTGATCCAAAGGGCCCCCTGGTCCCCGTGGGGGAGTCGAGGCTTTCTCCTGGCTTGGGGGGCCTGTCGCGATTCATTTGCTGCAGAATGGAGCTCAGCTCTGTGATGACGGTGTTCTTGTTGTCTGGTGTGGATGGGGGGCTGCGCAGCTCAGGGGGCTGATCGCCCCACAACTTGGATGTCCTTTGAGTAGGAGTTCTAGGAGCTTCAGAGGATGAAGGGGGAGGAGGGGGGGCCTGAGGTGGTGACCCATAGGACTCCGGGGGCTCTTCAATGAGAGCGTCATGATAAAGCGATGTTCTGTTAATGACAGACTTGCCCTTGGGTTTAGGTGGCACGGGGGGCCGATCCACCAGGAAGGCATGCCCGTCTGCGGTGGCATAGAGGCTCTCCAGAGTGCTGTCGCAGAAGCCTCCCTCTGATGACAGGGTGGAGATGCTGGACACGGTGCTGGTGGTCTCCATGTGCTGAGGATCCCCGCTACTGCGGCTGTCGACCTCTTCGATGCCCGAATCACCCACCCCGGACTCTGGGTCAGGTGGAGGGGGAGGATATGAAGGGGGCATGCTGTTTGCCACCCGTTTGTGGTGATCAGTGACAGGTGGTGGAGCGTGGGCGTGGTATGGGGGTAGAGGAGGTCCCCCATTCCGTCTCTGTTGCTGAAGCATCTCTGCAATGGCACTAGCCTGGTCATCAGGAATGTCAATGCTGTTGGCAAACTCCAGCGGTGGGGGGAGGGGCTCTGAGAAGTCAAAGTCCTCATCAATGTCGACTGAGGCCAGAGGAGGAGGGGGGATACGGAAGGGAAGCTTTACTGGTTCTTCCATGGACTCGCCCAAGGGAACACTCCTCCTCCGGGACGAGGGTGGCAGAGGATTAGCGGACAGTGTCGGAGCTTTGAGGGGGTCGGGTTGGTTGGGGTCCTTCAGCTCAGATGGCCTGTTGCTGTCCTGCCCTTCCACCTCTTGGTTGTTCAGCTTGTTGCTTGCGTCTGTGCTGGTGTGGACCATCAACAGCCCAGCTGACTTTGGCTGTGATGTGTCTGCCACATCTGCTGGAGCACTTTTTCTCTCCTCAACAGCTGGATGCTGCCGTTCTTCCCGTGCACCGTCAGACTCGTACTTCTGCTCCGTCATCTGCCTCCGCAGGCCACCTCGACCAGGCCGCCCCATGGTTGCGGTGGAGATTGCAGCAAAACTCGTCTCGATCCCGGAGCGCAGTTTAGTGTCAATAAACAGCGGTTGGTTGAGGTCTGGTTTGTGGCTTGGCTGAATTGGGAGGGATTGGGCTTCATGCTTGGGGGGTTGCTGAACCTGAGGAGGATTTTGTGGTTGATTCTGAGGATGGTTTTGTTGCTCCTTCATGGCCCGGTCGCGGGCTGCCAGGGCCAGTGCTAACGGAGAATTAGGGTCCAAGGGCTTGCCGGTGACAGGATGGAGGTAGGTCCCATTGGCCCTGTAGTGGCTCTTAGGAGGACTGGCTGGGAGACTAACAGGACTGTCCAGGTTGGGACACTGACCTGTTCTGGTATTTAAAGGCTCCCGCACCACTGTGGGCTCTGGAGTGTTGAAATCCGTCATGTTGCCACTACCACCCCCAACGGGAGGCCCAAGCTGTTTTGAAGAAGGGGGAGCCAATATCCTTCGAAGCCGCTCGTCGCTACTGAACATGCCTTCGTCAATGGACTTTGACTGGCGAAGGCGAGGGGTTGGAGTGGGACTACTGAAGTCATCATCACCCATGTCTATTGACTGGAAGGCAATCGAGTGCTTTTTTGCCTCTAGCCTCTTCTCCCGGTCCCGTACCGCACCGGCAATAGCTGCTGCAAACGGGTTGTTTAAAGACAGAGGGTCTTCAGGACGCAAACCTCCGCTTCCACCAACAGAGGGCGTGAGAGGTGGGTGTTCAGGGGTGGTGGGCTCGATCTCCATACTGCTACCCTGGCTGCTCTTGCCACTGCTGCTGGTGGAGGGCTCCTTAACGATGATAGTGGGGATGGGGATGGAGGAGCACGTTCGTTCTACAGGCGTAGTGGGCATGGAAACCGGGCCCGAGGGACTTGCTGGCATGTGGCATGTTTTCTCGGGACTGTCCTCAACATTGGGCTGCTTTACCAGCATGCCCTTCCTGCGAGCTGGTTTGGCCGGCACATACAGCGTCTTATTGCCAACCTCTGAGTACGGGTTCTCTGGCACTGGCGTACGCCCTCGAGTGCGGGTGCTCTCAAACTGCTCTGAGCTCTGGCGGAAATAGCCGCGCCTTAACGTACCCACGTCGGTGGTTCGGCTGATGGTCGTCACTGCATTGGATGAGTTCTGGGTGAAGCTGGGTCGCGTGGTGCCGTAGCTCTTGGGTGTAGGTCCAGCAGCGGAATTGTAGGCAGGTGGCGATGGGGGTGAAATGGCCGGGGGAGGAGGGATGTCCTCTGAGGTGTCAGGCATAGAGAGGCTGCGGGAGAACTTGAGTAGGGGGGGCGTGAGGAATCCCTGTTTCTCATCCTCCGTTGTACCTTGGAGAAATGGAGCAGAAAGAAGAATTATGCGAGGACCCGAGGGAGACATCCCTATTTCTTATCTCCAGCATGGCCTCCTCTTTCCACAGGAAATGTCTCATTTATGGATGTGAGCTCTGTCTTAACATTTATTTATCCAAGCAGGGGATTCCTGAAATTTGTTGGAATTTTCTGAGTTAATTTGATCATTACCCAACAACACCAACTGATCTTTGAAATAAGAGTAAACATTTATCAAAGGCTGAATGTTGCTCAGAGGGGAAGCCCTGCACAGATTTCCATCAGTTTTATTTGTTGTTCAGACATGGATACAAGTAGACAATAAAGCAACCTCCAGGGTATCTAGAGGTGAGTAGATGGCGAGCAGGCATTTAGGGATTCATCAACCAGGTAAAGTTTGCACAAAACACTTGTTCACTTCTGTAACATCCTTCAGTTTGGACAGTTTGTTGAAAGGAAGCGTGAGCATTTCCCACGTGTCATCAAACCACAACATGCTGAAAGTGCTTCCACTGCCATTATTGTGAAAAAAAAATCCTTTTTGTTAGAATAATGATGGCATTGCATATCAAAAGAGCTGTGAGTAACATTAGCCTGCATGACGTCCCTCTAGTTCAGCAGTGAGAATGAGGTTTCAGCATATGCTTAATGACCTCCAACATTATGGCCTGAAAGCACACTCTGCTGACTGGATCGTTCTGACTTATCTATAATTAGCTTTAATATTGCTTGAGCACACAGAGCAAGTCCTCTGAGCATTAATAGAATATTACGACAAGCTAAAAGCACAAGGTAGTGGACATCAAGTTCACCACTCAGGCTGACACACACACATGCACACACACACACACACACACACACACACACACACACACACACACACACACACACACACACACACACACACACACGCACACATCATACCTATGGACTTTTGCTTTTTCATGGTGCCCTTCTCAGGTATCCCCAGGAAGGCCCCCGGCACAGTGGGTGGCACCACTGCGACTCCCTGGCGGTCGTGATACATGGACTGAAAACCAGAGCGTTGTTAATGATGCATCCAGAAACACACACTTTTCATTGGCTCTCAGCTGGCTCTGTTAGATATTTGTCATTTGAAGTAACAGTTTGAACTTCAAAGAACTGACTTCATTTGTGGAGGCGCCAGCCAAACAGTCTAATCTGAAATGGATCTGCTTCACTAAAAACCACAACGTGAGGTCAATTATAACAGCTTTCTAAACGGATGCTCCACCATGTGGGGGGGCTCAGCTGCGTTCGCTTACGTTCATGTCAGCTGCTGTAACCAAACAGCGGCTGGACGGGCGCGGTTTGATGGTGGCGATCTTCATGTCCACAGGCGAGGCCTTCTGGGCGTGCGTCATCTCTTCGACTTTGTCTGGAAGAGAAATCGAGCCGTAATGAGCGACACGAGCGACGAGGGCAGGACTTGACTTGCAAAGCCTTAGTAAGTTTCTTAAGGGCCAAACACAAGCTAATCATTCCCAGTGACCCTCCCCTGAGTTTCCACACAGCTGCAGATGAAACTCAAACAGAAAACACGGACACAAATTTCGGGAGGGGGGCACGGGAGGACTTTGATGAAATGCGTCGGGTGCGTCCAGCCTCGCAAGCCGTGCAAGCTCTTTCCAAACAGCCGACTCAGCAGCATCATCCAGCTCTCTGGGTCGTTCCCTCATTAAATGTAAAACGAGCAATGGGTGTGAAGTCCGTCAAGTTTGCCGTTTCTCTTTCTCACTCTGACTCTTCTGAGCCGGCGACGTGACAAAGGTGTCAACGGCAAACTTGGCAGAGCTGAACTTCCCTCTGGCGTGCGATGATGCCGTCAGATAGAGTCCACCTGAAGGGTTTAGCTCAGAGAAGCTACATGCTAGCCCTCATCTAGCCTCCTCGCTGCTCGGCCTCCCTGGCTAGCTAGAAAGCTTCCATGCATTAGGGCAGTGATTACTTAGAGTGACTTGGAAAACAATCCTCTTCTTCTGCGCATCTACACACAGAGGAGAGGAGTGGGAGAGGGTAGAGGCGGGGAGGAGAGGAAAGTGGAGGAAAGGAGCGTCAATGACCTTAACTACAGTCAGAGCTAAAACACAAACACACACACACACACACAGAACACACACAGAACACAACACATGCACATTTCCTCTCTCTACGATCTGCCTCCCGATTGGACGGCAGCTACAGCATATCAGACAACACGCAACACGGTTGCCCTGGAAACCTATCCGTGAGTGAAACATTTCCTGGAATAAACCTCCCCCTCCTCACACACACGCGCACACACACACGCACACACACACAAACCTGCAACAGGAGAAAGAAAGAAGCACACATGAAGAAACAGACATGACAGCAAACCTTTGCAGGTCAGGAAACACTGACTAACAGCAACCGTGTTTTAATAGCTTTTTAACACACACACACACACACACACACACACACACACACACACACACACACACACACACACACACAGAGGAAACGTGCATCTGGAGCTTGAAATCCTCCCAGTAAAGTAAACTTGTGGGCTTGCTCCTGCTGGTCTGAGGAACTCTGAGGTGAACTACACCTTTAATCAAAAATGAATGATGGGACTACTCGGCATCCACGGGGCGCAACGAAGAAGAAAGAAACAACAATCTGTGGGTGTGAGCGAGGGACAGAGGAGCTCAGACGACTTTACTGTGACCTGCTCTACGTCACAGTAAACCATGCACCGTCAACACGTACGAGGTTCAAAACAGCTGTCATCCAAACACATCGAAAATCATGCAAATACACTACGGGCGACACCACGAGGCTGCACTGAGACTCAAAGTCTCATAGAAATAATCAAATACATCGTCAACATACACAACAGAGTTAGTGGGAGGGGTGGGGGTGGGGGGGTACGTGCCATAAATCAGTCAGGGGATTAAACATGCCTGCAGTGACTTACCACCTTTCTTTTTCCTTAGAGTTGCTTAAAGGGGTGACAGAAAAACATTTCTGAGTCTTTGGAGAACACAAACAGACTCAGTCCTTAAGATCCACAAAAGATGAATGTTACGCATAAAAGCACCACAATCCATCCCATAATTTACATTCCTATGGAAACACTCGAGCGCTTCACAAAGCAGTACTGTCACTACTACAAGTACATGGAGTAAAGAATGAAATGAAACGTGTCCAATAAGCAGCGACATTAAAACGTGCTGAGCAGAGGTGTTTTCTGTCAGCAGTTTCCTTTAATATGAGCACATTCCCTCTCCTGTCATTCATTCATTCATTCATTCATTCATTCATCTCTCGGCCCGCTCGCTCTGACACGGGGCGCAAAGCTGCAGTTACTAATGACTGATCTGCGAGTGTACACAGTGAAACAATGCACCCACCGATCCACCTGCAGCTAATGACGTTTTCAGGACTGATGAATCTGTTTTTTAATTACTACTCAATCTGTATAATAACACAATATAGACAGAAAAGTCCGTAATAGCCTCTCACAGCTCAAGGAGACATCTTTCAAAGACTCGTTAACAGCAGCCCAGAAGTCAAAAGCATTCAATTTACAATGAAACCACGAAAATCATCAAATCTGCAAAGCCGGAACGAGTGAATCTTTGTTTTAATGGTTTCAATCCAGTTTTTTGACAATGAATCAATGAATCGACTCTTCGTTTTATAAAGAGATGGTCTGGATGAGACTATTTACAGCTGATGGGACATTTCTCTGCTTCACTTTCAGTCATTCAGATGCTGAAACGTGTGTCGGCTTTAACGGTGAAGCAGCCGCAGGAAAAGTCATGTGACTGGTTGCCAGCGTGGTTAGCAAACCTGTTAGGATCGAGACTATTTTGTAGTTCGTTCCTGTTTTATTTTGGTAGCCGTCCCTCATGTGTCTTAGTGTACTTTACTTCCTTGTGATTGTGTGATTGTGAGTCTGATTGGTTCCCTGTCCATTTAAGTCTGTGTGTCCCCGTGTCTTTGTGGCACCATCCCTTATGTGTGTCTTCTCGTGAGTTTTCCAGTCTAGTCCCTGGTTTCCCGGTTTGTTCTGGTATTGCTTTGGTTTTTGGATTTTGTACTTATTGGGATTTTGTTTGCTCTTATTTTTGTTGAATAAATCATCTGGACTGTTTCTCTCAGCGTTTCTCTTTAAGTCTGCATCTTTGGGTTCACTCCTTGCCTTTTGCCTGGCCGCAAACAATAACAAAACCAAGACAGAAGTCATTTTAGGGCGCGTTTCCTCATCTTTTTTCATGTCAGAGGGGAGCGATGGAGGAGCTGATGAGGAGCAGCGGCGGTGAGCTGCACCTCCAGCTCCTCGGCGAGGCCACGGGCCGCCTGCGTCGAGGCGGTAATTATTACTGGAAACACAGCAGCTTCACTCCTGTTGTATTTCTGACCAATCAGCTGCTCGAGGAGCTCTGGCTCGAGCATCAAACTGCACTCGCTGTTGCCACGGTAACCACGGGCGATGCCAAATCAGCCAGGACTGAAATCTCGAGGATGACGACTTCATCATGACAGTAAAAGTCGTGTATCTAAAGACAGTGAGACGCTAATGAAAGTGATGACGAGGCGCGTCAGGAGACCCGGGTACAGCCCCCCCCCACGGCTCCTGCCGTCCCTCCTTCTATCCCTCCTCCTCTCCTCTCCTCCTCTCCTCCTCTCCTCTCCTCTCCCAGAAACGCTGACTGCTCTTTCTGTCAGGGGGTGTCAGGACAGCACAGCACACTCAGGCTCCGCACACACAGACATGGAGACAAAAAGCAGCAGAAAGCACAGACGACGCCTTCAAGCTAAAGTCAGATTTTTGACGCCTCGCAGCCACAGCGGCAGCTGATGGGTGGAGGGTCTTTAGAGTCCTTCATGCATTATGGCAAAGGAGGCAGGAGATGAGGAGGGAGGAGAAGCAAGAAAAAAAGGGCCAGAAGTCCTTTTAAGAGTCAAATTAAAGCAACGCCATCAAATGACGGAAGCTTAAATTCCATTAGCCTGAACAAAAGCTTCGTTCAGCCGGTGAGAGCCGATGGATGTGGAGCGGGATGAGAGGCAGAGGGCTGGGCAGCAGTGACTGCTTACCTTTATCCACTATGGAGATCAAACAATCAACGGGAATAAAAAGAGGAACAAAGAGAGAGAGGTCGGTTAGACACGGACTCCCAAACCGCATCGTGACTCAAAGCCCAGCCGCCAGCTTCTTACCGAGCTCCTCCAGTTCAGAGGTCATGGACTTGGAGCGCATGGACAGGGCCGTGGTGGGGGCTCTCTTTGGTGGTGGAGGAGCTGAGGGACACACAGAGGCTTCAGAGTCATAGACTGTGTGAGAAAATTATACCACACTACACAACAAATCAACCACAACAACAAACAATACAGTGTAAACTATGTGCATGATGCTAAAATAAACAGCATTTATATCTATCTGTAGTACAACACTAATTCATTGTAATACTACAATAATAACAATACTACAATAATAATATGTAGTAATACATATAGTAATAGTTCTTTGAAATATATTAGGATGAGGTAAGATAAAATAAAACTTTATCGATCCCATGTCGGCAAAATTAAGTC